>NC_141255.1:1565665-1748165 GCF_054856555.1 Leptonotus elevatus
CGTTTGAGGGAATCGAGGACGTCTAATGACACATCACAAGACGCCTATGCTCTTTGTTCCCGTGACCCACTTTGCCGAGATGGAGGCTCGATTATTACGAAAGGTGCAAGTGTGTGTGTGTGTGTGTGTGCGTGTGTGTGTGTGTGTGTGTGTGTGTGTGTGTGTGTGTGTGTGTGTGTGTGTGCAATTTAATTAAAGCGTGCCGAGGATGTGACACGCGCACACACTTCTCATGCTCACCTGCATTATTAAAGGATCTCGAGCCAAGAACAAACACTCAACAATACTTGACTTTCCTTTCATATTTTACATTTGGAGACACAAACACGCACTCTCATGTCCTGATACTTTCATTTGGAGTCAGCCAGTCCTTCCTTAAACATCGGCAGTTGGCCCAGAATTGACTTTTGTTAACTCATTTGCGCCAAAAAAACGTATTCAAACGTTCCATTTTAAATCTGTGTCCCAAAGACGTATTTATACTTTCTTTTTTTTTTATGCTGCTGAAATGGTAGCTATTACAAAAACGGCTAGCAGGTGGAAGCAGACCAAGAGATCAACCAGGGCCACATTGAAAAAAAGCTCATTTATCCACAGTTCTAAACAGATTTCAGAACTCAATTGTCCTTGCGTAGTGAGCGTGAGCGCGAATGGTTGCTTTTGACTTTTGATGTTGCATTTTGGTGTTCAAATATGCAAGAGATCATTTATGCTAGCCCATCTATGATATGATATGTTAGTATTAAGCTATCAGACTTTAGTCAGTCTAGTTTGGTTTGCTGTTAAAATACACAACGTCTAACTCATTGCTAATTTCTGTTAGCCTGTTTACAGCATTTCACATTATGTTAGCATTAAGCTAGGTGACTTGTGAACATTTTGCTTTTAAAAATAAAATGCCTTTTGTTATACATGTCATGTTTGAGAAAAAAAAAAATCTTATTTGGTCTCGCTATATATCCAAGGTGGGTCACTGTAAATCCTTCCAAGACGGAAAGTCAAAAGGATGAAAGGAAGGAAGAGGTTTCAATGGAGTCCTGGCACCTCAGCGATGGTAATAATTAAAGCGCCAACATCCGTGTGGAAGCCGTGTCACCCGCTAAGCGCGAGGGAGAAAACATGATCAAATGTGTCTGAGGGGGCGTTTCTCTTTTTTTTTTTGCGGGATGAAAGTCCAAGTCCCCCCCCCCCGGGGACGGAACGACGGGTGCCGGGAGGGTCGACATGATGAAAAGGTACGACGGAAATAAGGATGCAGATGAAGACGACGATGACGACGAAGAAGAAGAAGCAGTAGCAGCGAGATAATCAGAGCAGAAAAAGAGCTCAAAGACGGCGGGGGCGTGAAGGGTAATTTTTTTTTTCTTCCAGGAACCCGCTGGTGGTGCGATGCACCTTTATCCCGTTGTTTTTATTTGCCGCCTCTCACAAGGATTTTTTATTATATCTCGAGCAAAGCTTATGGAGGCTGCCAGTCAAACGCCGCCAATAATGCCACCGCCGCCGCCGCTCGCCCGTGAATTCATTCCCCTCCGCATGTTTCTATTCATATTAAAAGACACGCTCATAATATTAAAGTCGCACGCGGTGCAGCCATCTTGTTTTGATTAAACAGGGACCGAGCAGACTCACTCAGCAAGGAACACTCGAACCAAACTGGTTCCGAACCTTCACCGATCTGAGGCACAAATTCAACATCAAACTTGGGCATACGAAAACAGCGGATGGGGACGATGGGTTTCAAGAGTCTTTCCAAATAACTTTGAACCACGAGCCACATGCTGCTTCACCAGGACGCAATTTGTGATAGGCCGTTTTGGTCAATTTTGCTGGCAAAACGTGTTTCGAGTTGGCGTTGTGCTGATGCACGTTCAGATTTTACATCGTCATCGCCGCTTCATCGAACTGCTCCTTTTTCCCGCCACTTTAAAATTTCAAAATTAACTTGTGGACATTTTTTCAAACCATTTTAGCTGTTATACAAAACTTACCAAGCTACTGTACACTATGGAATTTATTTCTTGAAATGGATTTTTGGGGGTGGCTTTAGGCAAAAAAAATACTTATTCTGCCCCCAAAATTATTAAAATAATAAATAAATTTACACTGCGAAATAGCAAATGCTTAGATGGAAAATGTGGTATTACACTTATTTGCTGCCACCCACATCACTCACCAGGCCGAGCCAAGAAAGCAGTCACATATAGTGTAGGAAAACGAGTCGTGTTTTGTGCTCGCATTTATTTTCTGTGTTGCCGGTGATGAGAAGGTGAAATGTGAGAGACAAAAGGTCAAATTTCTATACAGTCCAATACTGTTAAAAAAAAAAAAACATGTTACAAAATGAAGGCCTGAGGGTGACGGCCATGTGAGCCAATGAGAAGTCTGAACAAAGTCATCTCCAAAAAAGCAAAACAAAGACAAGACGAAAAATCCCCTTCAAAGCGTCTTTTTCAAGCAACCGGTCCTGACGCGTTTACCGCCAAATGACCCCTTTAGTTGGCTTTTGATTGGGCGGCCCCCTATATTTGCTTAATTAGTTGATGGGGAGGGGGGGGGAAGGGGGGGGGGGGATTTGGGTTGCTTACCATTGGCGTTTGATGAGAAACATAAGAAAGATTAGGGAGGAGATTTACAGCATCCAGCGAGTTGAAGAAAGGCTCGTCAAACGCTGCTTCATTACTGCGTGACGCGCACGCACGCACGCGCACGCACGCACGCACGCACGCACGCACGCACGCACGGACGATCGCGCGTGCTGACGCGCAGTCGAGTCCCTCCGGAATCGCTTCGCAGTGAGAGGGAGGCCCGCTGCGTCGCATTCAAAAAGAATTACAATTAATAATCATATTACACAAACAGCGCGCGCAGGCAGTCCAGCAAGGGCTGATGTCATGTTTAACATGCTAATATACGCGCACAAGATGACCTGCTTATGAGGAGATATTAAATATGAAATGTACAATTACAAATACCCTGCTGGATGGCATGATTAAAGGGGCTCAATTGAATATAAAATATGTATAAAATACCATGCCTGGCAACATATGGCTAAGATGATGTGTTTGAAGCTCAATTAAATATATGAGATTCAATTTTTAATAAAAAAAAAAAAGTATTTTTTTAATGAAATAAAAAAAAATTAAGATAATATGTATGTGTAGGAAATACACTAATACGTATTTAAAGATGCTCTTTGTAATAATTTGCCCCAAAATATCTGGAACATCTTCTAATTAGTAGATTTCGGGTCATGTGCACATCGTGCACGTGAAGAAGGGTGTGTGCAGTTTCATTATTTGGCCACAGGTGGCAGTAGCGATTCAAATTTTGTGTTGAGCAGCTTTAATATAAAAAAAAGTGTTTTGAGGATCCATTCGATCTTAAATTGATGTAAGCTTGATTGGCTTTAAAAAAAATAAAATTAAACTTAATAAAAACTTGCAATTCAAAATAAATTAAATATAATCGCGTCTTGTTTCTACATAAAAATAATAAAACAATACAAATAAAACATTTTAAATATAAATAAATATCTGCTAAAACAAGTATAAGATGACATGCATATGATTAAATATATTTTTAATAGTTTAATATTTTGTATCAAAAACAACATTCAAAAAATAAATACATGTACACTTTAGAAATAATGTGTCTTATATTAGGAAAAAAAATACTAGACTTAAAATATGTTGTTTTTTTTAAAGTGCAAATACATGTTAAAAAATAATCTAAAATGAATAAAAATATCTAAACCCCATAATTCATTCATTGCATGTCCTGTTTGGTAGGCCACATTAAATATAAAATCAAAAATATATTTGCTGTCGCGATAGCTGCAGAAGATGAGCTCAAGTCAAATGGTTGTTTGTTTGTTTGTTTGTTTGTTTTTCTTTAAAGTGCCTTCAAAGACCAAAGTCGAGGTCAGCTGAGGATTTCCTCCGGGAAAATGAAATGACATCTTACATAAAGTAATAAGAATAAATGCCAACAGTCAATATGTGTTTGCGTGCGTGCGTGCGTGCGTATGTGCGTGCGTATGTGTGTGTGTGTGTGTGTGCGCGTGGCTTGTAAAGCCGCGAGCTTGGCGAGACGAGGGACGACGCTGCCCTCTCATCCCTGCCGCTATGCGGCCCTGTCAACTGGCATGTTATTAAAAACAAACACGCACGCACGCACGCACGCACGAACGCACACACGCTTACACTAAATCCATTGTGGGGATTTCAGGCCAATATGAGCCACTTCACCAAGTTTGTCCAAGTCAAGGTCAACACTTGGTGGACAGTTCAATAGGAACACCTGCACACAGCAGTTTGCCCCCCCCCACTGCCCCCCCCCCCCAAAAAATTCACTTTAAAGCTGTTTTGGTTCTGCACGCACGCACGGATGGATGGATGGCTAATTTCCATAAACCAGTTTATGAGATTTCGCATGACGTTATAAATTAAGGGTTAGGGTTTTTGCTGAATTCAGTTTTACAGACAACTTGGACTTGGTGTGACATCTTATTTGGAGAACTGTGTGAGCAAGCCTTTTGCTTCGTTTCCTTACAGTAATGTTACACTAGTGTTAATTTTATCAGCCATTTTAACGTTTAGTCTCAGTTTTAGTCCAGTTTCCATCACGCTTGTAAGTTTTTAACATAGTTTAGTCAACCTCATCCCGTTTTTATTTAGTCCATCTTTAGTTGACTATAAATCTAGCATTTTAGTCTTTATTTTATTCCAGGAAAACAATTGTATTCATCGAGTTTTAATCAACAAAAACTGTCAATGCCGTATATGTTTTTTCTCACCAGATGATGTTGAACATTTTGGATCTAAAACTATTTCACATCAAATTTTCGATGAAAAACAACTTGACACACAATTACAATACATCTGCAAGTGACTATGCTATGAGCTAGTAAGTTAGCCAGCATTGGTTAGCGGTCGGATTAACATTATTGTTGGAACGTCATAGCCGCTTGGATTACGGTAATTTTACATTCATTTACTTCTTTTTTTTTTTTTTTTTACCTTTCACCGTGAATACACACATTAAGACAATCGGGCTGTCACGATTTTGTCCCCTTCCCAACCAGGGACATCAAACACCTGACAATTTTATGTTCATATCATATTCATAAGATTATGTGTGAGCTGTGTTAAGAGTGGATTCACCAAATCTTAAATAATGAACGAGTTCAATATTTACAATAAAAAAAAATCTTCATGTGTGTGTGGGGGGGAAGTTTTCATCTATTTGGTGGATTATTCTCCAACGATTAACTTGCCTGTCTTCTGCCCCTCCCGAGTGCATTCAATGAGGTAAGCATAAGAATATGGAGCAGGTTTGTCTGCTGGAAAAGGGTGCGAGGAGTGAACGGGATGCGATTAAATGCGCTTGCCGCCTGTTCTTTATGCATCAGATGTGGGAGCACTCAGGACAGCTCAAGCTAATTCTCTCCCTGAAGAAAGCAATTAGAGAAACGTACTCATCTAATGCTCAGCGGAGGCGGCAGCGATGGGGGGGGGGGGGGGGGTTTCTCGTGTGGGTGGGTGATCTGTGCGCCGGTGATGCTTTTTTTTTTAATGACGTTTTCCAAGAACCATTCAGTCCGCGTCCAATTATGGCAACTAATTTCATCAAAATGTGTCGCTGAGAAAAAAAAAAAAAAACGCTGGCTGCTGAGTACGGTCATGAGCGCCATCATTTGACCCGAAGCTCGGGGGAGAACCGCATAGAAGAAGAGCAAGGAAAAAGAAAGACCAGGAGGAGGCAGATGAAGAAGATGAGTCCTGGTGGAAGAACGCAAACACAACCTAAGGTTTGTCCTCGTTTTGGTTCAGGTCAGTGTTAGTCAATCACTTCTCATGTTATATTGCCCCCCCAGTGCAGCAGGGGGCAGCATGTTGCAACTTCCAACATCCTAAACACTCACCTTCAGGGGGTGGGGGGGGTTGGCACCACATTCCGAGGCTTGACTCTGCTTGACTTCTCAGGAATTTTGTACTGGGTTGGGACTTCTGAAAATAGATGGGAGGAAGCAAAATAGAAACACAAAAATCACTACTGGATTCCAACACAGCACCGGGCCCAGAAGGCTGCACAGTTGAATTTTAACATCTTCTTGTATTGGTACAGAGGGCAAAGATGAAACGGTTTATTTTGGGGTTAGTGACCCCGAAAGGTGGAAATTCTATTATAGAATGAACTGATATGAACCTACAGTAGAAAGGTCACTTCGGATGTGGACTGCACACAAAACATGTTTCAACAAATGCATTCTTTTTAAGGGGCGGCGTGGCTCAGTGGTAGAGTGGCCGTCTCCCATCCGGGGAGGTTGTGGGTTTGACCCTCACCCCTGGTGACCGTGTCGAAGTGTCCTTGAGCAAGACACTGAACTGAATTAATTTGAAATCTATATTTTTTTACTTGTGTATATAGACTTATGAATCCCATTTCACCTCAGCATCGAGCATATCCACTTTTTTTTTTGATTGGTTCTATTTAAGTCGTATTCTTCTTCCTCCTCTCAGAGTAACCTTTTCCGAGAAGATCCGTGTTGACATTTCCCAGCCCCAAGAACAGATCGCTTGTCCCCTCTTGACGCGACCATTCCTGAGGAAAAAAAATTAATAAATCCTACTTTGAACGTAAAGCGGACCTCGGCAGTTCTACGCGAGAATGGGCGACCCCCCCCCCCCCCCCCCCTCTTGGCTGTGATGTTTATTTGTGGAGTGGATCACCCCGGAACCTGTCATCTCCTGCTGCTTTGTTGACTGACCGATTGGACGCGACAGGAAAAGATTGGGGACGTATGTGTGTGACAATTTGTGTGTGTTTGGACAAGGGGGCAGGGGGGGCAGCGGAAAAGAGGGGGGGGGGGCGGGTCTGTCACCTCCAATTTGCGCAAAACCAACTGGTACCAATAAACATTCACAAAAGCAAGTTAAGGACGAATACTTCTAATCTAAACCTTTTCCAAGGTTTGGTGACCACGAACTAGCGCTAAGTTTAAAAAAAAAAATGCTAAGCTAATGAGAGCTAATAGGCTAGCTGAGGGAGCACCAAAATAAATGTCCACCGCGCTGCAGTCTCAAGATTGAATGGTCAATTACACGAAGGTGACGTGACGTCGCCGTCACGCTCGGATTGTTTTTACGCCTTCGCCTTCGCTGGGCGGAGGCTCCGTGTCAGCACAAATGAAGTCAGTCCGTCAGTCTGTCAGTCAGTCAGCGGCGTCTATGAAAAAATGCACTCACGCTTCCCAGCGCTCGCTGATGACCGTCTTGATTTAATTAGCCACCAAACCTGCACGCATGACCCGAGTAACTCGGTGTTACTCAAAACATCGATGACGTCAGTGAAATTCCCCTTAACGATGATCTCGTCCTCAACCGTGGCCAGGAGTAACCAAACAACTTGCAAAAAAATTCATCTCTGATCACAGCCAAATGTTTGCAGTCCACAGCAAGTATGAAGGGATGTGGCATCAACTGTTCCAATTCTTGTGGACGGGATGGGATGAAGGCAGTACATAACATAAATTGTTTATTGATCCATTTTATTTAGTTATTTTGAAAGGGTTTTTTTTGTTTGGTTTAGAAACATTTTCAAGAATTTTTAGAACATTTTTTAGTTCTTCCAAGAAAACGTTTTTGGGGGCACTTTTCTAATGTCTTTATCCACCAACCAACCACCACACCGTTCAATTTTAGTATTGTCCAAGTGCAAAAGGAAAAAAATATTGTTTTGAGGAACCTTTATAGTTTTTGAGAATTTTTTTTAGAGAAGTAATTCAAAATGTTTTTAAAATAAAATAAATGTATCCAAAAAAAACTTTTTTTTTCTTGCTAACTTATTGGGAGGGAAATATATATATTTCTAGGAAATCATAAAAAAAAATAAGTGAAAAAAGTTAAGATAAAAATTAATGTTGAAAATATTTTAGACTAAATGATTTTGCAAGAAAAAAAATCCTTTAAGAAAAAAAATATATCAAGCAAGTCATATATATTTTATAGATTTTTTTTAAAGAATTTCTTTTTCAAGCAAAAAGGGATCTTTAAACATTTACTTGTGAGAACAAGTTAATTTAACAAAATTTGGGGTTTTGTTTTTTCTGGCTCATGTTCCTTGTGAGAGTATTCATTTTGTGTTTCCCTGTTTCACTGTCCTGTTCAATATTTCCTTTCACTCCCCAACAAGGGGTGCTGCTTCTGAAGCTCGCTCACAATTCAAATTTTGCTTATCAATACTGGGGGGGGGGGGGGGGGGTTGGGTGGATAGACCAGGCGACGGCTCATTACTCAAATAAAAAAAAATCACGGTACATCCACAAAGAAAAAAGTGAAACTTGGCTTTTTCCCTGACATTGGTGAAAACGTTTAGCGGCCGCTATTATTCACAAGATCCCCACAGCAACATGGGCCCACCTGTTTGCGTCTGGCAGATGGGCGCAACCCACCCAGCCCCGCTTGCTCCCCCCCCCCCCCGCAGACAACAACTCGAAGCACCTAATTACTTGTGATAGCTAACGGCCGACATGTTTTTTTTTTTTTTTAATGAAGACACGTTTGGTAACGAGCTGCTGCTGCTGCTAATTCAATCAAGTGCATCAATAGGTTGAGCAAAAACGTCATACGAATAGCCGCTTATTTTACCAGCACAAATGCTAAATTTGCATCTTGGACTTTGTACAAGAGCTCATTTTATTTAAGTGCCTCTTCTTTTCATGTTCAAATCTTTGACGCTCCAAAATGTGAAACGAATTTTATGAATGTTGACTTGTCGGGTTAGTAACTAAGCTAGCTAAAAATTCTTCTTTTTTTTTTTTATGTTAATGTAAAATAACTTGTTTCATATAGTATAATAAAATTGTTCATGCTTTAAAATGTGACACGGTAAAATCTTTTTCATTTTTTTCAATTCGCTTATTGGCCCTTTTTTTTTCCCTTCTTTTTCACGCGATTCCCTACTTAATTGTTTTTCCCGACCGGGATCCCTCATCATTTTGCTTATCTATTAATTTTTTTGTATTTTCATGGCAATTTTTTCAATTCAATATTGACTTTTTGTGTGTTTTTCCCCCCATTCACGTCAATGGGGGCTAACTGATTTTGATCAACGAGTCAATTGAGTTATGAGTTTGGCCGTGAGTCCAATTCAACTCTTCAGGTACAACTGCACATTATCTGTAGCAAGCAGATCATTTTCCAACCACTGAAGTGAAATGGGATCATTTAACGACAAAAAAATATATATATGTTGGCTGACCAGCCACATGCTGCTTCACCACTCCGTTTTCCAATGTTTTGGCCAAATGTGTCCTGCCCTTGTTGCGCAAGATGAAGTTGTCCTATTTCCAGAGTGAAGGCTGCTTTTTTTTCTCCCCCAAACAAAAGCGCGGTGATGACCTAAGTGCTGGGCTGGCGGTGGGGGTCGGCGGGGTTGCTTTTAGCGCGGCGGGGCTCGGCGAGAGCGCGGCGCCGGCGGTCGGCGGGTGTCCCGCCCGACTCTTTGTTGGCCTTCTTTTATCCGCTCGGCGGCCAAGTGAGGGAAATCGATGGTGCCGCTTTCACTTCGCAGCTTGGCCTCTACTTGCTTTTTATTTGCACCTTTGCTGACGTCCTGACACGCTCGCACGTGCGTGTAAACATGCACTCCTCCATTGTTTCAGACCTTTAAAGGGGCATGTGATGTCAAATTGACATTTTAATATTATTTACAAACAAAGTGATAGATCGATTCAATGCTGTTTTTTGTTACGCAAGGTATATCACAGGTGACTCTACCTTAAGTTGGGCAATTATTATAGTGAGGAAGGAAGGAAGGAAGGAAGGACGGAAGGAAGGAAGGAAGGAAGGAAGGAAGGACGGAAGGAAGGACGGAAGGAAGGAAGGAAGGAAGGACGGAAGGAAGGAAGGAAGGAAGGAAGGAAGGAAGGAAGGAAGGAAGGAAGGACGGACGGACGGACGGAAGGAAGGAAGGAAGGAAGGAAGGAAGGAAGGAAGGAAGGAAGGAAGGAAGGAAGGAAGGAAGGAAGGAAGGAAGGAAGGAAGGAAGGAAGGAAGGAAGGAAGGAAGGAAGGAAAAAGGGTGTAGAGACATAAGCAAAATAAAATCGGCTTGTTGATGAAGTGCTGCATCCACCAGTGAAAACAGTGGATTCCGCCAGTTGACACCCTAGCATCACATTCATGAAAGCCTTTCTTGTCGTCACCCCCCAGCGGAGGGAAGATGAAACTGGAGCGCCCCCTCAAAACAGACAAATGGTTTGTACTGTGTGAAAGGTTTTTGCGGGGGAAAACGACTCAATTTGTCTCCTTTAATTGGTCCCCCGGAGATTGCGTCCGTTCGTTTTTGTGAGGCCTGCAGCAACGGGATTTCGTCGCTTGCAGTCCGTTCGCATTGCGGCGCGGCAGAGCGGCTTCCGGAGAACTCCTGCCATAAGCGTCCGACGGCATGTTGGTGCGGCGGGAAGAAGCGCCGCGATGATGGGTCGCCACGTGAACGGCGCCGTCTCTCCCGGGGGTTTACTCATTTGGAGATCTCACACTTTTGCCGGCTGTTTGCGCAATTAATGCTACTGCGGCCCGCTCATTCCCACCCGCCGCCCAAACCTTGATAAAAGCGGCGGCGGTGGAATTCTCTGGAGTTTCAATTACCCTGTGCAAAAAAAATGACCGATATTATGTCCAGTCATTGTCTGTAGCGATTGGCGTCATGAAGGAAATGCGGAAATTGACTTGGCTACGAGGTGGACTGGTCGCCAGTTATTTGCAGGACACACAAACAACCGATTGGCCCCCAGTATATATATATTTATTTATTTATTTATTTATTTTTTGACAAAGCAAGAAACAGATGTGAAGCTGCAACTTTTTTTTTTGCGAGTCACCTGGCTTGCCAATGCGACCGCTCCAGACGGTAAAGGCGGTTGCCGTGGCAACGTGCCGTCGCCACATCATGTGTGGGCTGCACTTTTTTGTTGTTTTTTTTTATCTGCAGGCGTCTAAAAGCCGTCCAGCTCCCGGCCTGTCAATTTGCGGCTTGAGTGGTTTCAAGGTGAGCCCGGCCGAAGAAACGGCGACCCATCTTCTCTCAGCCCCCCCCCCCCTATCCTCCATGTCGCCGCTCCGCGCAAACAATGAAATTTGTTTCGGCGCGGATGAGCATAATTGCCGGTAATTGTTAAAGGCTGGCGACGTTTAAAAACACATGCGGAAAGTGATGAAGTCGCGCGTAAAATTAAAACCAAAACAGAAAATCAACAACAAAAACGTGCTCGCTTGACAAACAAACACAAAGTTTGTTCCTTCATATACACAAACAACAGAACAAAAATACTATATGGAAAAAGTCAGTGTTTTTAGTGAGCCGGAACGCACCGATACGATATAGTAAAAATATATGTATCTGTCTTTTCACTCGAAAAATTTCTTAAATCCGCCCCTGCTCCGAGCCACACAAAATGAGAGCTTGCGTGTACCTAATCTATCGTCCGGCGGATGAGGCGAATATTTGCCGCTAATTGGGGGGGGGGGGGGGACGCAGATGCGTGAAGCAGATGGACGCACCAAGACGTGAAAAAAAACGGCAAGATGACAGACGAGCGGCGGCGGAAAGATGCGAAGAGAGAACGGCGGCGGAATTTGGCGACGGAGTTGGCGGCGGAGTTGGCGGCGAACCGACGGCAAGCTAGCAAAAAAAAAAAAAAGTGGGATTCACGCGGCTGCGCCTCCTTGCGCCCTCCTGACTGACGGCGAAAAATAAAGATGCTAATTAGAGAGGCCGGCTGACGTGAGGCAGGTTTAAAGGCTAATTAGCATAAAAATCCTACATGCTGTATTTTTATACCCCGTCTAATCAACACCCTCACACGTACGCGGGTTCTCACATGTGAAAAGGGGAAGGAGAAAAAAAAAGTGCTTTGACGCGAATTAGAATAGAAAATTAGCATCTTGGAGAAGGAAGCCATTGTTTTCTCTCATCACTTTTTTGTTGCTGGGGAAGAAAGGAGACGATAACATGTTTGCTCAAGCGCCCAAGGAAGAAAGGACGCCGGAGTCTGACAGACCGAGGAACGGTCGCCGGATCTTATTGGCCCAACTTCAGCGTCACCAAATCCACCAGGAGGCATATTTTTACATTTACACACCAAATGGCTCGTCATATTTGCCGTGAAATTTACACGCGATATTTTGTGACTTACTTTTTCTGAAGCGCAAGCGCCACAAGATCGACCTTTGCTTTAACTTGCGAAAGCGAAAGCCACATTGAGGTCGCTATGACCCCCCCCCCCCCCAAAAGTGGCACTCTGAGAATACTGGACCGGGGTCCGAACCCCCCCAAATCGGGTCACCCTTGGAGCTCCGACAGATGGCGCCGATCTGCTATTGATTACGACCGCGATGAAGAGAACGCCGCCTTCGGGGAACCATATGCGAGGCTCAAGCTAGCCAATGACATCCAACTCTGCGATTGGCTGGAGAAGCCGCAAAGCCGCTTGCGATTGGTCGGCGGGTCGGAAGGCAAAAAGGAGGACAAATTTTGCAAGTGTGGTTTCACCTCGCTTTTGCAACGCCGCTTTTGCCAAGACAATTATCGCCTCCACGCGTCGACATGACGAGCCCGCGCCCCGGCCGGCCCCGTATCCACGGCCCCGTCGCCGTGACAACCACACACACCCAAGTTGCCAAGCCCGGTGGGGAGGTGGGGGAGGGGGGGGGGGGTCGTACTCCATTACTCCATACGAGCTCACACAATCTTTGCCTTCTGGAGCTTTCACAAATGTAACGGCATCTGTTGGCTTACTTTGAAAATAAACACTTGCACCATCCGGAGAGGAATGCGGGTTTTTCCAAAAGTGCGGGTGTTGCAATCTTTCATGAGGAAATGCGCAGGTGTCGAAATATCAACCCTGTCAGGTGTGACCCAAAGTGTTGAAAGGTGTTCATCCAAACTTTTTCACAGTAAAATGGTTCAACGCTCAACTTTTTCCAGGTAAAAGTTGAACACCAATGTTTGTTTTTCAAAACGAGGGATTTCAACCTGCCAACATTAAAATTGCTCTAACTTTGTCCATTTTTTGAGGTATCATTTTTCATTTTTAGAGACATAAGCCTGATTTTGTGAAAACGCATCACATACATTTTTTTTTCTCCATGAATATTGTTATTACTTGTTACTAATTAATCTAAATATAATAATTTAAAAAAAAATTGGGATTTACATTCATTCGAAGCAATTATTGAATGAGAGAGTGGACAAAAAAGAATGAAAAAAGAATGGAAAAAATACAACACAACTGATTTGATCCCACCGCCGACCGATTCGCGTATTGATCATGCGTCTCGATACTTGGAAAAAAAAAGGCGACATGTTTACGAGCCGTAGGCGTGTAATCACCTGTCGGATAAATCTAGCCTCAATTAGTCGCTCGCTCGCTCGCTAGCGACCGTAAATCAGAGCCTCCCCGCCACCTTTTTATACCCGCCGCATACGGAGACAGCGGCGGTGGCGGCTAATTTGTGTTAATGCCTCCCGAGCGGAAATTCGAAACGCCCCCGAAAGCAGCCAAAGGTTAGCGGACGTTTCCTTCCATCGAGCGGACGAGATCGATACGAGTGAAACTCGCTCGTCTCGTTTCGGATTGATGGCGCCGATTGTCGCCCAACTCTTCATCAAAGCGGTCCTTTGTCCTTTTCTTTTCTTTTTTTTTAAAAGGGATGAAGCTAACATTTTAGCCACATGCTCCTTGTGAATGGTCAGGTTTTCATCCAATTGTTTTGCGTTTTTTAAGCAAATTTACTGAAAATGCACAACATGTACTACTGCCCGAAGCCAGCTGGGATAGGCTCCAGCAACCCCCGCGACCCTTGTGAGGACAAGCGGTACAGAAAATGGATGGATGGATGCACAACACGAACATGCAACTTATTCCTGATTTCCATCCGTTTTTCTTTTTTGCGAATATTGAGAGCGGACTCCACCGCTGTAGGTGGCGCTATACACCATAGAGATGTGATCCACCAGAAATGTAAAAAAAAGACAAAGAAGAAGAAGAAGACCAGGAAGCGACTGCGCCGTGCGATGACGTGGTACGAGTTTGCTTTCGTAATTCTTTGCGGTTTTGCTTTGAAAATAGCATTAATATTCGCTTTTTTAATTAATTGCAAAAATATTTCTGTTTCGTCATCCCCAAGCGTACGTGTGACGTCATATCCGGTGAAAACGTGCCACGTGTCTTGCCAAAATATACATTTTCCTTTTTTTCGATACGCTTCAAAATCCACCCCCTCTAAGCGTAAAAAACATTTTTGCGCCCTTTTTCGAATTTCTAGCGTTTCCATTCCGTTTTATTTTCAAAATTCCAATAAAAATGGCTGGATGGAAACCCAACTAACCCAAATACTTCCTGGTTTATGACAACTTACTGCCTCAATTTGGTGGCCATGATTGATGATTTTCGTGCGCGCATCTCCAGCGCCGTCCCGCTGTTTTCATGTTCTGCCGCTCGGAAGATGAAAGCAACCAAGCGCCATGTTTTATTTCTTTATGTTGTGTCGCCGAAATTGGCAGCTTGGCCCTTTGTGGCGCTTTTCAAAGCGGCGGCTCCTAAAATATTGAGCAACAACAAAGAGTTGATGTTGCGGTTCGAGCGCAGCCCGCTAATAAAAGAGATGCGAGCGGTCGCCCGGAGAGCCGAGCACGGAAATCATTTCAACAACGCGGCAATAAAAAGGAAGCCCGGGCTGAAAACACGGTTAGCCGTGGCCTGTTTTAAGCTAGGCTAGAGAAATTCACCGTTTGCGTCGACCATTCAGACTCGGACATCTCAATATTGTTAAGATTTACATTTCGCAGCGAATTTTTCCTTGATGGGCCTTACTTACAACATGATGCAGACCAATCTTTGAGTCGCACCGGAGATATACCTTAAAGCAACAGTAAGGAACTTTCCGTTTACGTTGATTATGGCGACCCCTATGGACAAAAGCGGTATTGATATGTCTGAACGAGCGCATTGCAAATATGGGCCAATGTTTATCCTCGGCTGTCCTCTCATTTTGACGTATGCCATCAAGCAGTCAGCACATTTGTGTTTTTTTTGCGCGGCAGTGTTCCCGCCATCCTCCTCAAAGTTGCGTCATGCCAGTAAAAATGATGCGGACCCCGTCAGGCCATGGAAAAAAGGTACCATTCAACTCGTTTGAAGTCCATGTTTCATCAGAAGAGTTATGGAAATATTTCATTAAGCTTGAAAAGTTCCTTAGTGCTACTTTAAAAGAGAAAAATTCCTTTCCTCAGTCTCTCCTTTGGTCTCCCTGATTTTTTTTGGATTTGTTGGAATTTAGATGTTTCTGGGGTTGGGGAAGAATTCTGGTGGGTGGGCCGGGGGGTGGTGTCTGGTCGGTGCTGGATTTCACTTCCCTTTGTTTTCTTTGGTCCTTCCTCGGGTCTCCTGACGGCGGTGTTCGGTTTAGGTGAACGGTATGGGATTTTTTTCTAATAGGTTTTTGGTGAGCTAACAAATGCACGCACGCACGCACATACAAAAAATAAAAAAATAAAAAAATAAAAAAATAAAAAATACCGAATGAACAATACTGAGCTCTTTAGAAAAAATGAAATAAAAATAAAAATAAAAATAAAAGAGAAAAATTAAAAGTTGTTTTCTTAGCAATCGAATGTACATGTTGCGCTTCTCCCACATTGATTGGTCGATTTGTATGTCATACGCAGTGGTGGCAAATTCCCCATAAAGGCATGAAATAATGTGAAAACGCAGCGAAAAGTTAGGCGGCCTTGGTGTGAGGCAAGCTAAGATGGCCGCCGGCGGCTTCCCTTCTCCCAGTGAGTCAGCGGCATTGACACTTTTTTTTCAGACCAATATCATTTCAATTTTCAAATTGTGAGCAAAGATATTTCTTTTTCTTATGCTGCACATTTTTTTTTGAATTTCTTTTCGGTCATGAAATGCCGCACGCGCCAATCGTTTAAACACATTTTTTTTTTGTGTATTTTCGGGCACTTCGGGAAAAGGCGTCAAATGACATTTAGGGTATTTCTATTGCTGTCAAATGTCAAAACTGCCGAAATTCGGGGCAGCTGCGAATGCTTTTAAACAATGAAAAAATAAAAGGCAAAAGCTTCAAATGCCCCCCCCCCCTTGACAGGAAATGCCAAACAATCAAAGAGGCCTTACTTCATTAGAGGGTGACATTCTTATTTTGGTGGCAATATTGCCAAATATGTACGTACATAACGACGCATCCAGCAGGCCCTGCCGGCTGTTGACAAGTGCACAAAAGTGCGGCGCTCTCGCAATAACACAAAAAGATATTTTCCTAACGTCGCTTCTAATTATTTCTCCCTGCGTAATTTAATCCGCCGGGGCGCATATTTTTTTCCATTCCCCCCTCGGAGCGCCGCGAGGCGTTGGCTGCCATTGTCTCTGAAATTGGATTATGATAACCTGTCAGCGCTTGGATTCCGTAAGATATTAGCGTTGCCGGCGTGGCGCCGACGAGCGAGCGCGGGGGGGGGGGGGGTGTTTGGGGGGGGGGGGGTTGGAAAAGGGCGGCGAGCGGTGTTTAATGCTTTTCATCGGCTGTTGCCTGCCGGTGACCGCACATTTTACTTCCTGAGCTCTGACACACCAAGACGCATTAACACGCCGACCCGGGAAACACGTTTGGATCTCTCTCGGAACGAACAACTTCAAGGTTCAAAAGAAAAAAACGACAACAAGAGAGCCGGAGAATACAATTTGAACAGAAATGTTGAACGGTAGAACGCGGGACTCAAGTCGGGATTGGTCACCAAATATGTGATATGCAGGTTTGTCCATAAAGCTAGAAAACTTCTCAAAACAAGCAATTTTATTCAACGAATGTTGATCAATAATACTTTTAAAAATGATTCCCATCATTTTCAATGCATTCATTTGATGCACGTTGCAAAATTCAGGTGAACTCGACGACGACGACGCAACCACACGGCAGAAAGCATTAAAAGTCCAACGTGCTGAAATTGACGGCAATGCAACCTGAATTTTGCAAAGCGCATCAAATTATACATTGAAAATGATGGAAATCATGTTGGAAATATTATTTATTTTTAAAGAAATATGTGTTTCTTACCATGTACCCTAGACGCCACTTTATGGACGCCAAGAATAGCGTGAGTCATTCAACTCATTGACTCCCAGCCATTTTCACTGAAGCAACCCCCTTCGCTCCCGGCTGTTTGACCGGATTTGGCCCACAGAATATTGTGTTCTATTGCTGTAAGAACATGGAAGATACCAAAATAAAGATTTGAGTCTCTGTTTTTTCATCAGGAAAAAAAGTATGTTTTGTATCAGTTTTGCATCAATTAGCATTAGAATATAGCTAAGTTGCATCATTATTCACAAACCTCGTTGCAAACATGGCCCTGGCTGATCTCTTATACTCCTGCTGACCGTTTTTTGTAACAACTACCATTACTTTAAGCGACCTCTTCATGTCAGAAGCTGTATCAAAGCCTTCTGTATGCGCTAGCATAAAATAACATAAAAACAACCGTATAAATGTGTTTTTGGGAGTGCAAGACAAAGTATTAAAAAAAACGTATTTATATGTTTTTGGGTTTTTTGTCCAGAATTAATTTGATAACTACATTATTTTTGTAAACAATTAATAAACCTTTAAAACCTTTTTTTTTTCCCCCACTTGCTGGCGACTGAAGATGACATCACCTGTGCTGAGGAAGTAAGTAACGACCAATCATGGCTCATCTGTTTTCTGGGTTTGGTCAGCAAACTGAGCCATGATTGGTCGTCACCTACTTCCTCAGCACAGGTGATGTCATCTTCAGTCGACAGCAAGTGGGAAAATTTAGGTTTTAAAGATATTAATTGTACAATAAAAATTTACTTTTTACTGCTGTATCCCTTTAAATTCATCAGCTGGAATCCAACTATTTACTGTTTATTTCTTAATTCTTATTCCGCCAATGCAATATTGATCATAATATCGTGTTTAAAGTCGTGGGGGTGCAGGAAACATATTGCAAAAAAAATGTTGTGTTGACTTCCACTTCATGTCAGGTCACGTGACTTTTTCCCGGACGAAGTCGAGGCGCTCCTTGGACCAGCCGCAGTTCTGGAAAGAAAGAGGAGGCGCCGCTTGCGTTTCTTTGGGTTTTGACGCTGCAGCGTCTTGCTGTTCTTTTTCGCCAGCGACGCGGTTACCTCAGCGGCGGCGGCGCACGCACGCACGCACGCACGCACGCACGCACGCACGCACGAACGCACGCTCGCCAGCTTTTATTGCGCTCGCGCGAGATCACAAAGCATCTTTCGTTTCTCCACGCTCACAAAAGGCAAGTGTGTTGGCGGGGGCAAAAAAAGCGTTTACTGTCAAGTTGGCGGCGGCGGTGGCGCTCCCGCTCCGCCGAGCCCCCCCGCGCCACACCAACAACGCCCTCAAAAGGCATCTCCTGCGCGTCTGATGTGCGTGTCAGCTTCTTTGCGTTTATTACCGTCGCTTTGAAGCGCCTCGTGATGACTGACAGACTGACTGAGGTCTTCCTCACTTTGAAAGCGGCGACTAAAACCCGAGTGCTGGCGCCATCGCTACCCACCAGAGTTGGAGTCAACACCGGGGGCCTCATGTACGAAGACTTGTGTGGCTTTCATACTAAAAAAAAAACGCCGTACGTCCATATACAGAAAACGTTCCGTTCCGTCTTCAATTCCGCTTATCCGGGGTCGGGTCGCGGGGGCAGCAGCTTTAGCAGGGAAGCCCAGACTTCCCTCTCCCCAGCCACTTCAGCCAGCTCCTCCGATGGGATCCCGAGGCGTTCCCAAGCCAGCCCGTGAGACGCAGTCTCTCCAGCGTGTCCTGGGTCGTCCCCGGGGCCTCCTGCCGGTAGGACATGCCCGCAACACCTCCCCAGGGAGGCGCCCAGGAGGCATCCGAACCAGATGCCCCAGCCACCTCAACTGGTTCCTCTCAACGTGGAGGAGTAGCGGCTCGACGCCGAGTCCCTCCCGAATGACCGAGCTTCTCACCCTATCTCGAAGGGAGATACAGAAAACGTCGCACGCTTAAAAAAAAATCCAGATGTACGAATACGTGCGTGGGAACGATTACGATGCATGACAAGATCGTCACATTATGAAAACA
Source organism: Leptonotus elevatus (assembly GCF_054856555.1). Lineage (NCBI taxonomy): Eukaryota > Metazoa > Chordata > Actinopteri > Syngnathiformes > Syngnathidae > Leptonotus > Leptonotus elevatus. The sequence goes on from NC_141255.1 coordinate 1,584,831, forward strand.
TGTAAGCTGGAGACACTTGTAAACAAAGTAGAGGCCCGAAAAACTATGATTTTTGGCAGGCTGTCTTCGGAAGTACCGATACGGCGCAAGATGGCGAGAAAGCACTACGTTTGTCCAAATGAGCCTCCTCCAAACGTTTGGCCATCCCTAACATGCTTTTCGTCAGCACTCGAGCAGCCCAGATGGGTTCGAGAATCAGCCCAAGAGGTCTCGATAGGACGAACCCGGGGTTTATTTTGTCAGGTTGTTCCGGTCGCGAGTAAATCGATCGAGCGGCGTTGTGAGCAAAGGAGCGGAAGGTCGTGCCAGTCGACAAACGTTGCTCGCACCCGGGAGCGACTGTGAGATTCTGGGACGGTCTCGTCTCCATAAAGCCCTCTGCAGACTCAAAGTTCACTCCGAGTGCAGGGACACAGTTTTCAAGTCCAAAAGTGTCCGCGTTGCATTTTTAAACAGGCTTGAGCTGCTCGTGTTGCAGAGCGGATCTCGCGCGCAAAATCGCTACCCGAGAGACGCCACGACCCACTTACGAGAGAGGTCCGACTTTGCTCGCTGCTTCTCAAACGGGGGGTCCGCAAGTTGCAGTTCGTGTGCAATTCATTCCGTTGGATTGCTTAACACTCGTGGTGCAACGGATCCGCATCAGGCCCGGATCCGCGGATTGGTTGGTGTGTGCGTGTGTTTGTGTGTGTTTTTGGGGGGGGGGGGGGGAGGGGGGACAAAACAAAAACAAAAGTGTGCATTCACAGTCCATTCTGACATGTCAAGAAACATACTCAATGGAGTATGCACGGCAAGTCTAACTTCACCACTTAACATAAAATTGACAACCGGTTCGACCAATTTTGAATTGGAGGTGCATTTTTAACAGTGGCGTTTTCTTTTTAAATGAAAAATAAAATAGACAACCCTTTTGACTTCAAATAATTAATTTTTATTTTAAAAAATCATTTTCTTTCTTCACTGTATTCCTTAAAAAGAAGTTGTACAACCACAAATTTTGATAGGGACTTTTTTTTCTGCCCACTGGATTATTTATTATATCTTATTTATCGTTTTTTTTTTTTCAAATTTGTTTTATTGTGTGCGCTACGCAAAATGACTTTTATGAGCAAATTGAAAAAATTGCCATTAATTTTATTTAATTTTAAGGAAATTGCTATGGTTGGGATATATATGTCATTAAAGAAAAAAAGATCTGTCATTGATTTCATGGAAATGTTATGTATCATAAGTACTGATGGTATCAGCGCTCGGCATCGGTACGCACTGAAGAATATATCCCAACATTGTTCCGAAAAAAATAAAATAATTTACTAGCTGTTCACGACCCACCCAAAATGGATCTGCCACCCACTTTTCAGTCCGCACCCCACCAGTTGAGAACCTCCGCTGTAGAGCGAACCAAATGTGCCGGGCACGCGACGTGAACCCTCCATTCTGACATGTCAAGAAACATACTCAATGGAGTATGCACGCCAAGTCTAACTTCAATATAAAGTTGATCAAATACATTGACGGCAAAGCGAATAGCCTTCGTACACTTTCGCTTTGTCGTGGCGTGATGGCGAGCTCGACTTCCCTTTTCGACGTTACTTTCGTCAACATCAACGCAACGCTATCGCGAGCACGTGTTCATTTAGGGCGCTAAGAAATCGCTAATTAATTACGGCGTCATTGTACGACGCGGCAGAAGTCTCCGACGTCACGTAAGCGGCTAGCGGCTAGCGGCTAGCGGCTAGCGGCTAGCGGCTACCTGTTAGCATGACCAACGGCTGCCGGCTGATAAATTTGAAAGCTTACTTGGATTATTTTTCAATATTCTGAACAAAGGCTACTTTGTAATTCACTCCCAATGTTTAAAGGAAAGGAACTGCCTTAAATTGCACGTGGAGGTCTTTTCATTATTAAAAAATAAAAAATAATAGTATGGAAGCATATTGCATTCACCTGAGAAAAAAAAAACTCCTGTTTTTCTGACAAGAGCTTTGTTTTTTTTATTTGTTTTTTTCTGTTTTACTGAATTTTTTTTTCAGTTTTACTGAATTTTTTTCCATTTTTTTATTTTTTTTTTCCATTTTTTTATTTTTTTTCCATGTTTCTGAATTTTGTTTCTGTTTTTCTGAGTAATCTTCCCGTTTAACAAAATAATTATTTTCTATATATATTTTTTAACAGTTTTCCCCTCAAATATTAGATTAGAGCGCAAACAACAATACAGTAGGCTATAAACATTAATTCAATACGCTTCTGTAAAATAGAACTTTGTCTTCATTTATTTTATAAAACACTTTTGCCCATTTAAAAAAGAAAATATAGGAACACAACTTTAATCTATCTTGCTATTTTACACATGAACATTGTAAAAATAAGAATGTTTCTGCCTCATATTGCACTTGTTGTGTTCCTAAATTCTAAATGGCTATATTAGACATTTTGCATTGATTTATTTTTTAGTTTTTTTATTTAATGGGAAAAAGCATTTTACAAAATAAAAACAAAATGCCATTTATCTTCTTTTTTTCTTTTTTTGGGCTGATCCGAAAAACGATCCGATCCGTGACTCAAAATTCGTGACCCGATCCGAGACTTTTGTGACCCGTCGCAACACTACTTAACGCACACACACACACACACCTATTTGCCAATGAAAAGCGCCGTTAAGATTGAACGTCTCACGGCAGAATAGGAATAAAGTCGTTTTGAAGAAAAAAAGGGCATATTACAGGCATTACGTCCTTTTATTGTGTGTGTCAGGGTTCTACATGACATCACATTATGAATTGCGAGATGGACAAAGTGACGGATGGCTGGACAGCGAAATAGGAGGCGGCTACTGACATTATTCATTATTCTGGAAAACAAATACTGGCCAAGTTTGGACTTGACAGCGTCGGCGTGCGGTGACATTTGCCCGCTGCTATCCGACGTGTCTCACGCACACACACGCGCGCACAAACATTTCGTTCCCAATGTGTGAAGAAAGATAACGCGGGAGGGCGAGCGCTTCAATTGCGTTCAAGTGTGCGAGCGCCGCCTGCCAAAATGCTGACGAGAGGCCAAGAAGGAGAAAAGAGAAGCGCTCACTCGCGAGTGACGGCGTGACGTGAATGGAAAGCGGCGGCGGCGGCGGCGGCGGCGGGACGAGCGTGACGAACGGCGCTGGCAGGTGCGCCACACCGACGCCGTGCCGGAAAACCTCTGGCTCTTTTTTTTTTTTTTTTTTTTTTACATATGCCTTCCGACTCATTCATAAAAGCTTCAAAAATACTGCTTGCGTCAAATGTTCCCAGCTTGAAACAGCCCCAAGAACTGTTTGAGTTCCCACCACAATCGTGCACCTGTTGCCAAAAAGTAAGCGCGCCAAATAGTAACGGCATCAAGGATTTTTCATGACATATCTTTATCCAAAAATGGGTTTGGATGATGTGAATTTGAGAAGAACAGTGATCCAATCAGAGCTCAGCTTATTTACATATCAAGTATTATATGAGAAGTCAAGATGGCAGCCGTGTTTGACAAACGAGAGTGTGAAGAACGCCATCCTGAGCATCTCCATCCCAAATTATTTTGCAAACCTGATAAAGGTCATCAAAGATTATATATATAAAAAAATATATATATATTTTTTTTTACGTTTGCTAACCAAAGGCTGAGTTGCACTGTATTTGTTTACAGTTAATTAATGGCGGGAGCACAAGTGAGCGATGTTGCCACAGTTAGCATGAAAAAGTAACTTTACTGATGACTTGACTTTTACTGATGACTTGATTTTAAAAGTAACTAAATGAGATCATACGTTACTTTACTAGTTACATTCAAGATATGCCAACAACACCACTTAACATAAAATTGACAACCGGTTCGACCAATTTTGAATTGGAGGTGCATTTTTAACAGTGGTGTTTTCTTTTTAAATGAAAAATAAAATAGACCTAAATAAATAAATAAATAAATAAAATAATTATTTTTTATTTTAAAAAATAATTTTCTTTCTTCACTGTATTCCTTAAAAAGAAGTTGTACAACCACAAATTTTGATTGGGACTTTTTTTTCTGCCCACTAGATTATTTATTATATCTTATTTATCTTCTTTTTTTTTCAAATTTGTTTTATTGTGTGCGCTACGCAAAATTACTTTTATGAGCAAATTGAAAAAAATTGCCATTAATTGTATTTAATTTTAAGGAAATTGCTATAGTTGGGATATATATGTCATTAAAGAAAAAAAGATCTGTCATTGATTTCATGGAAATGTTATGTATCATAAGTACTAATGGTATCAGCGCTCGGCATCGGTATGTACTGAAGAATATATCCCAACATTGTTCCGAAAAAAAAATAATAATAATTTACTAGCTGTTCACGACCCACCCAAAATGGATCTGCCACCCACTTTTCAGTCCGCACCCCACCAGTTGAGAACCAAATGTGCCGGGCACGCGACGTGAACCCTGGACCCAAAGGTTACCCGCGGGTCACGTGACCTCAAGTGAGGTGCATTTGTCGGCAGCAACGTTTTAGGTTTATTTCCAGCTCCGCCTTGAACCTTTCTTTCCGGCGAAGGCGTCGAGATTCCTACCCTTTTCCGAGGCTGCCGTCAGGAATGCCGGTCGTCGTTAGCGCACGCGTGCTCGTTCCCCGCGTGCGCTAACGCGAGGGAAAAAAAAGCGTATTTGACAGGCGCGCTTGGCCAAGATTAGCCGCGTGCCGACAGTTATTGCCCCGCGCGCAATAAGAGGCGCCATCACTCACTTTTAAAGGTCAGCGTGGCGAAACAAGGCGGCGCCGGAGGGCCGGCAAATCACCGTACAAAAGAGCCACAGGGGAGGCAAGAAGGTGAGAACGGGGACGGCGGTAGACACGCCGCCGGCCGCACATCCACCTGATGAACTTAGAACTCTAAAAGCGGCACTGCCCAACCTATTTCTTTTTTTTTTAAACACCTTAAGCCAATACGAATGCTCCTCGAGTAGTCACTTGTTGCTAGGCAGAATTCACAGGGCACCGCCCCATAGGCAAAATGCTTCAGCATTCCCACAATGACAGAAACCCGACACAAATGAGTTATATTTCACTTTTATGCGTTACATTTGCATTACATTTTTAAGAAACAATTTGTTTGTATTCGTAAATGTACCCCGCCTACTGCCCGAAGCCAGCTGGGATAGGCTCCAGCAACCCCCGCGACCCTTGTGAGGACAAGCGGTACAGAAAATGGATGGATGGATGGATGGAATTTGTTTGTATTCGTAAATGTTGGAAAACTGGTCATAGTTTGATCTTCAACCAGCCGAGTTATGGGGGGGGGGGCGGGATTATGTAAATGAACCTAATTGTGATCAAACTGAGGAGACATCTATTATAATTTCACGTCTATTATAATTTCAACTCTTGATGGGTGGGCATTTGTTTGTATACAAGCTATTAAAATGTCAATGTTACAACGCACGCGTCCCCCCTTAAAGTCTCGAAATTGAGCATTAATCACTTCATTCCGCCTGAAATATGAAGTCGGAAAACAAATGAGCCGGCGTCATCATTTTGACTAATGCGCTCATTTCGGCCTTGATGGATGACGTTTAAAAGTCTTATCTGCCTACTCCGATGAAATAACGGCAACATGTAATCCGCGCACGCACACACACACGCACACACGCGCACGCACACGCACACACGCAGTGTAAAATCAATATGTCTTGCAGTAGGTTGCCGCCGCTCGAATGTGAATAAACAGTCGTATATTTCAGCGGCCAATCGATGGCGGCAGATGGATGAATGACACGGCGAGACACCTCCACGCGGCGAGCTGTGCGCACGCGCGTGCACGCGGCGTGTGTGTGTGCGTCTCCGAGGATCAATAGGTGTGATGGATGGGCGACAGGCGCGACACGGCCCGGGACGCGCGCCATCAAACAACGACACTTCCTATTCGGAGACGACTCGGTCATGCCGGCGAGCTCGCTCTTTATAAAAAAAAATATTAAAAAATTGAAGACCAAATGCAATGTTATTAATGAATTATTTTTACATGCTACTGCTAGCTAGCTCGCTATGCTATCTTCCTGCTGTGAAGGCTAAACGTGCCCACATAACATCGCCAACCAGAGGCCTGGGGTGCCCATGACGGCGTTTTGGCGAACCCGGCGGCATTCGGGGTTGGCCACGGTCACGTCACCTGCGCACCTGCAACACGTCCAGGGCGCAAAAATTTCAGGCACTGTTGATGTGCGGTCAAGCCGGCAGCAGGTGCGAGGCGCGCGGACCAGATGCTTCCCGCCTTAATTACCTCTGACAAGGCTAACTGGTGTGTGATGGAGAAACGCGGCGCGACGCGGCGCGGCACGGCAGCTGGGTACCCCCCCCTAACACCCCCCCCCCCCCAAAAAAAGAGCCCCGCTCTGATGTATTCAAATGTATGCATGGCAAAGTCTGTCGAAAGTCAAGTGAGCTAATCTGGAAGACGGAAACGCGGCGAGACGGATGAGAGCTGAGCGGTTGTCCAGGGCCGCCGTTGTCATGGCAGCCAATCGGGTTGATACAGTCCTGAACGGGCGGGACATGTGACGCCGGTATACACGCACATCCGTGGCTTTTGGCGCTGTCACTCTCGACTATTTTTAGAATCAATTAATCGACTAACCTGACTCATTAGAATTTTGCATTGAAGTACAAAAGCGTTTTTTTTTTTTCCCCCCCGATTACGGTTTATTAACCAGTGATTGATATTTAGTTCGTACTTCATATTTGTATGGTGATAATAAAAAAAAAGTGGGGTTTTGGTTATTGTTCTCCAAATTAAAAACAGGTGTTTGCAAATGTCTTATTTTGATTCAACAAAGAATCTCGTCTTCTTTCACGAAGGACAATTACTGTTGATATGCTGAAATCACACGCTTTGGAGATTTTTTACATTAAAAAATGGCTCCAAATGATTACTCGAATAAAATGGCTGTTGATTAATTTGATCATCGATTACTTGTGGATTCATCTTGACAGCTCGAGATTGCTTATTGGCTTGTGTTGAGCGATGGATAAAATCCCCGTAGTTTCAAAAATGACTGAAAATTTAGAACATTCAGCCGTCGAAGCCTATTTAACTTAGCAACATGAAATTTGGTAGACTCGTCTATCATGAGCATGCCCACAAAAAAAAGTCTCTCGAGATGCTATGCCTAAAAAGACATACAGTAGGAAGTCCGCCATTTTGCTTTGAAATGGCCGTTCCCACGGATCCTTACTTATTGAAACAGTTTTTGAAAGTTCAGCCCCTGCAGCAAGTTTGCCTATCATAAGAAGACCCTCAAAAAAGTTTCAAGACCCCATGCCCAAAAAGACAGGAAATCCGCCATTTTGGTTTGAAATGCCCCCCCCTCAAGGATCCTGCCGCTCTGGTGAAACGAACATTCAGCCCCCGCAATGTCTGTTTCCTTGAGGTACTTGCAATTTGGTCGGCACGTCTATCATGAATAGCGCCACAAAAATTTGGTGCCATTTTAGTTTGCAGCCGCAACTTCGGGGGTCATTTGGAGGGATCGAGGAATAGTTTTGACAATCCAGCCAGCTCCCCGCGCCGTGATATTTGATAGGCATGTTATGTCATGATTAGAGCCACCAAAAAAAAAAAAAAAAAAAAAAAAGTCTCAAAAAAAACCATGCCTGCAAAGACACAGGACGTCTGCCATTTTGTTTCAAACGTTCCACCAATCCAGTCGCGCTGGCGTGCACTTGACAACCAGAGACGGAGCCAATTCTGTTGCGCAATCGGACTGCAGTTACTTTTTTTGTTTTTGGCCGCCTTCCCTGCGGCCTCCTCACATCCTTCTCACATTCCTCCGCTTGCTCGTTCTACTTTCATCTAAAAGCGCAAGACGGAGACGCTTTTTTTTTTTTTTTTTCCTCCCCTCTCTCTTGATCCGCAGCCTCCGAGCGCAATCGATGAGATGCTTAAACGCAGCAGCAGCAGCGCCGCCGCCGCCGCCGTCGAACCCGCCCTCGGGGGCAGTCACATGAACCCCCCACTCTCCCCTCCCCCCCCCCCCCCCCTTGCTCAACACGCCTACTTCCTGGTTACAGAGGTGAAGCATCACCACGGGCGACGGGCCAAAAGAGGGGGAGGAGAGGGGTGAGTCAGGGAAGCTTGTGAAAAGATGCGCGAGGGGGGCCGAGAAAAATCGATGTTTTAGTGGATCGTGTGCGCCCACACACGCACACACACACGCACACACACGGCATGGCATTCACATGCATTGGCCGCACGTCACGAGTTAAATGTTTCCTGCGTTCAGAAAGCGGGTAGAATTTAATCTCCCGGCCTGCCGCTGACATCGTGGCGAGTCTTAACTTCAACTCTGCCATCATTAAAGCGGCCATTTAACGCTCCGAGCAGGAGATTTTTTTATTTTATTTTATTTTTTTTTTAAGTTGGAGGTCTGGTCTTTCTTTGAAAATGTCACACGGTGATATTTAAAAGCGTGAAGAGGCTCGTGAGAACACTCGGCCTGCGAGTGCGCATCACAATCGCTCCTTTGTCTTCCTTGTTGTCTACTTGTTCTTGTTTTGTTTGCTTCTTTGTGTTTTTTTTGTGGTTGCAATTCAGATGCTTAAAAACTCAAGGTTCAAGTTGGAAATGCTCACGGCATAAAGATAAACGAATAATATTGTCGATGACATGACGCGCATCTTCACGCACAGCTATGAAAAAAATAAATGCCGGCATCGGCAGATGGCGGACGTACAGAGATAGCGAATGTCAAAATCGAACTCATTCACTCGCAGCCATTTTCACTGAAGCAACCCCCTTCGCTCCCGGCTGTTTGACTGGATTTTGACTGATTTTGCAAGGCCCACAGAATATTGTGTTCTATTGCTATAAAACATGAAAATAAAGAAAGGTTTGAGTCTCTTCTTTCATCAGGAAAAAAAGTATATTTCTATCCGTTTCCATTTTGCAGCAATTAGCAGTTTCATCATTATTTACAAATCAGTTTAAAACACTGGAGAAAGAACTTTTTGCAACATGGCCCTGGTTGATCTCTCCTACATTGCTGCCACCTGCTGGCCGTTTTTGTAAGTACCATTGCTTCAAGCATTCTCTTCAGTTCAGAGGCTGCATCAAAGTCTTCTATATGCTCTAGCATGAAAAAAAAATGCATAAATGTGTCTTTGGCAGCGTGCTAATGTTTAAAATAAAACATATTTATACGTTTTTTGGGAGCAAATGAGCTAAAGAAATGTGGAATTCAATCTTGTATTATTACCAATATTGATACTTTAGTCCTCAAAAGAATTTGAAAAAGTTTGTAAGAAGAAAAAAAAGGAATTTTTGATAATTATGATAATTATTGTTGAAAAATTCACTTTTTCTATAAAAATTGAATTATTCTTTTTTTTTTTTTTTCCTGTGGAAACATAACATTTTTGTTGAAAAACAGGATGGTTTTTCCCCCTCCTTTAAAACAAATGTATTTTCCCAGTGTGCGTGGGTTTTCTCCGGGTACTCCGGTTTCCTCCCGCATTCCAAAAACATGCATGGCAGGTGAATTGGACACTCCAAATTGTCCATAGGTGCGATTGTGAGTATGGTTGTTCGTCTCTGCGTGCCCTGTGATTGGCTGGCAACCAGTTCAGGGTGTGCCCCGCGCCTACTGCCCGAAGCCAGCTGGGATAGGCTCCAGCAACCCCCGCGACCCTTGTGAGGACAAGCGGTACAGAAAATGGATGGATGGATATTTTCCCAGTGTAAATTTTTGTGCTTTGGTTTGAAAGCAGCGGCGAGGAGTCCTCTCACGCACACCCACACTCACGTGCACTTCCTGTAACGAGCGGCCTCCGCACACTCGAGCAAGCGGCCGAGCGCCACGAGGGCCGTCAGGAGGGTCCGCCTCACGTGTGCGCGCGCGCGCGCGTGTGTGTGTGTGTGTGTGTGTGTGTGTGTGTGTGTGTGTGTGTGTGTGTGTGTGTGTGTGTGTGTGTGTGTGTGTGTGTGTGTGTGTGTGTGTGTGTGTGTGTGTGTGTGTGTGTGTGTGTGTGTGTGTGTGTGTGTGCCCGTGCCCATTAGTGCTCGTGCACAAGATAAGAGGAGGCGGGGGCTCGCCATCCGCGGCTCCCACGCGACTCAATGAGGACTTTTTCCTTTTTTTGCTCTGGGACGTAATGGCTTCTAATGGAATCTCGTCAGCGGCGGCGACGTGCACTTCGCCCTTAATTCTGTCAACGCAATTACGTGGCCGCATGGCACTTTGTGTGACATGTATATGCGTGCGTTTTTAGCGCGGATGAATTAAAAGGCTTTGGCGTCCTTTTGAGCGGCGGCGTGAAAGCCAGTGGTGGGAGGTTTTATGTCTGGCGGGCGCTCGCCTCACGCAGCCCGCCTGGCACGTCGCTCCCAACTGACAGCACAATGGCGTACCTGTTCTTGGAAAATGTATGTGTGTGGGTTTTTTTTTTTTTTATTGCATTTTTCTAAATTCTTCCCACAATACGCATTCATTCTACAAAAGAAAAACTCTTTCCTGCTCCATTTAAAAACAAATACAGTCACACACCCGTCACCAGGTTCTGGGTTCATGGACCCATTATTCAGCTGATTTTTTATTATTATTATTTTTATTTCATAACTCTCTGTCTCCTATTTATTTTTAAGTGTAATTCCACTGCCGACCAGTAGATGGTGACATACTATTTAGTTTGACACTGTAAATTTGATTAAAGAAGAAGATTCAGGATGTAAAGTATTTCAACCAAGCCAAGTTTTTGCTTTAAAATATATTGAATGTCAAATCATCGTCAATATTGCTATCGATGCTTACATAAAGCGACGGCTCTCGGTTCATTTTGTAATGTACATCTTTGGACAGGATTATCGATGTTACTGTTTGGGGGTAAAAAAAAATTAAAAAGGGGGGAATTCATTTACTGTCAACAAGGGATGGGTGAGTACCGATACCAGGTATCGATATCAGTGCTTTATTTCAAATATCGGTACTTGCAAGTACCTCTTGCGGCCGTTTTAGGATCAGGATACAGGAACGGGAAATTTGAAATGAGAAGAATAGAAAATTGCCATTCATTTCATGGAATTTTAAGGGGAAATGCTATATTGGGATATCGAGGTATTTCTTTAACATTTTTGGGGGGGAATTTATGTAGCAAAAGGACTAGTGGTATCAGCATCGGTGACTACTCAAGAGTTGAGTAAAAAATCCTTTCCTTTTCTCGGTCTCTCCTTTGGTCTCTTGAGGCCTCCCTGATTTTATGTTTTTTGGATTTGTTGGGGTCTGGATGTTTCTTGGGCTGGGGAGGAGTTCTGGTGGGGGGTGTCTGGTCGGTGCTGGATTTCACCTTCCTTGGTTTTCTTCGGTCCCCTCGGGTCTCCTGGTGTTCGATTTAGGTGAACGGTATGAGATTTTTTTCTAATAGTTTTTTTGGTGAGCTAACAAATACACACACGCACGCACGCACGCACGCACGCACGCACATACACATACTCACCCACACACACAAAAAAAAAAAAAATATATATATATATATATATATATATATATATATATATATATATATATATATATTTAAAAAAAAAAAAAAAAGAGCAATGATGATGACATTTCCGAATGAACAATACTGAGCTCTTAAAAAAAAAGAAAAGAAAAAAAAAAAGAGTTGAGTAAAAAAGTGGCATCCAACATCCCGACAGTAAACACAAAGAGGGATTGTTAACAATGTTCACTATTTTACACTTTCAACATAAAACAAAGCAATTACTGGTACTGGCAGAGTTCTTTTTGTGTCTAATAAAGCACATTTGGAGTCTATGTATAAACTAATAGGCCTACTGTACAAAAAAAGAAGGAAAAAAAAAAGAAGGCCAAGTGTTCAAATGATTTAAAGACGCTTTGTGCCATTCAAAGAGGGTCATAAATCTTTTTTCGACATCATCATGCAGGCTCCATTCATGCCCAGCCATACACGAGTTTGACGTGGAGGCTGCAGTAACGCTTTAGGCCAGAGGTGGCAGTTGCGGGTAAAAAAAAAGTGACCAAGTCCGCAATGCTCCTTTGCGATTTAAAAAGTAGACACAAATACCGATGTCACCTGAATTGCAATTTGTAAGCCAAATGTCACCATTATAACTTCTTATGTTATCGTGTGTTTACAGCTTTTTTCTTTTTTTTCTTTTGTGGCAGCGCTACACGTCAAATTCGTACCCATATTCGTCCCGCTGAAATTGCCGAAGCTTTCAAAAGGCAGCCAAAGCGATGTTCTCTCTCCACTTCAGACGCGCGGCACACAACGGCGGCCATCACGCGGCGAGATCGCGTCCGGGGACATTCAATTAGCGGGAGCATTATTTGGCAGCAGCAGCAGGAGGAGGAGGAGGAGGAGGAGGAGGAATGCGAGAGGAGCTGATGACAAGTTGACAGCCATCTTGGATTCACCTGGCAGCCTTGACAATAATCGGAGCTGCTTCCCCCCCTTCCATGCGTTTATTCAATTATGAATACGTTTTGAGTTATTCATCTGCGATGGCTTGGCGTGTCATTTCGGCGAGCTGGCAGATGGTCGTGGGCTTCATTAAACACACTTCAAAAGCTATAAAGCGCGCACAGCAAGCCAAATGCACAGCTGCAAAAAAAAGTGTCAATCCGAAGACCCAGAAACAAGTTGGTGTATTTGTAAATGTTTTTTTTTTTTTTAATGCTTCCTTCACACAAAAACTGCATTTCGAGAGCCCGGCATACAAAGATCTTAGAGCACTCCAGATGTATCACTTCAACATGCTTCCTTGACACCATTATTGTACTACTTTCCTATTGGCCAGCGCTTTGGTGGCCACTTTAGGAATTACAGTATTGTGACCATTTTTTTTTACTGTCAACGCAGCAAAATACGCAATAAGGTGCAGTTGACAGAAGACAAAAACAAAGCTCGTTACGTCCTCCATTGTTTACCATGCGGACGCGCCATCGCTTTCCCGAGATTGCGCACATTCTCTCGGGAACACCGACAATAGCAGTCGTCCGCCGCCGGTCGTTAGCGCAACCAGATTGTTTTGATAGCCTCGGAAATATTAGCGCTGCGCTAACAAAGGCGATTATGCAGCGACCCAAAGAGGTTAATGCGGTTCAGTGACCTCATCCGCAGGACGCTAACGAGGAAGACAAATTGTCAAATTGGAAGCTGCTTGTGCAAAAAAAAAACGTCTTGATGCCGAGCGTCCCTTTTGGCGCATAATGGCGCCGTGTTAAAAAGGGCGTCAAAGGGATGCACAAACGCTTTGGAAAAAATTACTACATTCCTGTATGCCATTTTTTGTTTGCTATTTTTCACCTTTGACTCAATGCTACATTATGCTAATTTTTTTAAATACATAAACAGCAGTTCCTTGAGATACAAGCGACCCGATTTACAAGCTGCTGATCAGCTGATTATTATTTTTTTCTTTGACTTGAGAGCTTAAACTTGACATACGAGCGCGTTCTCATTTGAAATTTCCTTTCAAACAAAACATAAAATAAAAAAGTAGATCTTGCGCATCTTGCCTTTGAAAAGTCCGCTTAATGCTAACCCATAAAAGAAATTTGCACTCACCTTGGTGCCACAATCTGAAATTATGCACGGGTTTTCATTTTCTCAGGCATGGCTCAGTCGCAGCGGAGAACTCTACTCAACCCTTAAACGGGTTAACTTGACTCATTTGAGACATTTCCAGTAGTAAAAAGTTCATATTTTGTCCAGATTCATGTACAAATGAATACATTTCACGTGCACGTCGGCTGAAGATGACATCATCACGGCTCACCTGTTTTCTGAGCCATGATTGGTTGTTACCCGTTTCCTCAGCACAGGTGATGGAAGTGGAAAAATTTGTTTTTACAGGTATTAATTGTTGGTGAAAAAGTTATCACAATTATAGACAAAATAATTTCTTACTGTTGAAAATGGCAAAACTTGTCAAGTATGCCTTTAAAACTTTTTTTTTTTTTTTTACTTTATCTGTACAGGCTGGCATTAGAAAAAAAGAAAAAGAAAAGAATGACACCCAACTCTAGTCTTAACATACTCCAAATTTGAATTAGCCCCACGGGTTATTGTTAAGCGTCCTTCCGTCTCTTGAAATATAAAATCTGATGCATCATCATCATCATCATCATCATCATTAAAAGCAGGGGGCAAAAAAAATCATTTTATGGCCGGCACAAAAGAGAACGCTCGAGCGGACCTCCCTCCTCGTCTTTTTTCATCCGGCTGCCAAAAAAAAAAGTGAGGCTGAGCCGACGCGAGCGAATCCCGAAAGCTGGCGAACGCCTCAGACGGAAAGACGAGCGACTGGAGCGAGCCAACGGGGAATTAGCCGGCTCGCTAAAATCTTAAAAAGACGAAAAGGAAGAAATGCTTTCCCGGTTGAAGCCCCCCCGATGGCCGTCAAGTGGGTGCCCGAGGCCTCATCAAAAGAGGACGCCCAAAGAAGACGACATGATTGGAGGCCATCGTCCATTTTGTTTGTCGGGTAAACGCGACAACGCCGGATCAATGTTGCGGCGGCGGCGGCAAATGTCACTCAGCTGCGATCGTTAATCTTTGGACACTTTGGCGTTTGTGAGGCGACTGAGCGTAACCGATGAATAGATGAAAAAGATGAATAGCCCCCCCTAGTGACCACAAACAAGAGCGACACGGGTGGCCCAGTACCTGGCAGTTCATCATTTGCGCCGCCATTTTGTTTTGTTTTTTTTCTTTTTTTTTTTCTTTTTTTTTTTCTTAAGCCATTTTGTTTCACGGCTTGTTTTTATGTTGGCTTTTTGTGGGAATTTAAGAGTTTGCGCGCCTTCAATGCAGTACGTACCACGTTATGCCACAACATACCACTTAGCATAGCATTTCGCTCTACTGGATGCATTTCACCGGAATTCACGTTTTCACAGCCGCCATTTTCAAAGCATTTGGACTGATCATGTTTCAGGGCTCGCAGAATCTTGTGTTCGCCGACGACGTGAGCGCGGTTTTCAAACCTGAATCTCACAAGCAAGCGGAGCAAGATGGCCGCCTACGGGGGTTTGCGCATTAGATGAGAACATGAAACTCGTAAGCTAACATATGTTTTGTTTTTGTTTTACTTTATGCATCAGTTGAATCATTTCAAATGAACTGCTCGAAGCCTCTTTTATGGAGAACCGCGCATTTTCATTTGCGTGTGGAGGGAAAAAAAAGCCAAGCGCCGTGCGTTAGCACAAGAGCTAGCCGGAGAAGGTGAGGTGACACGCCACACAGGAGGCGTTCAAGATAAAATGCAGATTGACAGCCGAGCGGGGAAGCTAAATGCTAATGCACTTGCTGGCATTTAAGACGGTGGCCTGGGTTCGCGCGGGACGTTCAGATTGGGCGGCTGCACATGCCCCAAAAAAATGCCAGGAGCGTCGCGCGCCATCTGCTAACTTCCACGTTGCGACGAAAAGCGTTCTTTTTTTGCAAACTCATCACAACGCATCCGTCGTGCCTGAACGATGCCCTCGTCGATGTTGCTCGACTTCTTCCTCCACTTCATCCGGCTCGCTGGCTTCCCGCTCGCTCGCACCCGCTAATTTGATTCCATCAGAGATGGCGCGCGGCGGTTAAAAATACCTTCCCTATTAGACGGCGTTTCAGCGCGCTGCCATGGCCGACCATGCGGAAAGACACTAAGACGGGAGGGCGGAGATGGGAATCGTCTTGGAGAAGAAAAGGAAAATTTAGGATGAACTCCACAGGTGGTTTGACGGGAAAAGGAAGCAAGAGGTGATTTTTGCCATACAGTGAACTGACGGATATTTGCGCGCACATTCGGGGGGAAAAAGTACAAGGAGGTTTTTTTCCCCACACAAATGATTTATCATAATCAAAAATAACCCAACTTTGGGTCAAAAATGGACCGATCCACTTTCTGGATTGTTTTATACAAAGTAATCAAATTTTTTGAGCCAAGTAGAGGATCTGACCAAAAATTTATAATAATAAAAAAATTCTTGACTCAAATCGATCCATTTTTGACCCATAGTTGGGTTATTTATTTTTGTGTGGGTAAAAAAAAAAAAACTCCTGGTACCTTTTTCCCCCCTAATCAAATCAGCTGCAAGTCATTCATGTTTTATGTACTTTTCTCCTCCTGGCACTTCTGCTGGTCTCACTTAGATGTGCGGGCACTCGCGACCAACAATGAGGCACTCTAATGCAGCCGACTACACGAAGGGAAGAAGTATTTCCAATTCTCTACAAATAAGTGCGACACATTTCTCAGTCTCTGTGGCAATTCTTTTCAAGTGTTTCATGTATTTAGTAACAAATTTGAATCGACCCTATAGTCCTTAATTTGCTGCCAATAACTTATAAATACGTTCTATTTTAAATGTTTGAAGTGTCCCAAAGACATATTTATACGGTTTTATGTTTTTTTTATGCAGCCTCTCAACTACAAAGAACGGTTGAAAAAAATGGTAGGTATTAAACAAACGGCCAGCAGGTGGCAGCAGAGCAAGAGAGATCAACCAGGGCCATGTTGAAAAAGGCGGTAGCTTAGCTATATTCTAATGCTGATTGCTGCAAAACGGAACCAGATAGAAATTTACTTTTTTTTCTTGATGAAAGACAAGACTCTAATCTTTGTTTTGGTAGCTTCCATGTTTTTATGGGAATAGAACACAATATTCTTGCAATATCAGTCAAAATCCAGTAAAACAGTAAAACGCTTCACAGGAGTGAAGGGGGTTGCTTCTGTGAAAATGGCTGGGAGTGAATGTGTTAAGGGTACTTGCTGGAAGATGAGATGGAAACAATATTCAAGTGTTTTAGGATAATATTGGGCTGAATTGTACTTAACTTGAACCCGACAAAACAAAAATGTCATTATTTGGAATTGTTCTGCCTTGGCGGAGGTCCCAGTGTATTCCCGAGATATTTAGTGAAGCGTTGCCGGTATTACGGAACGTGTGACAATGTTTGGCGCGCGACCCCAGTTAGCAGGCTGCTGGATTGTTTGGGGAATTAGCAGGAGAAGCACTGAGGAGAGATTAGCCTTCTTCTGCGATGTAATCAGATTTGGTGGGGGTTTTTTTTTTGTTTTTTTTTTAGGACCCCCACCCGCTAGCCAAGCATCCTTGCCAACGCTGCTGATCTCATCTACTGAACGTCGCCTCCAGAAAGGGGAGGGGAGGGGGGGGGGGGGGGGGGGGGGAAGACACCCCCCCGCCTCGCCTCGCCTCGCCTCGCCAATCCGCGCTTTCATTTCCCAAATGCTCGTTTAGCGTCTCCCGCTGCATACGTCCTTCCTTTCCTCGTCCTCTCTTTGGACCGGTTGTTGTTGCTCGTTAGTGCCTTGGTGGAGGCCCGACAATGAGTCCGACATTAAAGAGCGTGTGTTCGCTGTGAGGCTTCCTGCCAACTTTACAACACACACACACACACACAAAATGTCTTCATTACTTTCAGAGGTGACCACAAACACCGGTGGACTGGCGGAATGTGGGCGTTGCCGTAATTAAAAACGCCACTCTGTTTGACAGGGCGGTGTTGGGGAGGTGTTAATGGGAGGTGGACGTGCGAAGAGGGCACGGAGGCGAAGGGAAGGGGAGTCTGCTGTGGACCTTTCTTTAATGAGGATCCTAATCAAGCCCGGAGAAGCTGCCCTGAGACCCCCCAGGTTCATTAGAGCGGGGGAAACCTGACGACCGGCTGCTGGAGAAGAAGAGGTGGGGGTTCGAGTCACTGATGGAAAGTTTTTTTTTTAGCCAACTCGCTAAGCAAAAAAATGAATCTTTTAGGCAAGTATACGGCGTTCAAATTTAGTAGCAGTCGGAAGTTCGGAACCGACCAAATGTCATGCTGCTTGGTCAAATTTGCTCTGGAAACAAAAACAAAAAAACATCGCTTCAAATGACCCGTTTCAAACCAAAATGGAGGTGTGAATTTTTAAAAGACAGACTTCCGGCCAAGTGACGGGTGTCATCGGTCTGTCTTGTGTTTTTCACTCAATAGCTTGAAAAAAAAAAAAAAGGTTGTTATTACACAAACGGCCAGCAGGTGGCAGCAGAGCAAAACAGATCAACCAGGGCCATGTTGGAAAAAAAGCTCATATACTCACAATTCTAAATAGATTTGTGAATAAATGATGAATTCTAGCTAATGCTGATTGCTACAGAAAAAAAACATCTAAAAATATAAATTTTTCCCGGAAGAAAGAAGAGACTAATCTTTCTTTTGGTAGGTTCCATGTTTTTATAGCAATAGAACACAATATTCTGTGGGCCTTGCAAAAATCGGTCAAAATCCAGTAAAACAGCCGGGAGTGAAGGGGATTGCTTCATTCAAAATGGCTGGGAGTGAATGAGTTAAGTGCTCAAATGTTCAAAGTTATCTGCACTGTGCATTTATCATCATCACCGTTCACACAACAGGCATCCTTACTTCACTATTTTTGTACAACTCTCAAGCCTGTGTTGCAACAGTATTCCGGAACATTATTATTATTATTATTTTTGGCACAAGTCCCGCCTTTGTGGCATATACCCCATTTCTACAGGCCAGCATCCTTAGAAATGGCATCTTATTTTTGGTTCTACGCATTTGAGGAGCAAGCGGAAAGCTTCGTTTTGTCACTTTGGAACGGAGAGCAGGTTGTTAACAGAGACAAGTGCGGGTACCGTGCTGAAAACTCCATCAAACCCCCCCCCAACAAAAAAGAGAAAAAGTCGAGGAGATGGAGGATGGCCAGCAAGATAACAGAGTGGGTCATTGGCTAAGTCACGCCTGCCATCGATCCTCTGATTGGCTGTCTGGACGCTTCACCACGGCTGCCACAGCCTTTGATTTGCACGTCCACAGCTCTGTGTGTGCGTGTGCGTGCGCGGGCGCGTGCGCGGGTGTGTGCGTGCGTGTAATAAATAACACATAGTGACGCGTGCGTTAGCGAGTGTCAGCCCTCTGCACTTTCCAAGCATTTCCTGCAGCCTATTCGATACCCCCTGTCGGCGTTAAAGGCCAGCACAGTGCGTGTGCGTGTGTGTGCGTGTGTGTGTGTGCGTGCGTGTGCGCGCGCGCGTACGTCACAGTCTATTCGTCAAGTGTCCCGCCGTGATTTCACAAACAAAAATTCCTGCAATTGTCATCGTGGCAGACTTGATTTGCATACACTGTATACACTGTACGTAGCGTTAGCTTTGCTTGCTAGCATATGGAAAGGAATATTAATAGGAAATCACACAAAATGCAAAAGGACAAGAAAAATGGCTCATCGATCGTTTATGAGCAAGCAAGTGATGCAGTTGAGCCGCTCGGTCGTACGGCGCGGGTCATTTTTCCCGCACGGACTAAAGAATAGTTATTGTGCAGCAAACCGGGAGGAAAGACAACGTCCAAAGTTTAAGATAAGTTTCATACTCCCCCCCAAATTAGTGCATTGTGTCGAGCGCAAAAGCAAAAATGACTTTCATAACTGCACGTCTACGCTAAAGTTCATCGCTAGAAAAGTAGACTTCGACCGATGCACTTTCAATTTTTCAATCTTTCAGTCAAACATGAATGGCAACTGAAACACTCAACACAGACTGGCTAAAGGTTAGCACTTAGCATCCCGCCACTGTCCTTTTTTTTTTTTACCGCCAAATCATATAAAACACAATAACGTTGACTTCTTCACAGTTCTAAATGCTGTTTTGTTTTGTTTTGGACTTTCTTTGTTCCTGCTTGTATTTTGAATGTTTGCCGTTTTATTTCATGAAACCTTCCGAAGCTCATAACGCACAAAGCATATATTTGGAGTAACTTGTAAAACTGACGAGTAATATAAAGTGTTACGTTTTGCTTTTATATTAAGTTAAATGCCCCCCCCCCAAAAAAAAGTATTTATTTTATGTGATCAAATACATTTGAGATATAAATGTATATCCATGATAAGATATCAATGAACTTTCTTGTCACAGGCCACACCAAATGGCAAATAATTCTAAATTGTTTTGGGTTCGAGGCCAAGGAGCCCATTTTGTCCTATTCCGGCAGTGGAGAGATCACACTCCCCCCTCAGAGTTTCAAGAGTTCAAATCTTGGATGATGTCCTGACCTGCTTTTGGAATTGACTTTCCAGCCATCTTTCAACACTTCCTGAAAGTTAAGGGCTAATATCATTTCCCTAAAGTACTGCTTGCGATGGACATTTGAAAGATGCATGTC
This sequence comes from Leptonotus elevatus, assembly GCF_054856555.1. NCBI lineage: Eukaryota > Metazoa > Chordata > Actinopteri > Syngnathiformes > Syngnathidae > Leptonotus > Leptonotus elevatus. Next base: position 1,605,028 of record NC_141255.1, read on the forward strand.
TCAAAAACGAGAGATTTCAACCTGCCAACATAAAATTTGCTCTAACTTGGTCCATTTTTGAGGTTTCACCACGTAATATATATCATTTGAAAAGGAATTTAGTGTAGAAGTGTTAATTTTCGTTTTTAGAGACATAAGCCTGATTTTGTGAAAACACAATAAAAAAAAAAAGATACATTTTAATTTTTGTATATATGTTTTTTACGTAGGTGCTACTAATAAGGTAGCACTGCACTTGAATGGTTTTCATCAGAATGCCGGCAAACGGCATTTTACCCAAGTACATTCCAAGTCCTATAACATGCAACACCCTCAATAATGTCAATTATTGGTTTCTTCCCGTTCATTCCATGGAAAGTTTCCAACTTTAAAACCGCGGTTATTTTTTCAGCTCCGAGTAAAATTGCGACTGGTCCTCATGAAATGTCGCCGAGGACCCGGAAGTGGCCAGCGGCCTCGAATTTGACACCAGAGCTTCAGAGGCACATTCGCCCCCCTGAAAACGCCGGTCAAAAATGCAATTTGTCCAACGGCCCTGGACCCGAACTGGCGTGGAGAAGAGGCTCCACTTGGCCTTCTGCCCGCGGCAAACACTCGCTGAAACAATTAAAATTCTGCTCGTCTGAGTCAACGTCGGCGCTTGGAGGTCGCCCAGGCCGGCGTCTCGGCGCATTACAATAATCACCTGCTTTGTTCAACTAAATGATGAAGAGCAAACATCTATTTTTAATCCCAAATGTGTACGACGGCCCCTCGATTGCGCTGGCTTCAAAAAAAAAGAAAAGGGGGGGGGAAGAAAAAAAAAAATCGATACAGACAAGTTTGTCGCCTAATAAGATTTGTGCATTTAATAAGCACATTATTCTAATCGTGGCGCTCTTGCCAAAGCAATTAGCGATACATTATAAGTTTGTGATACATTATCTGGTGTTGACAGCCTGGGGGAGCTCCGCAATCAAACATTCATTATTCACAGAGTAATTAAGTTCAGAGGTGTTTCGCTCTTAAAACTTTCCACCGCCGTGACACTAATACGTGCACCGTTACGTGCACAAACAGCCAACATGATTCTCTCATTTTGCACTCAGCAAGCCAAAGCGCGGGCTTGTCCTGCAACGCCATTTATGTACACAGGTGGCAACAGTGAGTCACTCAACGTTGTTACAGTCATACTTAAGATTTTTTTCAGATTTTTTTGCTTTGTGTTGTGAGCTAAAACTGGAGATAAGATTAAGATTAAGTTAAGTGTGAAAAAAATAATAATTGGCAACAGTCAACTACAAACCACCTTGAAAGTTGAAAAGAGAAGACAGTTAGCTTCAATAAGTACACATTTAATTGCACATTTTGCATCATATTAAATTACAATAACAATATTTTCAAGCCTTTAATTTAAATTGTTCCCAAAAACGTATAAAAAAAATTATATTTAAAATATTGCCACTGACCTAAGAAAATTATTCATACGTTTTTTTGTTTTTTTTTATTCTAGAGCATAGAGAAGGCTTTGATGCAGCTTCTGTCATGAAGAGGTGGCTTAAAAGCAATGACAGTTAACAAAAAAACGGCCAACAGGTGGCAGCAGAGTGTAAGAGATCAACCAGGGCCATGTTGAAAAAAAAAAACCTAATTTACTCACGTTTCTAAACAGATTTGGGAATAATGATGAAACTGAGCTATATTCTAATGGTAATTGCTGCAAAACGGAAACATCTAAAATTAGACTTTTTTTCCCCGGATGAAAGAAGAGACTAATCTTTCTTTTGGTAGGTTCCATGTTTTTATAGCAAGAGAACACAATATTCTGTGGGCCTTGCAAAATCGGTCAAAATCCAGTAAAACAGCCAGGAGCGAAGGGGGTTGCTTCAGTGAAAATGGCCGGGAGGGAATGAGTTAATAGTCTTAACATGAGTGGCAAAACATGCTTGCCTTACACAAATATAATTTATTGTGACAATTCCAATGCAAGCCCAAGAAGAAACAACACACGGGCTGCCATGTGACGTACTTTACTGTTACTGTAAAACTAAATACACCCAAAAAAAAACAACTACACATATTGTACATTTAAATACAATATACTGTATTACATTTTACAAACAAATAGCTTTGTTTCAAATATTACCCCATTGATGGGCTAACAAAAAAAAAAATTAAAAAAAGAGTACCAAAGTCACGGTAGTCGAATCATACGCGTTCAAATAGTGAATATTCACACCCACATTACATTCCAAAAAAAGAGAAGAAATAAGCATCACAATAGCAATAATTCCTTGGCTGTCAATTAAAGCGGCGACCTCACAGCAGCCAGCATTAGCAGCATAACAACAACAAGCAAAAAAAAACAAAAAAACATCAAACTTTGACAACAAGACGAGTCAACTTTAGCATTCTTTTCTCTCCCTTTGAGAAGACAGCGTGAGGAGAGACCAAAGACGAAAAAATAATGAGCCCTAAATGTTCCTTTTTTTTTTTTTTGTTTACCCTGCGCTCAGTGGCGGCGTTGTCACGGCGCGCTGATGCCAGCTGCAGGCCGAAAATCAACCTGCAGCTCCTCGCAAGTCGACTGCAATGACACGTTTGACAACAAGGCCACAAATTAAAAGTTAAATTAAAATCGTCATGCCTAACTGGGGGGGGCGTCATTGAATTCTGGGAAATCATTTGATGATATTAAAAGCTTAAAGGGTCAAGCTGTTAAAATGTGTGTAAAATAGGCTCTTTTATTTTTAGACGTATTCAAATAAAAGTGCGCCATAAAACCAAGACTGAGCACAAATGTCTCCGACACTATATTACCATAATATACTAGACTTGCATAACTTAAGGCTAACATATAATGTGGAACACCAGAATTGAGCTCATAGAAATTAGCATAATCGACGTCACACTAAAATTCAAACAACTACCGCAGCAACCACGGACTTGCATACGAATGGACTGTCAACGCCGCAGACTCGGCGGCGAAGCATCACGTTTTCAGAGACATCAACAACAAAAACCTCTGTGAGTCACAATATAGATAATAAATCAATAATAGATAACATACTCTGAATGACCCATGTGAGGCACTCGTGACTCCCCCTACAGGCATCCTAGCGTAAAACATGCACCGACAATAACAGAAGTTGTCAGTAAAAGTAGCAACGTAAGATGGCCGCCCTTTGGCTTCGGCCGTGTGGGTTCCATTAGCAGTCTGTTCATATGCAAGTCCGTGTAATGCATGCGACAACGTTCACCTGCTCTGCTTCTTTGTCTTGCCATTCTTTACGCTGCATCGCTTCTAGTAGACCTCAGTGCTGCCACCCGTCACGTTGTGGCACAACGCGGTACTACGCTGAAGGTGCGCAACTCGCAATTCCGACTTACATGTATACTGTAAAAAAAATACACACACACACACACACAAAAAAAAGATCATTTAAAAATGTGCAATTCGGTGGGGGTTACCTGTTTACTACAATGACATATTTTTGTGGGGGTGTACTCTTGAGTCAAGCTCAAATGAAATAGACTTTTGATGGTTGTTTGCTTTGCTCTCATATCAAGTCGCATGACGACACCGAGACGCCAATATTGCCCGTGTCCTTCTTCTTCAGGCGGCCATTAAAAGACGCCCGTGAGGGGAAATGTGGGGGCCAGGGCGCGGCCATTTGAAGTTAGTGTGCGATAGCAGAGCAAACAAGATATGTGATGGCAAACATCGCACAAGGTGGACGAGCGCCTTCAATACATCATCGTGGCGGGCAAAATTTCATGTTAAAGCTTTGGAAAATGGACAAACGGGCAAAGGCATTTGGACAAAAACAGGTTCCTAAAATGGGTCAAATGGTTTATGTTGCAAATATTTTCATGTATTTTTTTTTTATTTTGTTTGTAATTGAACGGTTATACGGTTAGGTTAACATACAGATTTTTCAAATTGTATTGTATCATTAATAGTTTGTTTTTCTAACATTTACTCTATTATTACATAATTTCTGCTTAATTTAATTACAATTAATCAGTTATTTCATAAAACAAATCCAACATTTTATTTTACTTATTTATTTATTTTTTAGAGGAGTGCAAGATGAAAATCGCTTGTTTTAGTAAATGTAGTCATTTTTCCCAATATATTTATGATTTGACTATTCATCAATTATTTACCTTTTTTTTTTTATTCTACCAATAATTTTCTTTGTAATTGACAATTAAGTAATCAATTATTTAATGATTAAAATAAATGAAAAAGTTCATTTTGGCTCTCACACCTTAACTAAATGTTGTAGACTCAAACTTTTTGCTGTCATTGGTGTATTTTAGCAACCTGAAGATGATTCCAGCATTAATTTCATTGTAATTATGCTCATTTTGAAGATTTTGACAGTTTCACCTGAAGTGTAATACACGAATCAACAAATTATTAAATAAATTAATTATTATTAGTTAAATAAATGTATTAAAATACACATAAAATTAATACATATATTGGAATTGTCCGATTGCAGGCGATAAAACAGCTAATGAATGCAAGAAAATATTACAGGGCTCATGGTAATAATAAGTGTTTATGATGACAAATAAAGCAAAAAAATATATATCTGTACAACAACGCGTTTGTGTTGCCCGTGATGCGACGACTGCGATTGGATGCGTGGAAGGCTGCCATTGGCCAGCGGTCCATGATTTACAACATGCTCGTTATGTCTGACATCCTTTTCCTCAGCCATGACAAGCCAACATCTCTGCCTTCCGCTGCCCCTCCTCTCCTCATTAATGGAGGCACCCCACAGAGGTCGTGCCCAAGGGTCATTGAAAGCCTCACCGGCTGCATCTGAACCCGCCATTCGACAACCGCTCTCGCACTAATTCCGACCGATTGTACCTGAAGGCCACGCAGCACAAAAAAGTGAAGACCATGTGCTGTTAGGCTGCTAAACAATCAATACATTGCAGAAATGTATTGTATGTATGTAATGTATGTATAAAAAAAAAAAGCATGTGTTTTTGTCTTTCAATGTAATCGTCAATTTGTCAATAAATTCAGCAACAACCCTAATTTTGCTGAGCAGTGACAAATGATTCTAATGCTTACCCTGAGCTACTGTGATGTCATTTTTAGTCGAAAGCAAGTGGCAAAATGGCCGCCCCCCCCCCCCCCCCCCCAAGACGGATCAGAACTGATGGATTGTGCTGCCTAATTAATATTCCACAAACGCATAGTTAATCAGAATACTATGTTAAGACGAGTGGGGTTGTATAGAACATAATATTGGAAAGAAATTTTGGAAGTTGACTTAAAGTAGTCGGTGGTCTCACTGCACACATTTGTTCAAATAAAGTTGTTAAAGAACAACACAGGTTAAACAAAAATAATTAGCATCATGTCTTACCAGGTCACTTGGTAATCTCAGAATTGTTTTCAATTTTAGTAAAATACGATAATAATAATAATAATAATAATAATAATAATAATAATAATAATAAATGCATACAGTTTGTGTTTGATAAACAAAATCATTTATAGCCATGTCTTACCTGCTTGGTTAGTTATAGTGGGAAAATCGTCTTGAGCGTTGGTTAATAATATAAAATAATAATACAAAATAAAATGCATGACTAAAGAGAAATTACGCCATCCAAGCGAAACGATCCAACGACGGAAGTTCCGATTGAACTTTGCCCATAGAAAACAACAACAAATAAAGGGATAAAAAACGAACCCAGTCACTAACACTAACTTACTACTAACTGACAAAAGAGATGAAATTATTGAGGGGAAAAGGCCAAAGTTAACACTGGAGTCAACACGCGACGACAAGCTAACGGCAAACAGCTAAAAACAGTGCAGGTGCGCAAGGAGGGCAGGCCGAACACACCGGAAGTACAAGCAGCCACCGCAGGTGCAACGAACTCATCCAATTGAAAACGGAATCGCCATAACGCAAATAAAGTAATAGTAAGCATACCAACCAAAATATGTAATAGTTCATCATTCAAGTAAATGCTTATTTAAAAAATAAACGGAATTGACACACAGATCACTCAGCGATCAAACTAGCAACTAACAGCTACCCACTAATCAGGCACATGAATATACATCGGAAATGAAGCTTCACAAAAATACAAGGAACAGTGTGGGGGGAGGGGGGGGGGGGGATAAACGTACCAATGTGAGCGCTGGTGTGTTTCATAAATGAAAATGGTGAAATTTAGACATGTAATTACTTCCGCTGCATTTGGGAAGCGAGTTATTGAAATAGAAATTATTTATTGTACTGCACTGCCATCTTGTGGACAAAGAGAGACAATGAAGAACATTGTCCATGCCAAAAGCATGGCATCGGGCATAGACTATACTGTACTGTACGGGAACATTATTTTATTTTATTTTATTTTATTAGGGTTTACCCTAGAGGTGCCCAAGTCCGGTCCTCGAGAGCCCCTATCAAGGAAAAAAAGAAGAAAGAAAGAAAAAAAAAATGTTAACCAAAAACTAACCCTGGACATTTTTCTTCTGGGTATAAAAGCTAAGTTGACGTGACATTACTTGTAATTAGGGAGTTATATTGTCAATAATTAGTGAGAAGCGCTACATTTCAATACTATTTATTTTTACATCAAATTTGACCTTTTGTTTCAATTGTAGCCGCTTTTTCATGAAAACTACATCCAAACGGTAAAAAAATAATAATTAAAAAATGAAAAAAAAAATAATCCAGTAGCATCTTTTTGCTTCGGCGAGTCGACGACGTTACCAGAAGGCTCACATCTACCGGTCGGCCACTAGAGGGAGACCAAGGCACACAAATCCAAATCAATTCCAGGTCGAGACAATATTGACATTGAATCCATTTTTAATGACTAAAAGTTAACTTTGTAAACATTACGTGTTACATTAAACAATATCGTTAATTCATACATGAAACACGCATGTTATAATTAATTTTTAAGCTTCACGTGAAAGGTCTAATTGGCTATGACGTCACCTGTCATTCACCCCCCCCCCCCCCCCCCCCCCCAACGCGCGTCGTGGACACACCCCTTCACCTGTCAATCCCTTTCCTCGCGTGGCTCTCCGCGCGCATGCGTGTCCCCTTTGCGTGTCGACCTCGTGGGCGTGTGTCCGGAGCGGCACGGGAGCGCGCACGTGCCTCCGCTCACGTGTGCGCATCGTGACGTGCGCGCTCACGAGAGAAGCTAATTGCCGTCTGACTTGATCTTCCTCCTCCTCCTCCTCCTTCTCCTCCTCCTCCTCCTCCTCATCGTCAGCGTGGAGGCTGCGGCAGTGCGAGGACCTGGCGAGCATGCTGACGGGCAAAGGACAAGGCGGGAAATAATCTTTTTTTTTATGTTTATTTTTTATATTTTCTTTTGATGTGGTGACGTGCTTGGTGGAGGCGACATGTCAAACGCCAACAAGAGCAAAAAGGACAAAGAGATCCTTGCGGACTACGAGAGCCAAGTGAAAGGTAAGGCGGGAATCTTGCAGCACGCGCACGCGCACGCCCACGTGCACGGCGAGCATCGTGGGGCGCGTCACGAGTTCATCCTGAGTGCTGCATGAAGCTGGAAGTGTTTTAGGGGGGCGAGGCTGTCTGGGGTTCAGGGTCATGGAGGTCGGGTGCTAGTGTCTGTGTGTGGGGGTGTGTGCGGGGTGTTCCTAACCCCCCCCCCCCCACACACACACACACACACACACACACACCCCACCCTTTCTATTCAGAGCGCACCATGGTTACCAGCCTCCCTGCATCATGTGCCCTTTAGGAAAAAAGACACCTGCTAGGATGTCAAAATGCCAGGATGATGACACTTTAAACCCCCCTCCCGCAAACATCCGCACGTCCGCCCACCTGCCACGTCCACTCGCACCCGCGCTCGCCCCCTCGTGAACATGGGCAATTCGGTTTAACATCATTCATTCAGAATTCCAGATGACCTTTCCCCCCCTTGTGCAACATACAAGGACATTTCTATGCACATCAAATAATCAATCGTGTTCTCAGACGCCTTATGCCCATGTATGGAGTTACTGTTTTTTTTCTTCCAAATGTTTTTGGGTAAGCATTCTTTTGTGTTTGTGCGCGGGCGGGGATGCCCTGCAATAAAATGACCACTCACACCAAATGAGAAGCGCATCCCTCCGTCCCTCCGCCGCTCCGCCCCTCCGCCTCGGAACATAAAGCTCTTGTAACTATGTGCCTCCCAAGTCTGCCTCGCCGTGCCGCCTCGTGATTGGTGGAAAGCTGGAGGCGGCGTGTACGTATATTAGGCGCAGGCCGGCCAGGTGGACCAGAGTGCTGAGAGGACCGAAAGAAAAGCCCTCAGATTCTACAATTACAACACACCCTACTAGTGCGCTTCAGTGTCCGTGTACTAGATGAGTAAAACAATTTGGCGCACTAGAAGAACAACTTCCTTACTAGTGCCCCCCCCCCCCCCACTGCATGAAATTTCTGTGTAGTATTGCATCACATGTACTTTTTCGAGTTGCATTGTACTAGTATGCGCTAATGTCGTACTGTGGAAGACACTCGAGAAAGTGCGTTAGTCGTACAGTAGTGAAAGGCAAGAGTGCCAAAAAAATCACTAGTAACACAGTTGCTTGACCCGTGCACCCTACTAGTGCATCCGAGTTCTACTAGTGTGATGAAATGTCATGCACAGTACTGGAAAATTTTTCGCTAGTATAATAGTCATTCTACTAGTGCACCTTAAAGTGTGTCCTAGTCATTCTACTAGTGTAACTGAGTTGGATTACTAGTGCACAAAATTGTTTTAAAAAAACTATTACTAGTGCAACAGTTGTTCTACTAGTGTGCTGTAATGTCATACAGTAGTGGTAGGCAAGAGTATAAAAAAAAATCACTAGTAACACAGTTGCTTGACTACTAGTGCATCCGAGTTCTACTAGTGTGATGAAATGTCATAAAGATAGTACAGGTAAAGTGTGTCCTAGTCATTCTACTAGTGCAACTTAGTTGCTTTACTAGTGCGCAAAATTGTAACATAGTAATAAAAGGCAGGAATGGGAAAAACTGTCACTAGTGCAACAGTCGTTCTAGTGCGCACTAGTCATTTGACTAGTGCATCCTATGAATTGTGGATGAAAAAGAGCTAAAGCGGCCGAGTGGTTAGCACGTATGGCTCACAGGTTGTCGGTTCGGGTTCGAATCTGATCTGGGCTCTTGCCGTGTACAATTTGGAATGTGAGAGTGCGCCGAGAAAAGCCACCATGCAAAGTTCACACGGACTCGAACCCGGAACCTCCCGACGACGAGACAGACCTGTGAAGCACGAGGTGGCCACGTCTCCCCCTTGAAAACGCGGCGACAGCGGGACCGGTGGCCAGAGGACCAATCAGTGGAGTGATGATGCAGCAGGTTTGTGCCCTGGTGCCCTTGGACCCGGGTTGCCACGGTAACGGAGGCACTTTTCAACCCTTCCTTATTCTCATTCAACTTTACGCGCGGGAAGTGGACCGACGCCAATGTGATCCTCACGTTTCAAAGGATTCCAACTTTCAAATCTCTCAGCTCACGTGCAATAATACAGCGCCGCCTTGAGATACGAGTCACCCGATGCTCTAGTTTTTCAAGATACGAGCTGTCGTTTTGAGGATTTTCATGGTTTTTTTTGTTTTGCTTTCGGCAACACGTGTATTACGTCTGCTAGCTTAATGCTAACACAGATAAGACATTTGCAAACATCTCTCATTTCATTTCATTATATTATTATTAGTATGTTTTTATTGCTTGTAATCTCATAGAGAGCTATTTTTAGGCGATTGAAAAAATATTACAAATGATTTACGTTTTTTGGTTGAACAAACGGCTGCGTTCCACCTTTTTGACCCCCAAATGCAGATATTCCATATTTTGCCACCGATTCCAACTTCAAGTCGGGCGTTCTCCGTTTCAGCAAGTTAACAAATCCCTCGCCTCGAGACAAAAGTCTCATTCGCGACACCGAAGCAGATCAAGCAAAGCGCTAGCTTGCGCGGACGCCATCAGCGCGCTTCAATTAGCCTCTTTGTTGGAACGCGATTGTCTCGTTCGCGCTCAAAACGAATGCTTATCTGATTTCGCTTCTTCCGTACACAAAACGCGCCGACGACGGCAAACGCGGCCGAAGATGGAGCTTTAAAAACATTGTTTTTTACACAAATGCGGGCTCGCCAAGCTTGAACAGTCAAAAAAAGGAAATCGTGTAAGTGTTGGGAATTGACCTTCATAAAATATTGACACAAAGTCACCCAAAAAAGAAACACATGAAAGATTAAAAAATTTGGAGGCTGCAAAGTGGTCACGCTCCAGAAGACAAAAGCGCTTTTTGCTAAGATTATGCAACGCTGGGTGATTTTGGACTTCAATCAAATAAAATAAATCTTGGATTTTGGAAACAAATTTTTTTTTTTTTCAAATACTTCAATAAAAATGGACAAAAAGGAAGTCATCATTCCTTACTCTCTAATGAGTATAAGCGGAATATTTAAGTGTACTATATTGTTGACTGGAACGATTAATCGAATCCTCCCTAAATTCTCAAAAGGGGCATTTTCATATCGTTGACTCGGTTTGCTGTCACAAAATGACAACATAGCAGATGATGATCAACGTTAGCTCGTTGTCCAAAGTTGTAAATATTGAACTAATTCATTCAAATGACATTGTTGTCAATAAATATAAACAAAGCACATTATGAAATCATGGGATAAGTAGCCATAATCGGGCTTCCCTCATTGGCTGAAACTTGTTTTGTTTTTGTTTTTAATCCAGTACAGTACATTTGTAAGTATTCAATTGTATTTCTCAATGCATTTGCATTTAATCATTTACAAGTGTTTGTTTTCAAACTTGAATTGAGCTCAAATTGTATTCAATAATACAGTTTAACGGCGCATAATATTCAAATCCACATTTCCGCTTGACAGCCCGACAGAAGGTCAACGCCAATTGAGCGGCGCACTTCAAAGTGCCGGGCGCGGACGAGCTGTTACAGCTGGCGACCAATCAGAGGCGAGCCTTCAACTCCTCGTTGAAATGGAAGTGTGGCAGATTGTTGGCCAGGAAATGGAGATGAGATCAAGGACAGCAGGGGAGGGGAGGGGAGGGGAGGGGAGGGGAGGGGAGGGGAGGGGAGGGGAGGGGTCTGTCCCTCAGAAGCCCCAAATAATAGATGCGACTTCCCGGATTTGAACCCCGAACCTCAGAAGTGCGACGCATATGTGGCAGCCACGAGGCAACCGCACCGCCCTCCTCGATATTCGCATTGAAATCATTGTAAGTGAAAATGCGGATGCGGCAGATCGCATTCCCTCGCCGTCGCCTTCGCGGTCACATGCTTCACACACTGAATGGTTGCCTTGGCAACAGGTAGCCGAGGAGAGAAGCTCCCTGAGGATTCGGCCTGTGGGCTTGTGCGTGCGTGCGCGCGTACTTGTGAGCTCGGCTGATTGTGTATTCTGTCCTCGCCTGCTGTCGGGAGACGGATGCAACCCGAAGCAGCCAAGCGTGCCGCCTTGCATTTGCAGCGCCAACTGGAGGGCCGCGTGCGCGTGCGCGCGTCACGAGATGCGCTCCAAGGTGACTCGCGAGGTGGACGCTCTCGCGCAGTAATTGGAAGGATTAACAAGATAAAGCGGATTGCGTTGCGAGGAGTCCAAACGTCCAAATTGGACTGACGTGCACGCGCAAACTCGTGAAACCAGCCACCCGCTTTTTACAGGACATCGGTCCTAAAATCAGGTCGGGCTAAAACAATGCACAATGTGTCAAGAGTGTGTATCAATTTGTTGATTTTCAAAATGGCAAATGTGAAATATTGGGAAATGGCATACATATGCTTCTGTTTCAAGTTGCAATGAATGTTAAAAAATATGGAAAGTATCTCAAATAATATGCGGAAAGATGGGAATAATGGTTCCCAACATGTCGTGAATTTTGTCATTTTATTAAAGTTGAAATGATTTCAAGCGGATAAAAAAATGTGGAAGTGGAAGGAGGAGTTTAGTAGAAATATCAGCATGTATTTGCCGTTTTTGTCATGGAAAATGTAGAATACAAAAAAAATGCGGAATTTAGGGAATACAAAAAAAATGCGGAATTTAGGGAATACCAAAAAAATGGTTCCCAACATGTCCTGAATTTTGTCATTTTATTAAAGTAAAAAAATGTGGAAGTGGAAGGAGGAGTTTAGTAGAAATATCAGCATGTATTTGCCGTTTTTGTCATGGAAAATGTAGAATACAAAAAAAATGCGGAATTTAGGGAATACAAAAAAAATGCGGAATTTAGGGAATACAAAAAAAATGCGGAATTTAGGGAATACAAAAAAATGCGGAATTTAGGGAATACCAAAAAAATGGTTCCCAACATGTCCTGAATTTTGTCATTTTATTAAAGTAAAAAAATGTGGAAGTGGAAGGAGGAGTTTAGTAGAAATATCAGCATGTATTTGCCGTTTTTGTCATGGAAAATGTAGAATACAAAAAAAATGCGGAATTTAGGGAATACAAAAAAAATGCGGAATTTAGGGAATACAAAAAAAATGCGGAATTTAGGGAATACCAAAAAAATGGTTCCCAACATGTCCTGAATTTTGTCATTTTATTAAAGTAAGAAAATGTGGAAGTGGAAGGAGGAGTTTAGTAGAAATATCAGCATGTATTTGTATTTGCCGTTTTTGTCATGGAAAATGTAGAATACAAAAAAAATGCGGAATTTAGGGAATACCAAAAAAAATGCGGAATTTAGGGAATACCAAAAAAATGGTTCCCAACATGTCCTGAATTTTGTCATTTTATTAAAGTAAAAAAAATGTGGAAGTGGAAGGAGGAGTTTAGTAGAAATATCAGCATGTATTTGCCGTTTTTGTCATGGAAAATGTAGAATACAAAAAAAAATGCGGAATTTAGGGAATACAAAAAAAATGCGGAATTTAGGGAATACCAAAAAAATGGTTCCCAACATGTCCTGAATTTTGTCATTTTATTAAAGTAAAAAAATGTGGAAGTGGAAGGAGGAGTTTAGTAGAAATATCAGCATGTATTTGTATTTGCCGTTTTTGTCATGGAAAGCGTAGAATACAAAAAAAATGCGGAATTTAGGGAATACAAAAAAAATGCGGAATTTAGGGAATACCAAAAAAATGGTTCCCAACATGTCCTGAATTTTGTTATTTTATTAAAGTAAAAAAATGTGGAAGTGGAAGGAGGAGTTTAGTAGAAATATCAGCATGTATTTGCCGTTTTTGTCATGGAAAATGTAGAATACAAAAAAAATGCGGAATTTAGGGAATACCAAAAAAATGGTTCCCAACATGTCCTGAATTTTGTCATTTTATTAAAGTAAGAAAATGTGGAAGTGGAAGGAGGAGTTTAGTAGAAATATCAGCATGTATTTGTATTTGCCGTTTTTGTCATGGAAAATGTAGAATACAAAAAAAATGCGGAATTTAGGGAATACCAAAAAAAATGCGGAATTTAGGGAATACCAAAAAAATGGTTCCCAACATGTCCTGAATTTTGTCATTTTATTAAAGTAAAAAAAATGTGGAAGTGGAAGGAGGAGTTTAGTAGAAATATCAGCATGTATTTGTATTTGCCGTTTTTGTCATGGAAAATGTAGAATACAAAAAAAATGCGGAATTTAGGGAATACCAAAAAAATGGTTCCCAATATGTCTTGAATTTGGTGTTTATATTGAAGTCGAAATGGTTTGAATCGGTTGATAGATGTGGAAGGAGTTGGCAAATGTGTCAAATACTTCCATTCGTGTGTTCATTTTGGTCATGTGAAATATGGAATGCTGACAAATGTGAATAATGGTTCCCAACATGTCCTGAATTTTGTAACATATAAGTTGGAATGATTTCAAGTGGATAAAAAAATGTGGGAGTGGAAGGAGGAGTTCAGTAGAAAATATCAGCACGTATTTGCCATTTTTGTCATGGAAAATGTAGAATACTGAAAAATGCGGAATTTAGGGAATGCAAAAAAAAAAAGGTTGTTCAAAGAGAATTACTGTCAGGGAAAAAAATGGAATTGTGGATAAATGCTTTCCAAGATTTGGTTCACGTTCTCAAGCTTGAACAAAAAGTGTCGCCAATAAGAATCCATGCTGCAGCAGAAGAACGTGCGCCGACGCTGACCAATGGCGCGACATTGCGCAATTCGGGACGAAAGGCGCAAAAAAAGCAAAAAGTGTGGCCTTTGTGCGTTTAAGATGTGCGAGCCCAGCTGGTGGAGCAGCAGCGCTGCTTGGAGCAGCAGACGGAAATGCGCGTCCAGCTCCTCCAGGACCTGCAGGACTTCTTCCGCAAGAAGGCCGAGATCGAGACCGAGTACTCGCGCAACCTGGAGAAGCTGGCCGAGAGATTCATGGCCAAGACGCGCAGCACCAAAGACCACCAGCAGTACAAGTACAAGAACAGCCTCGGCCCGCTCCGAAAAACGCTCCCTCTGATCGGACCGACTGCAAAAAACCACCCTCTTGTCTGCTTCTTCCAGAAAGGACCAGAACCTTCTGTCGCCGGTCAACTGCTGGTATCTGCTGCTCAACCAGGTGAGTGGACGCATTTTTGGGGGCGTGGCCGTCAAATCTCAATCCCACAAAGTTTCCCCATCTGCGATGTTTCCAAAAATTCCTGTGGAAATTTACTGGCCCGCTTTTTGGGAAATTTCCCGCGGCTTCAAAAGCGCCAAAAAGTTGCCGCGTAAAATTTGTTGCGTGTGCGTCCAGGTGAGGAGGGAAAGCAAGGACCACGCCACGCTCAGCGACCTCTACTTGAACAACGTCATCAGCCGCCTCACGCACATCAGCGAAGACTCGGCGCGCCTCCTCAAGAGGGTCAGCTTCGTCATCGTCGTCATCATCGTCATCATCGTCATCATCATCATCACCAACATCAGACGCGAATGGCAAAGTGAATGAAGCCGAGTGTCTGCCTGTTCGCACCGCAAAGTTGAATCCAAATTGTACTTGAATCCTAATTGGAAAACAGGTAGTTGTAAAAAAAATTAAATAAAATAAAATAAAAATTTAGATGAATCCATTCTAAAAATTCTGACCCAAAAAAACCAAATCGTTACAAAATGCGAAGAAATAATTCCCATTGGAAACAATGTAAATCCAATTAATTGGTCCACCACCCCAAAAAAATATAAACAAAAAAAGATGTTTTTTCTCGAGAATAACTAGTTTGACATCCAAAAACATTGTGAAATAATTATCAATGTATTAGCATTTCTGTGGTATTGTGAACTCAACGGTACTCAACAGACTATAAAGCGTATTATTATTAGCAATTCGCGGCAATAACAATTGCGTTTGTACAAAAGCGAGCAGACAAATTTTAGCCAAATGTTAAGTACAACTGAACTGTCACGAATGCACTGTACTTGATCCCCCAAAAAAACTGTAACATTACGCATAGTTTCAACATTTAATTCGGTGATTCTTTAGCGTACCACTAGAGGGAGCCCACATGGTACTAGTTTAATAATCATCGTCCTAAACGAGAGAAAAAATATATATCGTACAGATAGTGTGGGCAAAATGGTAAATAAGTAAAAAACTAAATTCATGGCTTGCAAAACCAAAGTCGGACATGAAACTTAGCGACTTGACACGCACGCTAACTCCCACGTTTAAGACTTGAGACTTACTCGCGCCTGACGTTTCGCTCCAAAAGTGAAAACAATGTGCTTTTGCTTTTTAAAAATAAACATTGCAATGTTTTATTCAACTTGTGTGCTAAGCCGGGAACACTCATCCGGCGCCGAGGGAAAAAGTCAAGTCAGTTTTGCGGCGCTCTGCTGGGCTTAGCGGCTAATTAAACACGCGCACGCGCGCGCGCACTTCCCCCGCCTCCCGCTTTAGAGCTCATCATCTTCATTATTAATACTCTGAAAGAAAAAAAAAAAGAAAAAAAACATCCTCGACGCCATGACGACGACCTGACATGATCTTCGCCGCCATCCTTTTGACTTCATGGCGTGTTTTGTGTGTCGTCCTTTTAGAGCAAGGAGATCATCTTCCAGCTTCAGGAGGATCTCATGAAGCTTCTCAACGAGCTCTACACCGTAAGTGCCAGCACGCGCGCACGCACACGCACGCACGCACACGCACGCACGCGCCTTGACCTCAAAAGTGGAAGTTGGCGGCGTTCCCCCAAGTGAAGCCTCGTCAGATTCTTCTGTCTTGTTGCTTCCTTTCAGGTTTATTCTTGGAATATTAGGACTTTTTTTTTTTCTGGCCTTATTTCAAAGTATTGGTATTGGCGAGAGTAGCCGATACCGCCCACACTCCTGTGGCTGTTTTGCGATGATGAAACAAAGGCATGCATGTCTGACAGATGCCCATTAAGATGCAATTGATGTAATAGAAATCGAAAAAGATAATGAAAATATTGTTCGTTTCCAGCAATTTGAAGGAAAAAATGCTACATTGGAATATACACGTCTTTCTTTTAAATGATCTGTCGCAGTGGTAGAGGTATCGGTGCATGGTATCGGCATCAGCGACTCGTCAAGAGTTGAGTACTCGTACTGGTATCGATCTGAAACTAAAGCGGTATTGAAACTTGTAACATTTAGATTTTTAGTTTTTTCTACAAGAAGAATTTGTCCACAAAAAATTCTTGTTGTATCGTTCCAGAAGAAGGTTTTGTTTCACAATGTGGTCACTTGGCGTTGCCTAGGTGATGAAGAGCTACCACATGTACCACGTGGAGACCATCACCGCCGAGAGCAAGCTGCGCGAGGCCGAGCGGCAGGAGGGTCGGATCAAGGGCATGTCGGTCGGGGGCGGTGCCGCCGAGCCCGTCTTCGGCCTGCGCATCGAGGAACGCCACCAGAGGCGCAACGCTGCCCGCAAGATGGAGAAAATGCGCGAGAAGGTACCGACGCACAGATGGACGTCTGGAGGCCCGCGCGTCATCACCGGCCAATTCGCCGCCAATTTTCACACTTGCTTTGGCTTCCTTCAGAGGAAGGCAAAATATTCGGAGAACAAAGTGAAGACGCTGAAAGCACGCAACGAGTATCTGCTGACTCTGGAGGCCACCAACGCCTCCGTCTTCAAGTACTACATACACGACCTGCCCGACATCATCGACGTGAGTTCCCTTTATCTGCTAAATACTTAAAAGTGGTGACACACTTTGGACAACAAAGGGAGGAAGCGAGGAAGGATGATGGAAGGATGGTATAAGAGCAAGCAAGGAAGAAAAGCAGTATGTATGAATGGAAGGAAGGAAGGAAGAGAAGGAGGGAGGGTTTGGAGGAAGGAAGAAAGGGAGGAAGGGAAGGAGGGAAGGGTTTGGAGGAAGGAAGGAACGAAGGAAGGGAGGGAGGGAGGGAAGGTTTTGGAGGAAGGAAGGAGGGAAGAAAAGCAGGGTGTATGGATGGAAGGAAGGAGAGAAGGAACTGGTGAAGGAGAGAAGGAACTGGTGAAGGAGGGAAGGAAGGTAGGAAGGAAAGCAGGACAGATGGATATGGATGGATGGAAAAAAGGACAGAAGAGGGGGAAGGAGGGAAGGAATGATGGACAAACAGAAAGGAAGGGAGGGAGGAAGGAAAGCAGGATGGATGGATTGAAGGAAGGATGAAAGGGAGGGAGGGAGAAGGGCAGAATGGACGGATGGACGGAAAGCAGGATGTATGAATGGAAGGAAGGAAGAGAAGGAGGGAGGGTTTGGAGGAAGGAAGGAAGAAAGGGAGGGAGGGAAGGAGGGAAGGGTTTGGAGGAAGGAAGGAACGAAGGAAGGGAGGGAGGGAGGGAAGTTTTTGGAGGAAGGAAGGAGGGAAGAAAAGCAGGGTGTATGGATGGAAGGAAGGAGAGAAGGAACTGGTGAAGGAGAGAAGGAACTGGTGAAGGAGGGAAGGAAGGTAGGAAGGAAAGCAGGACAGATGGATATGGATGGATGGAAAAAAGGACAGAAGAGGGGGAAGGAGGGAAGGAAGGATGGACAAACAGAAAGGAAGGGAGGGAGGGAGGAAAGCAGGATGGATGGATTGAAGGAAGGATGAAAGGGAGGGAGGGAGAAGGGCAGAATGGACGGATGGACGGAAAGCAGGATGTATGAATGGAAGGAAGGAAGGAAGAGAAGGAGGGAGGGTTTGGAGGAAGGAAGGAAGAAAGGGAGGGAGGGAAGGAGGGAAGGGTTTGGAGGAAGGAAGGAACGAAGGAAGGGAGGGAGGGAGGGAAGGTTTCGGAGGAAGGAAGGAGGGAAGAAAAGCAGGGTGTATGGATGGAAGGAAGGAGAGAAGGAACTGGTGAAGGAGAGAAGGAACTGGTGAAGGAGGGAAGGAAGGTAGGAAGGAAAGCAGGACAGATGGATATGGATGGATGGAAAAAAGGACAGAAGAGGGGGAAGGAGGGAAGGAATGATGGACAAACAGAAAGGAAGGGAGGGAGGAAGGAAAGCAGGATGGATGGATTGAAGGAAGGATGAAAGGGAGGGAGGGAGAAGGGCAGAATGGACGGATGGACGGAAAGCAGGATGTATGAATGGAAGGAAGGAAGAGAAGGAGGGAGGGTTTGGAGGAAGGAAGGAAGAAAGGGAGGGAGGGAAGGAGGGAAGGGTTTGGAGGAAGGAAGGAACGAAGGAAGGGAGGGAGGGAGGGAAGTTTTTGGAGGAAGGAAGGAGGGAAGAAAAGCAGGGTGTATGGATGGAAGGAAGGAGAGAAGGAACTGGTGAAGGAGAGAAGGAACTGGTGAAGGAGGGAAGGAAGGTAGGAAGGAAAGCAGGACAGATGGATATGGATGGATGGAAAAAAGGACAGAAGAGGGGGAAGGAGGGAAGGAAGGATGGACAAACAGAAAGGAAGGGAGGGAGGGAGGAAAGCAGGATGGATGGATTGAAGGAAGGATGAAAGGGAGGGAGGGAGAAGGGCAGAATGGACGGATGGACGGAAAGCAGGATGTATGAATGGAAGGAAGGAAGGAAGAGAAGGAGGGAGGGTTTGGAGGAAGGAAGGAAGAAAGGGAGGGAGGGAAGGAGGGAAGGGTTTGGAGGAAGGAAGGAACGAAGGAAGGGAGGGAGGGAGGGAAGGTTTCGGAGGAAGGAAGGAGGGAAGAAAAGCAGGGTGTATGGATGGAAGGAAGGAGAGAAGGAACTGGTGAAGGAGAGAAGGAACTGGTGAAGGAGGGAAGGAAGGTAGGAAGGAAAGCAGGACAGATGGATATGGATGGATGGAAAAAAGGACAGAAGAGGGGGAAGGAGGGAAGGAAGGATGGACAAACAGAAAGGAAGGGAGGGAGGAAGGAAAGCAGGATGGATGGATTGAAGGAAGGATGAAAGGGAGGGAGGAAGAAGGGCAGAATGGACGGATGGACGGAAAGCAGGATGTATGAATGGAAGAAGGGAAGGAAGGAAGATTTGAAGGCAGGAAAGCAGGGTGCATGATGGAAGGAAGAATGGAAGTCATCAGGGATAGTATGAAAAGGGAAGAAGGAAACAAGGATGGCATGAAAGTAAGGAAGGGAGGAATGATGATGAAAGGAAGCAAGAAACGATGGATGGCAGTAAGGAAGAAAAGAAGGAACATACGACAGTAAGTTAACAGGAGGATAGAAAAGGAAAGAAGGATGGAAGAAGAGGAAGGAGGCAGCGAGGAAGAAAAGATGGAAGGGAGGTTACAAGGGTGTCATGGAAGGAAAAAGGCTTGTTTAAAGTCCGCCCCTTTTGGCATGTTGGTGCAAATGCGAGCGTCTGGCGTGTTTGGGTCCAGTGTTGTGATCTAGGGTACCACTCCAGTCTGAGCCGGGCTCTGAGGACGTACCTGTCGGCCGAACTCAGCCTGGAGGCGTCCAGGCGCGCCGGTCTGGAGGTCCTGGAAGGCGCCGTGGAGGGTCTGGATCCCGCCCGCGACCGCCAACGCCTGCTGGGCCTCTACCCCACCGCCTTCTGCCCGCCGCCCCGCTTTAGCTTCCAGGCCCACATGGGCGACACGGTCGGTACCAGACGGCCCCGCCGTCCCATCACGTGACGTCATCTGATCATGTGACATTTTTGCGCTCTGCCAGGTGAGCCAGATCGCCTCCCAGCCGCAGGTGCAGGCCGAACTCACCCTGCGCCTCACGCAACTGCAGACCCGCCTGGCCTCGCTGCAAATAGAAACCGAAGAGGTCAGACTGGGACAAAAAAAAAGTACTTGAAACCTTGGCGGGTGGACGTGCGTCATTCTCAGATTTGGTCCGCAGGTGAAGAAGACATGGGGGGCCACGCTGACCACCCTTCAGGACATGACGGTGCTGGATGACTACGACGTATCGCAGAGCTTCACTCACAGTCCGTCGTCCGAGTCGGTCAAGTCCAGCGTGTCGGACGGCTACCTGAACAAACCCAGCCTGGCCAAGAAGCGGGCCAACCAGCAGGAGACGGAACTCTTCTACTTCACGGTGAGACAAAAGTTGCGTA
The DNA here is from genome assembly GCF_054856555.1 of Leptonotus elevatus. Taxonomy (NCBI): domain Eukaryota; kingdom Metazoa; phylum Chordata; class Actinopteri; order Syngnathiformes; family Syngnathidae; genus Leptonotus; species Leptonotus elevatus. The sequence goes on from NC_141255.1 coordinate 1,625,437, forward strand.
CGCGATAGGACGACCGGAGCCAAGACAAAAATGAGATTGAGATTCGGCGTTTTTTTTGGTCTCGCAGAAATTCCGCGAGTACCTGGAGGGGAGCAACCTGATCTCCAAGCTCCAAGCCAAACATGACATCCTCAAGAAAGCCATAGCAGAAGGTGACCTGCTGTGCTATCCTCGTACTTTTCCTTCTTGACCCAAAACGTTTGACGACCCCTGGACTCGTTGGAGTACTCAGATTTATCCCGTTTTTTCTGTCCGGCAGGCTACAAAGCGGAGCTGCTGCTCACCACCAGGTAAGATTCTCACTCCGCAGCTCAGCCACTGAACATCATCTCAATGTGAAATTTCATCTTTCAGTCGCGGGCGCAAGAACTCGCACAGCAAGCACCAGGTAAGTCTTCAGCTCCAAAGTGAAAAAAGTTCTTGATAAATGTTTTATTCCACGCCATGAGGGACATTTAACGCGAGCATGTTGACAGGACTCAAGCAAAGCCATACCTCTGCTCGTGGAGAGCTGCGTCCGCTACATCAACCTCCACGGTAAGCTGACGCCAAAAGCAACTCGGTCCAGATTTTCTAGAGCAGGGGTGGGCCGGAGTCCTGCAGGTTTTGGAGGTCTCCCTTCTCCAACACAGCTGATATACAATCAGCTCATCAGCAAGCTCTGCATAAGCTTGTTAACGATCCTGTTGATTGGAATCAGCTGCATTGCAGCAGGGAAACTTCCAAAACCTGCAGGACGCCGGCCCTTGAGGACCGAGTTTGCCCACCACTGGTCTAGAGTCTGGATTGAAAATGTAGAACCCGGAAAAGGTAAAGCTTCAAGGTCTTTCCATACTCCACAGGTCTCCAGCATCAAGGCATATTCCGGGTGTCCGGTTCTCAGGTGGAGGTCAACGACATCAAGAACTCTTTCGAGAGAGGTGAGCCGGCGCCGGTTCTTCCCCGGAGGCGAGCCAGAACATCGCGGACTTTTGACGCGCGTTTCCCCCGTCCAGGTGACGACCCGCTGATCGACGAGGAAAGCAACCACGACATCAACTCGGTGGCCGGCGTCTTGAAGCTGTACTTCCGCGGCCTGGAGAACTCGCTCTTCCCCAGCGAAAGGTTCAACGACCTCATCGCCTGCGTCCGTGAGTGTCGCTCGATATATACGTGACGAGTTCATTGCGGACTTGGACCACATCCCAGTTGCAAACGGGTGAGCACACCCTGTGCGACCGTATCATCTCGTGGCGTGCAGGTATGGAGAACCTCTACGAGCGGGCCCAGTGCATCCAAAAGATCCTCCTGGGGGTCCCGAGGGCCACGCTGGTGGTGATGCGCTACCTCTTTGCCTTCCTCAACCAGTAAGTAGCACTTCCTGTTGCTCATTCCAGCTACTTCCTGTTACATCAGGGTTTGCCCCCCCCAGCCTGTCCAAGTACAGCGACGAGAACATGATGGACGCCGGGAACCTGGCCATCGTGTTCGGCCCGACTCTGCTGCCCACCCCGGACTCTCTGGACCAGGTGGCCTGCCAGGCGCACGTCAACGAGGTGGTCAAGACGGTCATCCTGCACCACGACAACATCTTCCCCGACGCTAAGGAGCTGCCGGGGCCGCTCTACGAGACCTGCATGACCGGCGAGCAGTACTGGTGAGCGCTTTCGCAAATTGAATTCCTTGACGACCATTTGGGACTCGTTTTCATTAGTTGACGACACGGATGCCAAACGGTGGAGGGGGATTTACAGTCAATATTCTGTCTGGTCTTGTCAATCTACTCGTGCGTCCTTGTCCTACTCGTATGTCTGTCATACAGTTAATTCTGTAGAGTACATTTTGCCTCCTGGACGCCTCCCTAAAGAGGTGTTCCGGGCATGTCCCACCGGCGGGAGGCCCTGGGGACGACCCAGGACACGCTGGAGAGACTATGTCTCTCAACTGGCGTGGGAATGCCTTGGGATCCCGCCGGAGGAGCTGGTTGAAGTGGCTGGGGAGAGGGAAGTTTGGGCTTCCCTCCTAAAGCAGCGGCCCCCGCGACCCGACCCCGGATAAGCGGTAGTAATTGGATGGATGGAGTCCATTTGGTCCCACTTGTAACTCCAAGATCAAAATCAATGTTTTTGGTCTCCTATAGGTTGCGAGTTTCGTTCGTCAACCCTTGTGTAATTTTTTTTGTATTACTATTTTTTATTTTACTCTCTTCCAAATGTTAATTTTACTCTATTTAGAGTGGGACCAAATAGACTCAGTTTCCATTTAAGGCCCCCTGGTTATTTTTACTGTTTCTGTAATTGCGCCTTTTATCCTAAACTGTTGTGAAAACATCTAACTGTCCTGTAATATTGACTTTTTTTTTTTTTTTACAATTTCTTAAAATAAAATTAAAAAACTACAACTCCTCTACTTCCCACAGTGAGAGTCCATTCAGCGAGCCAGGAGCTCTTGAGGAAACCGAGGCAGACGCCGGCACCGAGACCCAGACGAGCGACGAAGGTACACAGAGATCCGTTGCCTTGGCAACTGCAGCCATGGCGACAAACCCTCCCCTCCCTCCCCGTACCACCTTTTTTTTCTGTGTGTGAATGAAAAGACTTGAATCGCGGTCTCTTCTACAGAGGGCGAGGCGGTGGAGGCGGTGGCGAGGTTCGACTACGCGGGGCGCTCTGGCCGCGAGCTGTCCTTCAAGAAGGGGGCCACGCTGCTGCTCTACCAGCGCGCCTCGCACGACTGGTGGGAGGGGCGTCACAACGGCAACCGGGGCCTGGTGCCGCATCAGTACATCGTGGTGAAGAACAGGCAAGTGCCGGGCCCAAACGCCGCCGCCGCGGCACGTGCGCCAGGTCGCCGCCACTCAACGGTCGCTCCGACTGACCGGCCGAGTCAAGTCATACATAAAAGAAACGTCGCTGTCCTCGCAACATGGCGGCCATGTTACCATGGCAACCTGCAATTCTCATTCATTCCGCAGAATAAATGCACGGAAACCACGCCCCGCTCGGCTGTGGGCTGCCAATCAAGGAAAATGCAGACACATTGCTGGGCAAAATAAACACACACGACACGGTGGCTGTGGAAATGAGGAATCAAACCATTGACTCAAAACTGCCTCGTCTCACTGAACTAGTTATGCATTAGTTCTTTTTTTCCCCAATTCGTGGCTCAATAATCCTCAAATCAGACAAACATGTTTGAGCCGCAAAAGTATATCCCTTTAAAGCCTACGATGGCTGGAATATATCCCACAGGCTGGTTGTGGAGTGTCCACGTCAGCGCAAAGTCCTCGTCCACATGCTGGCTGCCAAGTTGGACAAAAAAAAAAAAAAAAAAAAGCCGTACATGCACTTGTGGCTGACAACGAGGCACTCTCAAGCGCGAAGCCCCGATCCACACGCCGAGTATCATGTCGGATCTCGCCCCTTCTTTTCGATGCCTGGCCCTTTCCCCCTCTCGCTGATGTGTGCACACTTACAGCCAACAACGAGGCGTTCTAAAGCAGCCACGGCAGCAGACTGCATTTTGAGGGTGTGGGCATCACGAGTTGAGCTAACTGAAGGTTGCAATGGTGGCAGATAAAGAAATCTCTGGATTCACTTTCACAATTAAATGACTTCCCTTGCTTGAATTTTGCTACAGTTTCGTTCAAACTTAAAGACTTCAGATGTCTAAATTTGACTTTTTGTCTCCCACCTCTGGCTAAACGGCATATTGACATTTGGAAATGAATCAGATTGGCCGAGCCGCCTCAGTGACTTCTGATGAACTCCCTCCTCGCTAATTACTATCAAGCGCTTCATTGACGACTGCTCCCGGCTGACGGTTGTCCTATCGTGTTGATCGGTTTAGGGGCGACGCCGCGTCGGACACGTTGAGCCAAAAAGCCGACAGCGACGGCGGAAGCAGCAGCACCGAGGACAAGAGGTCCACGCGGGACCTGTGCTCGCCCACCGACATCCGGCCACCCGAGTCGTACCACAGGTAATTTCCAGATTGAGCCGAGGACAAAATGAATTTGCTGCCATGATGCCAAATGGGCCAGTCCAAGTCGTCACTAACGATGCCATTGCGGCAGTCACAGGAGGAAGCGAACCGAGGGTTTATTCCGCCGTCCGCTGGGCCGCTCCACTGACTACCACGGCAACGGTGCGGCGATGGAGCGCAGCTCGCCCCCGGTGACGGGTCACTTCAGCCCCCGGGACCTTCTGCTGGGACGCGGCCAGGGCCCGACGCCTCCCCCGGACAGCCCGGAGCGCCGGCGCCGCTCGGCTGGTGTCGCCATGAACGTCGGCCGCCGCGACTCGCTGCGGCGGCCCGAGGATACGCCCATCCGCCGCTCCGGCAGCGGCCAGCACGGCTTCGACTCGCATCGCTCGAAGGCTACCGACCCCGGCGCACTAGCTCAGGTACGCTCCCGGGGGTGGGGGGGGGGGGGGGGGGGGTGGGTGTGTTTGAAACTGAAGTCTCTTTCTCTGTTTTGTTTGTTTTTAAATAAAATGTAATGATGAGCCTGGAAAGGGTCGTTTGAAAAGTACATGTCCAAAATGAACACGGTACGGTTTTGGCGTGGCCCCTGATTTTGTTCCCCCGGTGCAGGATATCGAGGAAACAGTGACCGTGGCCCTGGGGGACTTCCGGCTGCTGGAGCGTCAGGGCCGCAGGCCGGCTCCGGACGTGGTCCTGGACACCCTGGACCAGGTGAAAAACGGCCCCCCGGCCCCCTGCTCCTCCGAGTCCCCAAGCCCCCACAGCACGCCAAGCACGCCAGGTACCCCCGGCACCCCGGGGACCCCCGGCACCCCAAGCCCTCTCGGGCCCCTTAGTCCCGTCAGCCCTCTGCCAGGACCCCCGCCGAGGCCGGCCAACCCGTCCCCAGACACCCTGGGTTCCTTCAAGCCTGTGGCGGCCGCTCGGACGGGGGTCCCGCTAAGGCCCCCCGCCCTGAGGCCCAAGCCCGCCGTGCCGCCCAAAAGCAGCACGCCGCCCCTACCCCCGCCGCCGCTCGACAAATCCTGCACCATGTGAGCCAAACTGGGCCGACTGCAAGTGGGCCACAAGAGGAGAACAGGGTACCGCCAAACATTTTGAGGGTAGAAACTCGGCCGAGTGAGGGTTTGAAATGTGCTCCTGCGTCTAAAATAAGATGAGAACAATAATAATAATCATCATCATAATAACTAGCGAATGCAATTTCCGTAGAAATTGCGTGTGAATGCTGAAGAGCTGAACTGCAGTAGAATGAAGTGAAATGTAGAATGTGAGAAGTAGAAATAAAAAAAAAATATATATACTAATTGATATATTATTTCCAGCGGTACCTTGACTTGTGAGTAATCGCTTGTATCGCAAATCAACTTATTGAAATGAATAGAAATGTCGTGAATATTTCCCAGCCTCTCGAGTCGGGCCGCTGGCGAGTCGCGGTACCGCTGCACAAATGTCACGAGAATTGCTCAGATTTGTGCAAGTAATGATGAATTTCTCTACTATTTCTATCACGAATATTTAATAAGTATGATAACATAAAGAAACAAAGTAACCATTGTAGAGTGAATGCCTAAATTAGCGGAATGACTTTTCAAGAATCCTTTAAATCCATTGAGAACTTTAGGTCCAAAATTTGCAACCTTTTTTGCATTCATGTGAGAATCTTTATTGTGGGATTTGGAGGAGCGTGAACCGCGCTTTCCAATTTCTCGTGAATACGTTTGAATTGAATACGTCAAGAAAATACATCGAGTCCAATTTGGACTGTGGGATTTTTTTTTTCCCCCCGCAAGGAAAAGTGGGAATTGGGGGAACGGGAATGTTTTTTTTTTAGGGTGCAAAACAACACATGAATGCTCTTCAGTCTTCAGTATTCACCCACTGCTAATACTGAGATGTGTGTGTTGTCGGGTTGCTGTATTCTCTCCTTGTTGTACAGAAGCATTTAGCGGGCGTTAGCCAGCCGTGCTAATAGCTACGTAAGAGACCTAACGAGTCGTTCTTAGTCAAATGAATGTCGGACTGTCACGCGCCCCGGCAGGGGCCATGATGCTCTCTCTTCTCTCTTCTTTTATCTTTAGTATTTATTTATATTGGGATTTGTTTTCTACTCAGTTCTGCTGCTAAAACCCACGGGGACGAAAACACAAAACGTCCGGCTAATTACTTAACGAATGAATGTTTTTAACGACTGTTCCATCTATTGAATGTTACTTAAGAACTTTAAAAGCCTTCTTCTTTATGGGGGTGCGAGGGGGACGTTCATACAGGGTGCCACGCTTGGAGGGAACCTTTCTGGTGTGTGTGTGTGTGTGTGTGTGTGTGTTGTGCGCGTGCGCGTGTGTACTGCTTGTCTTGGCCTTGTATGCGCAAATCTACTAGAATAGTGATAGACGATAGATTATTCATGCCTGGCTTGAGTGCCCGAACACGCGAGTGCAAGCAGGAAAACAAGCATGCCACTTTCTAGATGTGTGTGTGTGTGCGTGTGCGTGTGTGTGTGTGTGTTAAAAGGTTTACCTGCTCCCTACACTAAAGGTTCTCAAACTGGGGTCCCAGGACCCCCAGGGGAGAGAAATATAATGTGCGATAAATGATCATGTGGTCTATTTTAGCTTTGGTCCAATTAAAAGCGGGCTCTGATGTAGTTTAAAAAAAAAAAAACACATACGCTGATAAGCAGCCAATGGAGTTTTTTTTTTTTATGTGACTAAGATGGCTCCCCCCGCAAAACATCCATTAATAATAATAATAATAATATCGCTCATTTTAATTGCCATGCAAAAATAAATACATTGGAAAAAAATGCTAAATGCTAATATGTGCTGCTAAAAAAAAAAAACAGGACTAAGCAGGGGATCGGGGGGGGGGGGGGGGGAATACCACAAATGTTTGCAAATAATAGGATAACTTACAAAAAACATAAATAAATAATGCATATTCTGACAGACAAAAAAATAATAATTTTTAAGCGACATTGGCAGAGCTTGCTAGCAACATGTTGCAGATGTGCCCGAGAGCTGTCCAGCCACATTGGTCGGTCCTGCAAGAGCCCTTTGAAGTTAAAAAATAATAATAATAATAATAACAACAACAACACATGGTGTTGAAACCGATAAAACACCAGAAGATGAGCCCGCGTTGTGAAAAACGTCTCCCCTGTAAGGAGATCCCCGGACCCAAAAAGTTTGAGAACCTCTGCACTAAACTCACAAGCTAACCTTAAACTCACAGGAAGTGAACAGGGTGGGGCGCCGTGTTGAAAACGCCCCTAAAAGAAACACTTGAACAGCACAGCGAATGTGAATGTGAGAACGAGAGAATGTGAAAGTGCCTTTTTTTTCATGGTTTTTTTTTGGGGGGGTTTGGGCTTCAGGGGGTTTGGAGCACACACGCATGCCCAGAAGGAAGCGCTGCAGCACTCTGAATGAAAGAAATCCTTCGAACCTTTGCTAGAGTTCTCACATTAGCCCATTTTAACTTTTTTTGCACATTGACCTTGTGTAGGATTCCGTATGTATGTACTCGGCATGTAGCATCATCACATGTTGGTGCGAGGGAGGGACGGGGGGGGGGGGGGTGGGTGCTATCTTTGAAAGTGAAAAGAGGAAAAATGTTCTCGTCTGTTGGTGTTGACGTGTTTGAAACCCGAGCTTCCGTCACGTGAGCTCATATAGCCAAAATGGATCGTATCAATGTGTCGTATTTATATTACAAATAAATTACAACTCAAGTCCACAACATGCTGACTCGGCTTTTTTTCTTCTTCTTCTTCTTCAAAGCGCTTTTTGCATCGCTTGCTCTGGTCACTTTATTAGCTCGACGACAGGCACAAACTAGACCAGGCGTGCGCAAACGTTTGTGCTCAAGTGCTACTTCTGCGTTTTCTTTCATTTTGTAGATTAGGTTATATAGTACAAATACAAAATACGTGAAATTGTTTACATTAAGCGGTTAAGAAAACGAATGGAGGAAATAATAAAAACAAACAGAAAAACGTTTTTTTTTTTTCAGTTTGGGGGGGGAGCAGGATTAGCTCGCCCCCAAACTTCTGTGAATGCCGAACTATGAATATTTGAGTGTTCACTGTACAACTCAAGTGTGCAGGGCGTTAAAGAAGCTCCGAGTCAGTCTGTGACGCGGCGGCTCCGCCCAGACACGTGACCACAGAGACGCGTCACGCACACATCGCAGTTCAACACTCATTCCTCCATTTCTCCCCCCCCCCCCCCCCCCCCCCCTCGTTAAATCAACATACAGGACACCACCCTATTGTCACTATTCTCTTTGCCACTTCCAATAGAGCGACTGAGGGAGCACACTTCGTGGTTTTACTGTTGTTCGACGCATATATTACACAAAAGACGCTCACCAGAGAAAAGAGACGCTGAAGCCGACACGGAAACGGCAAACCGGAAGTCCAAACATGGGCGCAGCTTACCCTTAAATAAGACTTTTTTCGCGCCATTCAGCAGTCAGGTGACTGAAAGTTTTGATTTGATTGAATAACGTGTTTGTTGTCATTATTTATTAGTGGCCAATGTGGGACTTTATTATATGAATATTTACTGAGAACCGAAATGTTTATAAAATGCCTTCTCACTGAATTATTCAAATATATACAAAATGGTTCCATGCGATGCCCAGGGGGAGGAGCTAAGCATATAAAAAGGTTCAGTTAGTCGTGTTGAGGTAGTGGAAGGTACCGCGAGTCGAAAAGTTTGCACATGAGACCCAACTGAACTCTTGGAAGTTGAACTCCATTCAGTGTTTTTGTGATCTTTTTTGTAAATATTTTTGCTGTGTTTTTGGATTTCTTGCTGCACTGTGGGCAGTTTTACACAATAAGTCCCATTGGTGCATATTTGTGACTACGCCATTTATTCTGATGAACTTGAAAGGAACCCCGCAACACCGTCAACAAATATTTCAAGTCTTTATTGAATCAAACATCAAATCAAAATAAACCATGAAAGTAAACGTCAGGTCCCGACTCATCCCTTGGACCCGGGCTTGAGGGTCCCAAATGGTTTGGAGTTTCGCAGCGATCCGCAGATCTCCTGCAGGAAGGCGACCACGTTGAGATCCCTGTCGGACTTCCTGCCGTCCAGGATGACCACCAAGGTGAAGTGCGGCTCGGGCCGGGCCAGGTAGTAGGTGCTCTGGACCTTGTCGTCGTAGAAGTGCACCACCTTGTCGGGCGCGTTGAGCTCGGGGGCGCGGTCGCCCATCATCATGACCACGTTGGGCCAGTGCGTGAGCGGCCGCTCGCCCGACGGCAGCGACACCACGGCGGGGAACTGCTCCACGCCCTTGGGCGCCTCGCGGTACGAGTGCGGGTGGTGGTAGCCGTGGCCCTGGAAGCTGTCGGAGCCGCGGTTGTCGAAGACCAGCGACACGCTGGCGGCGTCGTGCTTGCGGATGAAGGAGCAGATCTTGCCGTGGTAGTCGGGCGCGGCGCGGGCGGTCAGCGCGCGCATGTCGGCCGGCGCGGTCTGCCGGCTCAGCGCCTCGTGGAAGTAGAAGCTGAACTTGGCCAGGAGGGCCGCCAGGAAGCGCTGCAGCCAGCCGTACAGGTGCGGCGGCTGGACGCTCTTCTGGGACTGACCCCCGAAGAGATGCTTGCGGGTCTCCTTTTGGCGCTGGAAGAGCTGCCCCCACGCCGTCAGCTTGGCGGTGGCGCCGTGCAGGCTGAGCAGCGCCGGCAGGAAACGCCACTCCGACACTTGCGCCTGGCAGCGCAGCAGCTGCGTCGCCACGTCCACCTCCGTCTGGAAGCTCTCCTCCACGCGGCCCAGGATGGGGTGGTGGAACCTGAGGGCGGATCCTCCGTTAAGCGCCGCGCGTGTGTCAGGCGTGGCGTATTCGCACGCAGGATGTGATTTGACCAAAGTGAAATTATCTGAAAATTTAGCCGGGGGGGTCTGGGGGCCGCGGGCACTCAGCTCGGTCCAGAGCTCATGGGTTTTCCGTGTTTTTAAGTACTTTCAATGCACTCAGATGACAAAGAAATAGACAAAACAACAGCATAAATTTTCAATGTATATTGAACTATCCCATATAAAATTGCAGTTTTAGTCAACTCAAAATCAGTCACGTTCAAAAACATTGGACTGCCTTTGCTTTTAAAAACTATCACTGAGAATATCATCATATATATTTACCATGCAATAAATCATTTAATCAATCATTCTTAATTTAATACATAATGCATAACAAAAACATACAATCGTGCATTCGTCACATGATTGACTAAGATCATCTCTAACTGCTTACATCAAGACAGTCAACATATTGAAAGCTGAAAAGTGCAAACATGCAGCATTCATTTGAGTTTGTGTCAATGATTAACCATGTTAAATATTTATGGCCATTTTTATTACGTTATAATATTTTCGAAAATTTGATTTCGATTCATTTGAAACGTTTACCACCGACCTCAAAATTCACGACTGGATCACGTCTCTCGATTACCGCTTCCGATTGTGATGTCAATAAGGGATGGAGGCCGTAAAGTTTTGGAGTTTTCGTTTGGGCACCGAAACTTCCAGCGACGGAATAATTTGTTGTTCTTGACTGGAGTTCTTTCACGTGTTTTTTTGCTCTTTGCGTGACTTTCAAGAGCTTTGAAACCTCTCGCACCATCGTCAACGGTGTCACGGCACCAAATGCAAAGCGCTTTCCCGGCACCATCGATCTTCCGAATAAAGTCACTGAACAAATTCGTCACAGTCTTCTTTCCGACATTTGCAGATATATCCTTCTCTAACCGGTCCCATCGAAACTTGTTTTTTACGATCTTGTCAATTTCCTTAACTCGCGGAGCATCTTTGCGTTCGATCGCGGACATCTTTCTTTAAACACCCGGCAAAAACGTGTGAGAAATGAACAACGGCATACGCCTATGCCTTTATAACAAGCGCGTTTATTGGTCAACACGGAGACTTCGGCCAATCGCAAGATCCGTTTCATTTCAGTTACGGAAACACTAAAATGGAACGCTGTCGAGAGACGAAATCGGATTTTTTAACCACTTAAAAAATTGTAACATTTTATTTTTGGAGATAAAAAAAGCGGAATTCCGCGAATTAGCGGAAAAATCACATCCCTGCACTTTGTTGCCCATCCCTGGAGAGAAGGCGCTTCTCGCGTTCAGCACTTTTCTTCCTCTGACCTTGTTATGTTTTTTGTCTCCTTCGAGCTGCTTCATTTATCATGTTCCGCAAATTAATGTCATGTTGCTTCTATAAAAAACGTGGTTGCACTTACAGTAAAAAAGCCTCACAGGGGAAGGCGGGAAAGGCTCCTCCGCCTAATTGGAAGAACATTTCAGCCAATCAGAGGCTTGAAAAAAAGATCCGGAGAAGATAACAGTGACTTGAGAGTCATCCAGACTTTCACTTAAATGTATGGCTGGTAATCTGATTTTTATTGAAAATGTCAGTTAACCAATGAATTGCTTTTTTGATTTATTTTTGCTTCATTTTTTTCCCAGCATTGAATTGCATCAACTTTAACAGAAATAAGCAATTTGTTTACAATCGTTACAGCCGATGCTTTTTGTGTTATTTTGCATGGATGTCTACTGATGTCAAATCTGGTTCAGCTGTTATTATTATTATTATTTAGGTCGGTCAGGTGATTAAATTTTTTAATCGGAATTAATTAATAACATGACATCAATAGTTAACTCACGATTAATCACACATTTTATATCTGTACTAAATGTACAATAAATTGTGCAATAAAATATTTTTTTCTAAGTTTCATACTCTTGTTAACAAAAGCGGGGGGGGGGAAATAAACTAATAGAAATATGGTTGCATCTTTTAGTCATTGATACAGTAATTTTATAATTCATAAAATTTTGTTAAAATAAAAAAAGATGAACTGTACTGTAAAAAAAAACAGTGATATTGATTTGTGTTGGTCATTTTTCTGTCACTAGATGGCATCATTGCATTTGCAAGACATTGGTGACAGCTCAGTGCATTTTTCTTTTCATATCATCTTTAACATAAAGTAACAAACGTTCTTGAAAAGGTCAAATACAACTTGACCCCAGTCTCCACAGATACATGCGTTATTATTAAATTTACTACAGCTAAATTGTGACGCGTCTGCTGTGTTGCGACTGCAATTGCCCCAATCCAGGCTTTCCAAGTAAGGGGCGGTGTCATTAATCACGCTTCTTCTTGGGGATGTCATCAGCCTCGACTGATTTTCTGATGTATTTTTTTGAATTTGTATAAGTGTTACAGAAATAAATTGGATTGAATTTTATACTTGGATATGATGCCTTAGCTTTAAATTAAAAGCTAATTTTTCTTTTTTTTCTCAAATTCTCCCCCCACAGAAATGTAGCACAAATGCCCAGGCCGCGTTTGCGAGCGTCTCCCTCACACTCACTTGGAGCTGTACTTGTGCATCACGGCGTCCAGCGCGGCCACGAGCGCCTCGCTGTTGACGTTCTTCTGCCCGGCCAGCGCGTGCATCTTCTCGTAGAGGTCGGCCGTGTCCACGCGGGCCTGCGCGAAGTGGCACAGCTGCTCGGCCAGGTGGCACAGCAGCTCCTCCAGGTAGGCCGCCGCCAACGAGCCCTGCTGCTGCCCGTGCCGCCCCGACGTCACCACCTTGCGCAGCTCATTGTGCAGAGATGTGTAGATGCTGCGAGTGGAGTCCTTGCGGCTGAAGAACGACTGACCTCCTGCAGGGTGGAAAAAAAAAAAAGACAGTTCAAAGATACTCGTCGTGTGATGCAGCGCCCTCTGGTGGCTACAAAACGACCCAGCAGGAACTTTATTTGAACTTTGTTACAGCTTATATCATTAGACAAACTACACTACAGTAGACTCTTGTGTGAATGCTTAAAGTAATGTTTAATTAAAATGCTGCGGGAATAATTCGACCATAGAAATCAGATTGACTTTAATTTTACAGTGAAAAGATGTGAAGTGTGATTTAAAAGATAACTATTGGAAAGTAGTTCCCAAGCTTTTCTGGATGGTGGGAACATTTTGAACTTGTAATGGATTTGTCTTGTGGTCAAATTATGTCGTTAATAATTGTCAACTGTGGGCGTGTGAAACCCTTTGAGTCTCTTTTGTGATCAAGAGCTTTGTAAATAAAGTTGACATGACTTGATTTAGAATGAAAGATGGGGAACCGATATTGTTGAATGTCACTTCACTTAAACGTTTTTTTTTGTTTGTTTTTGGCGTGGTAAATGTAAAATGGAAATGGAATGTGGAACAAGCGGTAATTTTGGGGATGTGGAAAGGAATTACTTGCATGAATTTTGTAAATATTCCGAAATTCGTGGAAGGGGTAGAACGTCAAGAAGGTGAGAAGAATGCAACAACAAAATATGATGTTTTCAAGCAGACTTGTAACAAATGTGCTTGGCAGCATTTCTGGCAATTTGTGGTTGAAGGCAGATTGAATGTTCTATTTTGTTGTACCCATTTTCTGTCCCAGGAAGGTCATGTTGTGGTAAGCCTTCTCGGCGGCGGCGAGGTGGGCCAAGGCGCCCAGCAACGCGGCCCAAACGGCTCCAGAGCTCCGGCTGCTGTTGTCTTTCTCCTTCTCCACGTAGTCTTTGGCGCGGTCGAACGAGAACATGCCGAGCTGCGTGAAGAAGCTTTCCAGGATGGCCTGCTCGCGGGGCACCGGCCGGAGCAGCTCCTCCGTCGCAGTCGCCGGCTCCGCCATAGCCGCGGGAGCGCTAACGAGCTAATCGAGCTAATCGAGCAAAGTCGCGCTTTTTATCAAGTATCGCTAATAAAATAAAATAAAAACATTCCGTCCACTACAACACACACTTTTAAGTACGTTCTAAGCATATACTACTTAATAGGCACGACATATGCTTGGTTTAAATCGTATAATAATAATTACATTGAAAAAAGGCTAGCTGGCTAACACCTCGCTGCCATGTTGTCTTGATGTAAATACTACGGCACATCCAAAGGGACAAAACAGATTAGTACGAAAGTCAGCTGTCCAAAAATGTCGTTTTAATGTCAGTCACTGCATTCCAGTTCTTCAATTGAAAAAGCGAACCTCATATAAGTTTACATGTAGACAACTTAACATAAACCACAAATAGCAATTAGAGATGAATGTTTTTTTGTTTTTGTTATTTTTTGTGATTGCATTATTTTATGTTTATGTATGTTGTGTACAGTACATCACTTTGTTGTACTTTGTAGTTGTATTATTATTATTATTTTGCATTAATTTTGCTTTGTTTTGCTTGGCTGTCTGCAGTCAGGACTTCATGTATATGAGAAATAATAATGAAGAAGAAATTAATAAACCTACTTTTCAAAAGGCCAACATCTCTATTGAAAATCACTGTGATTGGTTAGTACATAACATTCATTTTTTTTGGGTGGTGATTTGTTTTGTTTTTATCTGAAACCATCAACATTATTTAAAAAATTAAATAAATAAATAAAGTGTTTAGTGAACCTTCATATTATGACTTTCATTTACGTAAAGAGTGAAACTATATATTTACTGTAACTCACAATGTTGCTACTTTCACTTGAAATCGATTTAGAATACAGTCAAATACAGTAGGCTTACGACGGATTTCATTTACGTGCACAACCGCTCCACTTGCCAATGTATGTGAAAGTGTACTCTTGTCTGCATTTGATAAATGACTTTATGGCACATGGTCGACATCAGTGCGAGTTCCCAGAAGCCGTGGCCTGGATTTGCAAAAGTGATAAGGTAGCAAACGACAAATGTTTTGTAAGGAACCCATTTAGAAGAAGAACAAGATGACGAATCTCTCTCACAGTGTGGCTGATTTGAGGTGGTTTTGGATTAAAATTCCTTTCCGCTTTAACCATGCATGACATCAATGTACTTTATAAAAACATACACTCGGATTTTTATTTTTATTTTACACACTGTAATCTAGTTGAGTGTTTTTTTCCCCCCCTCGTCATTCCAAAAGAGGTTGTTGTTTTTTTTCCCATCATGACAAGTAAATCAACAGATTGCCTTCCTTTCCTGCGTGTTGGATTGTGTGAGATGAAGACTCCACGATAGCGACGAGTCTCTTAATCGCATCTTTACCATCAAACCACAAAACCTCTGATGGTCGATACCAAGAACACGCGAGGATTTTTCAGAACTTTGCTGGAATATCAATCATTCCGCAGACACTTGGCAAGTGTGTCCATCAAAACAAAGGAAGTTCTTCAGTTTGGTATTTGTTGGTATTTTGACTGTGTGAATAATCTGTTGCCATCTTCTTTCTCTGCCAAAGCAATAGTTCTCTCCTGTTCTGATATTTGTTCCATGAAATTGTATTAAATTATTCCCGGCAGTCTATTTTGTTCATTTGGTTGTGTCACTCTTGGCGCACAGACAATACCGCAATAAATACAGGCATATTTTATTAACACTGATACAAATGACAAATATTAATAGAGTTTGCCGAGTCATGAGTTGATGTGAAAGTCCTCTTTATGATACACTTCCCTGTGGCCAAGTCATGCACACCAAAAATTAGGCACAGGGAATTAATCATGATCCACAAGCAGTATTTCCCTTACAAAATAACACAATACAAAGAGTAAAAAAAAAAAAAAAATTGGGGGGGGGGGGCTGATCAGATTAATGGCCTTTCAAATTATTTTAGTGGGGGGAAATATTTGAGATTTGATATGAGTGCTTAAAGGCCCGCGTTTGTGTTGTGTGTGTTCATGTATTTAACCCTGGAGAACCCACTGGGTCAAATTTGGCCCCTATAAATTCTGCTACTCATATAACAAATACCCTTTTTTTTTTTTTTTTTTTTTACAAATTTAACTTCAAAGGTCCAGAGTGCCACTTCTGACCCCTGCATGGGGTCATCTAGTGGATGAATATTGCACTTACATGAGCTAGAATGGTGGCGACAAGATGGCTGGCAACGTGCCAATTTTGTTGAGCTGGAAATCAATCCAAACAAAACCATCTTCTCAGCAAACCATCACATGGTAAAATTGTGGGTTTTTTGTTCATCTATTTCATATCATGTTGCAGAATGCCTAGGAGTATGTTTTATATGTATATATTTTGATAAATTAGCAACTCTGAGCTAGTTTAAAAAAAAAAAAGGGTTAAAATTGAAAAAACATATATTTTGGTGTTCAGTGAACTTATAGCAGTCATTTAATGTATAATTCATAATTTTCCAAAGAAGAAAAGGGTTCTTGGGTTCTCCAGGGTTAAAAAAAGAGCACTTCAAGCTTTAAGTTGTCATCAAAATTCTGCCTTCAAAGCAGAGACAAAGTGCATCACAAACAAGACATTCCGGCAGCAATCACAATAAATTCCATTTGGCATGAAACCACATTGGAGATCCCCAGACCGTAGCTCCAGAGTTTAAAAAAAAAAAAATGCCAAAAATGTCCCACATTTCACGTGAGCCAAAATGGAGCTGTGTTTGTGCGCGGAAAAAAATCGCTCCCATGATTTTTTTTTTTTCGTGTGACGATTAGGCAAAATGTCAGAGTGAACACGAAATTATTTTGGGGACGTCATCGCATTGGACCATATCTTCATTCAAACATTTCATTCATTTATTTTTTTTGTTTTGTTTTGCTCAGAAGCACAACAAAAGCTCCAGTTTTTTTTTTTTTTTTTTTTTTTTTAATTCTGTCACTGATCATTTTTCCCACGGTCGCCAACTTTTGCCGTGAGTGAGGGAGCATCTCGGCGAGCGAAAGAGACTTGGCAACTGAAAAATGAATTATGAAACATGCTCTTCCACGAGACGCATAATAGCTGGCTTCGAGATGTCATGATGTCTAAAATCATGTCTAATATTTAAGTGCGATGCAAGCACATGTGGATCATGATGAGGAATCGAACAGAGTCACTGTTGTATTTTAGTGGCGAGTCTTTTTTTGCCGGTAGGTGTCGTCTCGCCTGCAAACCTCAAGTGTTGCACTTCAACTCGAAAGAGGAGGGGCGCACCCAACTCACAAACAGGCCCGGTTCGCAAAGATGCTCCTTACACACTGAGAAGAAGAAGAAAAGAAGAACATCCTACTCGCAGCATTGCCGACTTCCAGCTGCTTTGCGGGAACTTGCAGCAATCCAAACAAACAAAAAAACAAAAAAACAAAACACACATTGAGGACTTTTTGTCTTTGGCGTTTCCACACTGAAAGTACGACCATCTCATGGAGGTGAGTAAACTATCAGGTGTGTATTTAATTTTTTACTTAGACAGACTGGAATTTTTTTTTTAACCTTCTCATGTTTGAATTATTTATTTATTTATTTGTTTATTTAATTTCAGGTAATGTTACACATATACACAAAGAGATGAGCAATATTGTAACAAGGAATTGTTTCACATCCGAAAAGAAGGAAGAATAATGTCTGAAAAGGAGTGGGAAGAAGAAAATCTTCTTTGAACCTTGTCTTATGCTTATTGGTTAATATTCCAAACTGAATAAAATAAGTATTTTAGTGACGATCTGCTTTATTGCAATACATCATTATTTTTTTTTATTGCAAAATAACTAGAACTGTCAAAGATTTTAATTTTTAATTAATTAAAAAGGCTTTTTTTTAATCAACATTTTTTGCCTGCCAAGCACCTGTTATATGTTATATATTTTTTTTTTGTTGTTGAAATGTTATGTTATGAGGACGTTTTTTGATCCTCTGCACACGCTCATCCTCCTTTTTTTTTCCCTAATCAGTAAATTTGCATAGCATAAAATGGCGAAAAAAATTGACCCCAATATTTTGACATGAACAAATATTTTGAATATCATACGCAAACATGTATTAAATGTTTGACTTTAATGCACGTAGTTATGCTTATTGCTCAAACACAACCTTTGCAACCTTTAACGTAACCATCTGCTTTCAAAAGGAATAATGTGATTAAGCTGCGTTAATGAGTGATCAATGCAATAATGTTATTGTGTTTAATTCATTAGTTAACGCTTTAACTTTGACAGCACTAAGAATAACGCAGTAAAAACTGACAACTTATTGCGTTATAACGTAAAAGTATTGCAACATAACGCAATAGTTGCATTATATTGCAATCTTAAACATTTTCGTGATGCCCCCTGGCAGGCCCCGTACCATTTGGAATGAGGACAATTTCGTGTCCTGCTTAAAATGAACGAATGAATGAATTAATTAATTAATTAATTAATTAATAAATCTTGTCCTGCTTTTCTCATGTGTGTCCTGTCTGCATGGCATTTTAAAACCAACACACAACAATAAAATTAAACTAAATAATTAACATATACATTATTAAAACGCTTCTAAAATGTTTTTAATAATAGTGGAGTAAAAAATAAGTGTCAAGTTCTTACTTGATTGCGATCGCTTATGCCCCTTTAAAACGTTTGCTTTTATTTGTAAGTGTGTCAGCGGAAGTCCGGCCCCTTGACTTCCGGCAAGGTGTGCCGCTGTGTGCAGTTCTGACAGTTCCTTGTTTTTGGGCCCTTTTTGACTTTTTAAAGATCAATTTTCGTTTCATTTTGTCAGCATACACGTTAGTAGTCGCGCAAGTGTTTTGTCGCCTGGTGTTGGTGTCGAAGGAAAAATAAAAAGTGACGATGAATCCTGTCAAGCGTGGTAAGTGAACAACAAGCTCATTCAGTCAGTGTTGTTAATTATTATAATATTATTAGGCAGTATTTTATTTGGATGATTTCCCGGTCGTCCTGTTTTTGCGCATGACGGGAAGATGTTCGTTGTAACGTAACTCCAATAAACGTGAAAATCTGCGTTTGAGAGAAAGAAATTCGAATCTTCAAATGTGACCACGTTCGCGTTCACGTTCTGCTAAAGCGTTTGCGTGCCATGTTACTACTAAAAGTAGAACAGCCACACAAAAATGCAAATCCAAGCAGTCAAGTCAAGGCAAGTCAACAATCAGTTATGGTCGATTTCAGTTCCGACCAGGGCTAGCAAAACATGCCTGTGCTATCGGAATTTATATTTTAATTTATAACACTGATTTGTGTGTGTGTGTGTGTGTGTGTGTGTGTGTGTGTGTGTGTGTGTGTGTGCGCCAAAAATTCAGTGTTAGAAAAATCAGCATTTTAAATTACTAGTCAAAGTCAGAGGGCACAAAAATACCACACGAGTTGATTTTTTGCCATCTGAGTTTGGTTTTGAATTGCTAACACGTAGTCAAAACTCAGTTGACACACTTTCATACTAACAAAAGCAAACGCCCGTGATCCTGTTTGTGGAGTATTTTCCTCTTCTTCTTTTTTTTTTTTTTGCATTCTGCACATTCCTGCCGCCTTTGACTGTTAAATGGCCGTTGCTGAGTTTGGTTTTTGTGTCTTGTGATGCAGAGCAGCGCGTCCCTCAGGAGGCCCCTTGAGCGGCGCGGCTTCCCCATGAAGGACACCTTGAAGATGATGAGCGACATGATCCTGCTGTGCGCCACTTTGGCGCTTTCCCTTTTTTTCTGGGTGCTTTCCCTCACCCTCAGCGTTTACTCCGGTCAGTGGCCAAGTCACGCCAGCGATTACAAACGATTGATTAAAAGTGCAAAACCCGCTCCCGAGTTCGCTCCCGCTCAACCGTCGACCCCAAAACATATGATGCAAAAAGTTATCCAAACGGTATTAAAGGTCACAATCGTTCAATGAAGCACCGTCATTGATTGGCCGAGGGCGGCGCACAAAGAGCCTTTTTTGAGCCGCCCTTGAATGCAAATATGTGGCAAATCGAACCGCCGACCGCGCGATTGGAAAACGTTCCGCTCGGCTCGCTGCTTTTCCGCGAATCGCGCTGCAGCCGCCGGCCAAAGTTTGGGTGAAAGCAACGAAAAGAGAACATGCCTGTTCGGTGTGTGTGTGTGTGTGTACCACGGTTAAGAATTCACTGGACAGGGGAAGAGGATTTAACAGAGTGTTTGTGCCAATACTTTTCGGTCGGGTTTTGAAAAAAAAAAAAAAGGAGATCGTAATTGCTTTTAGCAGAGGAACCATTTGATGTTTGTAGCGTTGGGTAAGGCTAGCGACCAAGACGACTCGCTCGAAGGATCAAGCATTTAAGTTCAGTTGTTAAAATAAATATTTACTTGTACATTTATGTTTGCAGAATTATCATTTTCATATTCATATATATATATATATATATATATATATATATATATATATATATATATTTTTTTTTTTTGTACATATGATGATTGATGTGTCGAATCTGCTGATCTCCGTCATTCGCTTACATTTACCTAAAGTATGCTAGCTGCTGATTGGTTAGTGTGAATCAGCTGATAGGGGATCGGGAAATGTCGCTCTCGCTTTTTCTTTTTTTTTTAAAATAATTTTATTGAACAAATATACATTTACAAACAATCTCGGCATTTGACATATCAAAACCAAGTCAAACATCTTGTCGCTCTAGTTGCCAATAAAGTTTAAATCCGTCTCCATGCTGCCTTTTCATTTTATAAACAGTGTCCCATTAACCACCAACGAATCCTTACATGATTTGACTATAGCTACGCTACGTGTATTTCTCGTAAATTCCTGAGGTTTTTTTTTTACTAGCAGATCCTTTTTAAAGTCGTTTTATAAAGTGGCAAATTTGCGAGGGACTTTTGTACTTTTTTTTTTAAATGTATATTTTTCAAACTCAGTAATCACCAATCATGTGTGTGCATTGGCGCAGGGTCGCTACAGCCCGTGTCGCCATGGCGATGGCTCTTCTCCATCCTGGTCCCGTTGGTGCTGACCATCCGAGCCCTAAAGAGACGAAGCCTGGATTATTCGGGGGCGCTGGGAGGTAAGCCGGAGGCAGCGTGTTGACTTCGGGCTAATATGACAACATTTCTTACACCAAGTATTAATAGCTTGCCTGTCTTCAAATGTTTTTAATTCAGACGAGCAACTTTTTTTCTTTTTCTTTTTTTACTTTTTACTCGCCTAGACTTTTTTGTCCAGCCATGCATTTTTGGGTGACAATTTTGTTTTTTTATCTCGACAGCACTTTTTGTGGGCTTCGTGCTGACCATGGCCAACTTGAGCTTCTTCTCGTCGCTGCTGGCCTTCTTCATCACTTCGTCCAAACTGACGCGTTGGGGCGCAGCTCAGAAGAAGAAAATTGACGCGGACTACAAAGAAGGTGGGAAACGACGTTTGCTGTGTGCGTGCGTGCGTGCGTGCGCGGGGGGTTTCTTACGTGCCTGGTGTTTGTGTCAGGGGGCCAGCGAAACTGGGTGCAGGTGTTCTGTAACGGCGGCATTCCAACACAGCTGGCGTTTCTCTACATGATTGAGGTGAGTGTGAGTATAAAATTTAATTCATGCGAAACAATAAGATACAAAAAAATAGCCTTTATTTATTTATTTATTTTAATGATTTTTTTGGGGAAAAGAGATATTAAAAAGAATCAATTCATGATTTTAGGAATAAATATCAGGCTTGAAAAGGAAAATTGATTCAATAATGATTATTCAATTTTTTTAAACCCAACCCGACCAATTGCTACTTTCCTAGTGGCCATTGTTTACTTCTTGGGACTTAGCATTATTTTTTAAATACGTTTTTTTAAAACCTCACCCAATTTTTGTGCTCCTTTTGTAACGCAGTAAACATTTGCCTGTTAAAAAAATCAGCAATAAAAAATAGCGCAAAATATGTCTGTACAACTAAGTTTAATTTTGTCTCACTAAGACTTTTTCAGTGCAAAAAAAAAAAAAATCTAAAATTATTTCTTTCTTTTTTTCCTTGACGAGCAATGCTGACCTTGTTGAAATATTGTCGACCACATGGCGGCTTTCGTGGTTGCAGGTGGGTCCCGGCGAGATGCCCATCGACTTTGGCCAGCAGTACACGGCGTCGTGGATGTGCCTGTCGCTGCTGGGGGCTCTGGCGTGCAGCGCGGGCGACACCTGGGCCTCCGAGGTGGGGCCTGTCCTCAGCCAATCGCAGCCCAGGCTCATCACCACCTGGGAGGAGGTCCCCAAAGGTCAGAATGCAATGCGCGCGTGTCCTTTGGACAAGAACCGCGTCCAGACGAACCCGTGTCAACTTTGCATGTGGACTTCCTGCGGCAGGAACCAACGGCGGCGTGACTCACGTGGGCCTGGCGGCGAG
The DNA here is from genome assembly GCF_054856555.1 of Leptonotus elevatus. NCBI lineage: Eukaryota > Metazoa > Chordata > Actinopteri > Syngnathiformes > Syngnathidae > Leptonotus > Leptonotus elevatus. The sequence continues at coordinate 1,647,507 of NC_141255.1, forward strand.
CTTCGTGGGCGGTCTGGCGGTGGGCGCGGCTTACTTGGCGTCACAGGTGCTGTTCGTCAGCAAAATGCAGCAGTGCGCCCCCCAGTGGCCGGTGGTGCTGTACGGGGGCGCGGCCGGCCTGCTGGGCTCCCTCCTCGACTCCCTCCTGGGAGCCAGCATGCAGTACTCAGGTACGGAAGCGCGGCGTCCGGACGAAAAAGTCAAAAGGTGTGACGAGTTGCGCTGATGTGTCGGCAGGTTTCGACTCCAGAACCGGGAAGGTGGTGAGCTACGAGTCGCCCACCACGCATTGGATCTGCGGAAAACCCATCCTGGACAACAACTCTGTCAACCTCTTCTCGTCAATCCTGGTGGCGCTCGTCCTGCCCGGCATGGCCTGGAGCTTGTGGCCGCACTAGGGAGACATTTTGTTGACAACAAACTCAAGATGAAGAAAAAAAAAAACATCCTCCAGTCCAAGTGGCGACGGGGGAAACAGAATTTTATTTTTTGGACTTTGTGCTGTTTTGTGTTGAAAATAAATCAAGAGCCAACGCGCAGATCGGGTTGGAGCGTGTTTTTGTTCTTGGATAGAAGAACAAAACATTCACAAAATAGTCGTGTCTTGAGATACAAGTTGAATTTGCTCCGTGGCTATGCTTCGCAATTCTTAATGAATTTGCCCGTAGAAGGTCCAACCTCCTCCAAAGCGGATTTTGGATTAATGTATTTTTAAAGAAAATAGCACTTTACAATATTGTACTTTATAGAAACATATAACACTTGATAGAATGCAATGAATGAAATAAATTTGTGCTTCAGGATTAATTCATGACAGTTCCTTCTGATGTATGCAACTTGGCCACCAGGGGGCACTTTTCTTATTCAATGAGTTAAACAAACACTAGGCAGTATATTTTTTTCTATTTGTTTATTTTTCATGGTGAGAGAAAAGGCACTAAACCAAAGTGGGGAAACAAATGAGTGACAGAGAAAGAGAGAGAAAGTCACATTTGCTTAAGTGAATGGAAAGTTTCACAGAAAAAACAAAGTCAACTTAAAAGGATAAACATTGCAAACGTCCTTCAGAGTGTTTAGTGGCTTAGTGTTTATTTTATCCTTCATTATAAATACATGACAGGAGAAGTTCACATTTTCCGCAAAATGAAAACCAGATGATAAATTGCCCGCCATATAAACAAAGTTTAGACACACTTTCAGTCAATTTGAAAATCATAATAATTATGCGGGATAACTGGACTTTCAAAATTCCCGCAATTTTCCGAGTTTGTTTGTTCATGGGAATGAATCGCAAGTGCACAATTGTAAATGTTTCTACTTCTGCTTGCCGATGACACCTTGCCATGAATATTGAATTAAACCTCAATTCCAATGGAAAATGTCCAATCTGGAAAACCTTTTGCCAGAGAAAATGAACAGAAATTTCCTCGGAAAGATTCCACTTTCTGTAACGTTGAATACACATCAAAAGTAAACACTCCCGCTGTCCCTCGAGCATAAAAAAAAAAAAAGCATCTGAAATGTCAAAAGCTCGATTGGATTTTTGAAACGGAACGAAATGCGAACAAAACGGGCGTCAACAAATCACTGACGAGCGTTTGGTGCGCGAACAATCCCGAAGCACTTCGTCATCTTACGCACAAACGCGGGAGGGGCCGTTTTCAATCAGTCAGTCACAGGTTGTCTTTAAAGTAGCCCAGCTTAGCCAAGGACATTTCCCGGCGCAACTGCATCACCTCCCAGAACATCTGTTCAGCTAAACACACAATAATATATATATTTTTTTAAAGTAGCATATTCCCATGCGAGTGACAAGCGCTGCTTCTTACCGTCCTGCTGCTTGACGAGCCCCTGGTGGATGTATCGAATGTAAGTGAAGAAATTGCACACCGCCGTGATCTGACGAAACAAACGACGGCTTGAGTGACTTCCCGTTTTTGGAGGCAAGCGCGGCGTCGTACTCACTCGGAATCGGCAGTACGGAGACACGAAGTAATAGTTGGACGAGTCCCCAAACTTGATTCTGTGCTTGCAGGTTTTGGTCTGGCCGCTCAGGGCGCACTTCCTGTCGCACACAAACACACGCACGCACGCACGTGATCAGGGCCCGACCGATATGCTTTTTTTTTTTTTAGGCAGATGATTTTTGGCAGAAAAAAAATACAGATATCAAATTAATTGGCCAGTTATTTTAAAATGTATTTATATAATGCATAAAATTCCCCCCCCCCCATTCCTTTTCAATGGGTGTCACTTACGCACTAAACTTCGGCATTCGCTCATTTTCATTCTAAGGATTAACCTTTTATTTTATATATTTTTATCTTGTGTTATTTCCACAAGTTTGGCACTTACTGGGCTAACCTGGGACCTCCAGGATTGTATTTCGTGCCATGGCATGTGGAAATGTTTGTTTCCATCCTTAAATTTTGAGAAAATAAAAATCTTTAAAGCCTTGAAATATCAAATTAAATTATGACTTGAAAGGACAATGACAAAATAAAAATAAGAAAGTGAAATAAGAATAGAATATACAGTACTCAAAAATAGCAACTGAAAAAAACAATAAGAACAAACGCTGACTGTTACTGTGCCTTTTGGCCTCTTGGGGGCAGTGCGGTGCCGTACATCCATAGTGTACACACTTTAAGTGAGTACAGAAGAAAGTTACTGGACTTCGATTTTATTCTATTAAAATAACCACATTTTCCACACATTTGTGCCTTTGTGTAGTGTTATCTTACCTGTGGGTATGCGTTCCCACAGCATTTGTGTGTGAATATTCGTTATTTGAAGAAAAAACACTCCCGAAGTCGATGCTAACTTCCTGTGAGCATTTGAATGGGATCCTCCCTTCGCTTTTAGCATTAGCGCTAGGCTAGCGATTTTTTTAAAAAAACGAAGTAAGTTTTGTATTAAATATACAGTGGATGTAAATCTTATTGTCATGTGTTTAGTTTTACAGTTAACTCAAACTGGGGTGTCATTAAACAACTTAAAGGACAACAGAATAACATACGCTACACACTTGCTAGTTGCTAACTGCTATGCAAACAAAATGGTGCATTCAGGGTACTTTCACAGCGTTGGAAACTTCAATTTTCTTCTATAACGTTTATAATATTTTAAGGGGAAAATAATTGGCCGATTGTTTTGGCAGCTGTTTGAAGGGCAATCAGCCGATTAATCGGTCGGGCCCCCTACACGTGATTGGACGAAAGAAGAGCGGGGTGATGTGCGCGTCGTGGGTGCGGTCTCACTTTGGTCCGCCGCACTCGACGGCCGAGGCTTTGACGACGGGCAGCGTCTGGAAGCCCACCGGCTCCACGCTGAGCGTGTTCTGCTCCACCGATTCCAAGATGGACGAACCCAGCTGAGGAGAAAGAGCGGCTTTCATTTTGAGGCCGAATGTTTGGCCGCGCCGGCGTCGCGCTCACCTCGCTCTTGTTGAAGGTGAGGCACGGGTAGATGTCCTCGCGGTAAACTCGTTCCAGGAAGCAGCAGCGGCGGTCCAGCGTGGGCTCCTCCTTCCACGCCTTGAACTCGGCGAACAGCTGCGCGTCCACCTGCAACGGAAACAAGGTGCGCTGATGTCGTCGTCCCGCAAGCTCGATGGGGCGAGCGCGGCGGCGGCGGCCGATCGGACCTCTCGACACTCTCGCACGATGGGCTGCGTGGCCGACGGGTCGGCCTGCGTTCCCAAGATGGCCGAGGAGGTGCTCTTGTTCCTGCTGTGGCCCTTCCGGAAGGCCGCCTTTCCTGCGCCCATGTTGGGGAGCTCGCCCACGGGGGACGTGGGCGAGGACAGAACCAGCGTCTTCAGGGCCTGCACCTCCGCCTGCAGGACGTCAATCTGACCCAGAAGAGGACAACGTATAGCGGGGGCACCACAGGTCACGTGCGGTATGGCGTCGGGGGGGAGCTCACCTTGCCCAGAGCTTCTTTTAGCTGCTTCTCGGCGTTAGCCTGCTTGACGTTGGCCTCCCTCACCATCTTGTGGGCTTCCTGAAAGGTCACGACAACGGGGCACCATGATGACACGCACGCATGTCGCAGCAGAACCGAAAAAGGAGAAGCCATTTGCAAACACAAATGATCCCATGTCGCTTCTCATTTTAGGAATTTTATCCCTTAACCAGTAGAGGGCAGTCATGCACTAACCGTGCCCAGAAGAAAACAGCAACAGGAAGTTATTGACCTCATGTAGCTAACAGCTAGCTCTACCTGTGTTTACTCATGGAATAATGTTGAAGCATCGTCTGTAAGTGACGTTTAAGACTCGATTAAATGTGTAATGTAGATATAATGATGTATGTGTTAACCAAATGGTAGTTAGCATTTGTTTACCTAAAGCGGTAAATCGCTAGCGTGCTAATGCTAATCGCAATTGCTAACCATTTAACGTGGGCTAATTTTGTTGGGGTTTGTGATTATAAATATGAGTACTCCTTAAATCCACTCAATTCAGCTTACATCCAACCTTAGTGGATAAAAAAATCTACATTTATTTTTTATTAAAAAAATAAAACCAAAAAATATTGTGTGTGTGTGTGATTACTCGAGTATTTGATTGAATAATCAATAGGATAATCAACAGAATCTTAGCTCAAAAAAGGGTTGAGAAGCACCGCCTAAAATATCAACCAAGTCACAAAATCGTTCCCACCAAGCACAGAAAAGTGAGAGCGCCCTCACAAGAACAGGAAACAGAAATAACCCTCGTGTGACAACTTCCTGTCAAAAGGAGCGAGTAGAGACAGCGGAGGGGACGGCGGGACGGACGGGCAAGGGGGGAGACGCACCGACCTGGAAGAGGCTGGCAGTCAGCTCCTCCAGTTCCTGGCCCAGCTGATCTCGCACTTTTGACAACCTCTCACACTCCTCATCCTTTAACAGCAGCTCCTTACACACGCACACACGTGACAACACGCAGCCAATCGTGATCAAATCAAACATGACAACAAATACATGAAGAAGAAACAAAACAAACAAAAACATAAGTTGCATCAAAATGTCAAATCAAAATGTGGGAAATGGCGTGGCGAGCGACGTCTCACACGCGCGCGCATCAAGCATTGATTGAAATAAACATGAAAAAGGCATGAAAGAAAAAGAAAAGAAAATCACAACGTCCACGAAAATGGCCGGCGTACAACACGCACACTTTCCATCCTCACGAAGACACGCGCACGCACGCACTTGCACCAAATTAAGCGCGCGCGTTGTTACCCTCTGCGCTTTGGCCAGCTCGTCCTTGAGCCGCTCGTATCCTTTCTCTCGCACCTCCATGACCGACGGGCTGCGCAGTCGTGAGAAACTGTCGCTCAGGCCGCCGCACTCGTCGCCGCCGCCGCCGCCGTCGTCGCCCGACAGGAAGTTGCCCTCGGCCGGGTCCGCCTCCAAGCCCTGCGCGCTGGACGTGAGGGACGGACAATTTAACATTCATGTCATGTCGTTTTGTTGCCGTCTTACGTGACTTTCTTTTTTTTTCTGCACAATAAAAAGGATACAAATAAGAGATGAAAAGCATTTGTGGCCGCTCACCTGCCATTGTGAGCGTGCGGCGGCGTGGAGTAGACGGGCCGCGTGGGGAGCTGGTCGGCCCGCAGCGACGAGTGCAGGCCGGCGGGCGGCGCCCCCAGCGAGTGTGTGCGGTACAGGGACGTGGGCGGCGTGCTGTGGCAGACGGGGGGGCGCTGCTCCGCTTGGTTCTGCGGGGGGGGGGGGCAACAACAGCGCCTGCGCGTCAACCCTCGTCACGATATTAAAATGACCAAGATATTGAACTCATTTGCTCCCAAAAACGTATAAATACGTTCTATTCTAAATGTTGTAATTGTCCCAAAGACGTATTTATACGTTTTATGTTTTTTGTTTAATGCTAGAGCATACAGAAAACTCCGATGCAGCCTCTCAACTGCAAAGAACGGTTGATGAAATGGTAGTTATTACACAAACGGCCAACAGGTGGCAGCAAAGCAAAATAGATCAACCAGGGCCATGTTAAAAAAAGCTCTTTTAATCACATTTCGAAATAGAGTTGTGAATAATGATGAAATTTAGCTATATTCTAATGCTAATTGCTGCAAAACGGAAAAAGACACAAATATACTTTCTTCCCCTGATGAAAGAAGAAACTCTAATCTTTCGTTTGGTAGCTTCCATGTTTTTATAGCAATAGAACAAAATATTCTGTGGGCCTTGAAAAATCTGTCAAAATCCAGTAAAACAGCCGGGAGTGAAGGGGGTTGCTTCAGTGAAAATGGTTGGGAGTGAATGAGTTAATATGGAAGACTAAAAATGCCCAAATAAAAAATACAGAAAATAAAAACAGATATAAAAAATATAATTACATACAAAAATAAGTATAATTGGAAATAAAAACAACTAAAATAAATACGTAAATAAAACTAAAAAAAAAAAAAATAGAAAATTTTGATTAAAAAACTAAAACGAAGTATGGAGATACAAAACTAATTATATAAATATAATTAAATATCAATCAATAAATAGAAAGGGTCTGCTCTCATACTTATTTCATGCTGCACACTTTCAGCATGAAATGTTATTCAAATGAGGGGGCGGTCCTAAATGCGTCTTGGGTTGAACTATTCGCCTATTGGCTGATCAACATGTCAGTCGATGTCGGACTCCCAATTCCACAGCAAGGGATGTTTACAACATTTTGAGCACAATATGAAACTATGTTGAAATGATTTGAGGAGTTTCATTTCTAAAAAAATAAATAATGCATTGTCACCATCTTGGAACGAGGATGAAACAGAGAAGCTACATTTGGACTCAAGTAGCGCCTCGGCGCAATCTTGACTTTCAAGCGGATTATTTGTACGTGCGCCGCGTCAATTTTTGAGGAGGCCACACAAGGGTTGGCCGACGTGTCGCCTAGTTAAGAAAGTGGATACCTGCAGCAGGTCGGGCGTGGTGGGCGAGGCCAGGTTGACCTCATGGAAGCCTTCCAGGGTTTCGGCGTTAGTGGGAGCGCTGCTGCAGGCCATGGCGGCTGCTGCTGTGGTTCATCCTTCACGCTGGACGTGAGCAGAGACAAGAAACAAGGTCAGCACAACGACGACCTTTGTCACATGTCGCATGTGCGGGCGTCCAACTCGTGAGGACAAAGACGAGCGCATACTAGTAGTATGTGGAGCGGTTGATGGACATCAACGATGTGGAACAAATTAGAGATGGGCGAGTACCGACAGCAGTTATTTCATGGTATCGGCACTTGCGATCGTGGCCACCCTCATGTGGCAGTTTTACAAAAAGTAAACTTAAAATTAAAGGAAAAATTATAAATTGGCATCAAAAAGTTAATTTAAAATTAAAGGAAAAATGCTAAATTGGCATCAAAAAGTCAATTTAAAATTAAAGAAAAAATGCTAAATTGGCATCAAAAAGTCAATTTAAAATTAAAGAAAAAATGCTAAATTGGCATCAAAAAGTCAATTTAAAATTAAAGAAAAAATGCTAAATTGGCATCAAAAAGTCAATTTAAAATTAAAGAAAAAATGCTAAATTGGCATCAAAAAGTCAATTTAAAATTAAAGAAAAAATGCTAAATTGGCATCAAAAAGTCAATTTAAAATTAAAGAAAAAATGCTAAATTGGCATCAAAAAGTCAATTTAAAATTAAAGAAAAAATGCTAAATTGGCATATGGTATAGGTCTTTCTTTTTTTGGGGGAAGGGGGGGGGGTTTATGTATCAAAAGTACTAGTGGTATCGATACTTGATATCAATGACGACTAAAGAGTTGCAGAGGAAAAAAAGTGTTATTGAACATCCGGAGAATAAATGCTCAACAGCTTTCCAAAGATTTGATGTGTTGATGGGATTCTGGCTCGGTCCATCTCCATGGAGACAAGACCTCGAGAACCCGCGGTAACCTGACACCGCAAAGGATGCTGGGTAGGGATCCAGTTACTGGGTCACATGACATGGAGAGAGGCTTTTCCGAGCCAGGCAAAACAAACTGATTCGAGAGGGTGAGCCATTAGGAGCAATAGACACTTTCAAATTATTATTATTATTATTATTTTTAAACAGCACTGTGAAGAATAGCAAATAATGTGAGATTGTCAAGCAGTATCAAAAGAAAAAAAAAAGCTGTTCAAATGTAATGAAATGAGCGTTTCTTTGTTTTTGTTTTTTTGTCTTCCCTCCCATTTAAATTGTGTATGTTGTATAATAGCATCGAGCTAACCACCTGGCAAACAACACACCCTCCTGTCGCCTCAAGTTCATCAAAACGCTCGCGTCCGAGGCCCTTTAAAAAAGGCATATTTCACTAATGCTGTCTTGATGATACATGTTCAAATATTTCCATCCAAATCCGCTGCGAGCCACTTCGTCGCGCGTGTTCATTCACACATCTGACAGGTTGGTCGAGTCACCTGAACGCACCAGATAAACAAGCCTCGAGCTAACACGCCACATTATTAATTTTCCATTTCGTTTTTCTAATATATATTTTTTTTATTTTGATGTTGTACAGTGTCCTTGAGGTACTCCAAAATGCACCTCTAAAAATATATATATAATTGACAGTGTAAATATTTAATAGTGCTTAGCTTGCTGCTAATAGTTAGCTGCGTGCTAACATCGCTAATCCCCACTATGACGGCTAACGTCAACTGGCGAATGTTCTACACGCGAACAAATGACGCGTTTGTCTTTATTCGACGGGCTGTTTGAAGAGTTTGTATGCAGTCAGCGTGAAGTACAAACCCCAACAACAACAACACCGAAAACGTCGTGAAAACACTAAGCTGTCCAGCTGCAACAAACGGTTGCACGTCCGATAATGGACGCATGTAACCCACTTTAGCTCATCGGCTAACTGCCGAAGCGAGTTTATTCTTGTGATTGCTCTTTCCCGGTTTGGTGGAAGTGGCGGTGCACTCACCGGACCTGTGCGTGGACAGAAGCTGGGCGTCGGGCCTCCTCCTCCGGGGAATTGCAAGCCGACAAATGACGCTCGCTGGCGGCGGAGCGCTAGTTGACGCAGCCCGGCGCAGGTAACTCCGGGATGGTGCATTCAATGACTGCTCGGAAATCAGCCAAACGCCGTCAAGGTGCGTTTTTTTTCTTTTTCTTTTTTCGCCCACAGAACAAAAATGTTGACTGATTTGGAGAATCAAAACTCTCATAACTGGAATGATAAAATAACAGTAATACCACAAAGTCCTCCCATATTTGCATTTATTAAAAACATTACTTATAAAATGTCAATCATGACATATAGCCATAGAAAATAAACCACTAGTTGTTGTTGTTTTTTCCCATTGGTTGGTTTGTTTCTATATTATTGATACGAGTGTTTCTGTGCGAATGTTGCAAAGTATCTGACTGCACCCTCAGTGAAAAATTCGCCTGCTCCACAAGGTGGCGCCAGAGGCCAACCCGAGCAACGATAACGATGAGTTTTCGCGTTGCTTTATGGCAGAATAAAGGAAGTAATGGAACGTATTACACACCTGTGAACAAGCGAGGAACATTTCCTGGTTATGTCCCCAAAAAACCACAAGTTGGCTCGACTCCCTCCACGCACGCCTGTCACGCGCACGCGCCCGGCTGCGATGGGCAGGGCTTGTTGTCCGGTCGGCCCCGTCTTAAATTGACGCGTCACACAGTCAAGGTGGAGTCAGCAAAGCGGCAGCACAAGTGGGACTTCTTTGAGCAGAAAACGAATCCATCGGTTTCTGTCAGGCAGGACTTTTTACACGAGGATGGATCTTATGCGTTTGAAGGTAAATTCTCGTCCATCTTTGGACTCTCATGATTTGTGCCCACCTTGCGACCCGCAAATATGACAATGTCAATGTTTGTTTTATTGCTTGATTTTGATTTTGCCCATTCCAACGTCATTTCTTTGAATACAGCAGCTCAATAATGCTGCATTCATTTCAACTTGTACATTTGAGCTGTGTTGTGGCACTTTTGGCGATTTGAAACCCATGGAAAAAAAAAATCGTTTTAATCCACAATGGATTGAATCCTACAATTTTGTGGGTAAAATGGGTTTAATTCTAGACTAAATACTTGAAAATTGTGTTTTTAATTTGTTCTACCAGATCAAATTGACCACATTTTGGACATGTGAGAATGTCATGTAGTATTGTTGATATTTGAAGTTGTTGACCTTAAGAGTTGTACAAGTGAACAAAGCACAATAGTTAAATGATCTAAGCAGACATGACCCTTATTTGTCTAGTACTTAAAAAAAAAAAAAAAAAAAAATTAAATAACCCTTTTTAGCATTTGAAAATTGTTCCCAAAACAATGAATGCCACTCACTAACTGCATTGATTTGAAAGAGGTTAGTACATTTCCATGACGGCTTTGTGTGCATTGATGTAAACGATAACCACGCCAAGCCATTGACATATTTGCACAAGGTGAAGCGGGTGACAGGAACATCAAAAAAGGTACGTGGCTGATATGACTCCCAATGAATGTGCTATTCATTCTCAGGCAGAAATGATGAAATGGGCCAGAAGAAGTTCACCTTGATGATGATGATGATGATGATAATAATAATCATAATAAGTCGCTTTTGATGATGCAACGAGCGAGCCATCAAGTCAAAAGTGATGTTTTCCAGAGGAATGTGCAGTTATGCAGTTTCGGGCTGCGGAGCCGGTCGTGCGGCTGCGTTTGTTCCGGATCAACAGGTCTGCCCGGTGCTGCCGCGTTGTTGCTTCACAATTCGTACCAGTGCTTCCTTTGACTTTGGAGTTTCATTTGAACTCATAACTCAATTTTACTCAAGATGTCATATTACACTTTTTTTTTTATCGCTGCGCTTTGAGAATGTGGTTAACTGAAACCCTCATCTGGAGCTCCAAAATATACGCAATAAAAATGGCGCGCTCGTGAATTAAAGGTACCGCCATACTTGCTTCTTAGAACAAGTTTGATCAGCATATGAAATAAATGCTTCACGTAAAAAGGACAGACAGACTTTTATCCATCTCATGAGGTCAATTCGATGCCGACGCCAAAAAAGCCTTCAGTGTTTTTGACCTTCAGTGTTTTTGACCTTTCCATCTCCTCCCCAGACTGAGACGAAGCGATGATCTGCTGACTCCTCTCAGTGAGGAGCAGAGATGATTCCGCTACCGTCCTAGTGCCGCCCGCCCCCCCAACCCCGCCCGGAAATGTCCAACGCAAGACCAAGCCCTCCCGCCTTCATCCTGGACATGGCCAACAATCAGCGGCACTCCCGCATCAACGGCGCGTTGGAGCGGAGCACCAAGACGCGGGCCAATTCGACTGAAAAACTACCGATGGTAATTTTTGATCGCATTATTGTGGAGCCCGAATAATAATAATAATAAAAAAAAATCTGTTGCAGTCATGGTTAATGTTCCTCAGTACACGTGTTTTTTTCCCCACACTATCGTTAACTAGTTGTATAGACAGGGATTCACTTAAAAAAAAAAAAAAAAAACGCTGGCCAATTCGACTGAAAAACTACCAATGGTAATTTTTGATCGCATTATTGTGGAGCCCGAATAATAATAATAATAAAAAAAAAAATCTGTTGCAGTCATGGTTAATGTTCCTCAGTACACGTGTTTTTTTTTTCCACTATCGTTAACTAGGGATTCACTTAAAAAAAAAAAAAAAAAAAAAAAAAATAGCACATGCATGCCTTGCTCAAGGTGTCACTTAAGTCCGTTAAGGGCACTGACTTGACGCCTTTACAGAGGATCCTTGTCCTGTTCTTCTATTGTCCGTCCAAACAGTCAGCGCGTCAGCTGAGGTGCGGGCGGGCTTTAGATTGTTTACACAAAAAGACGCAGTTGTGGTAATCACACCTGCTTGACAACCTTCACACGCCTCAGGGACCGCATCCATTCGCTACACACACACACACACACACACACACACACACACACACACACACACACACACACAAGGCTGCCCCAACCAGTTCCACTGCACTCGTCCTCAGGAGCCCAGCGACATTTCAGTTACACCATCGCAGACGCCGGCCGCGCGCGGTGCTAGCGCGTCGATCTCCTGCGCGGCTTTCGGTCCACAAAGTCACTGACAAGTCGTTTTTTTTTTTTTTTTTTTTTTTGTTAACCTGCGCAGGATGAAGACACGCTGCGCTTCCTGAGCCCAGCGGAGAAGGAGTGCCTGCAGTTTTTTGAAGAGACCATCGGCTCACTGGAGAACAGCCTCGAGGAGGACGAGCTCAGGGCCGGCGGACTCGTGAAGTCCCCGTCGAGCGGGAGCCTCCTCGCCCACGAGATGGACGGACCGCCCGGATCGCCGGATCTCTACACCGTGTACCCGACGACAGCCAGACGTCTCAGCGCTAAAGACCAGGATATCATAGACCTGGTCCGTCCGGATCCAGACATGATGCTTGCCAAATTACCGGTCTTCAAGCCTACCAGTCCAGGTAACTTCATAGATTTCTCGTGCTCCGTAAAAAACCTTAATTCAAATCGAGTCTTAAAGCATGTTGGAATTTTGTGTTGCTCAGATTTCCAGAGTCTGGCAATGAACCCCGAGAGCCACTTTGAGATAAAACCCAGACACGATCCTCCGGATCACTCCGCCGGCTACGAGCCAACCGACGGCCACGCCTACCACCCGGCCGGCTCGGTCCCCACCCCGGCTCTCATCGCCAAAAAGATTGCCGAGAACCAGGCGGCGGGCGCGCCGCCCGACAGTTCGGCTTTGCTCCACCGCCAGCGCAGCCAGGAGGGCGAGAAGTCACCGAGCCTCGGCGGGGACGCCGCCGCCGCCGCGAAACAGGGTCCGCCGACCTTCGCCAAGCCTACCAGATACCCGGCCAACATTAGTGTGATTCTCGGCAACAAAGAGCTCCAGAATCAGCCCGCAGCCAATATGAACTTCCAAGACAGGCGAGCCATGATGTTGTCCAATCTAACGGGAGCCCCACAGGCTTTCATGCAGGAGGATCCCAAGCCATATGTGGCGCACAAGTTGCGGAAGGCCCCCGCCCGCAGTGTTTCCTTCCAGGACCCCACGCCAGAGAAAACCAGGATGGAAGCGCTGTCCAAGCTGGGCCTGGCTAAGAACCGAGCCATGTCGGGAGAGATGGTAGTCCGCGATGCCGTTAGCAGCGGGCCATCGAGTCCTACCCCCTTTACGGAGTCTAGCGCCGGTAGTACTTTGGAGAGCAGGGTTCGCCTAACAGAAACCAGACTCCATGCGCCAGAATCCAAGGTCCCACAATCGCTGCAAAGCCGCACGTCTGTCAAAAGTACGGACAGTTGGCCTATCGAGTCCTCCAGGACCTTTGACAACAGGAAGCCCCCAGTGAGCCCGCCTCATCAGAAGAAACCTCCGTCCGACGTCATATCCCTGGAATTGAACAGCTTCGGCGGCAAATCCATCATGGTCGCTCCAGGCCCCTCGAAGAACGAACCCGCGACGCCGACGGCAATAATGTCTGAAGCCAGCCATTCTCTGCTTCTTCCCCCCACGCTGGCCAACCCCAGCGAGTTCAACAGCTACGGAGGAAAGTCCAAAGTCCTGAACGCCGAGACCGGAACCATGACCAGCGACCTCCCGGACATCCTCAGCTCGCACATCGACGTGAATAAAAACTTGCCCGTCCAACCGCAACCCCTACCCGCCGAGCTCAACAGCTATGGCGGCAAGAGCCGAACCATCAACCCCTCCACCGGGCTGCACCGCCCCGCGGACGGTCCGCCGGGGGCTTTCAAAGGCCCACCTCCGACCCCGGCGCCAAGAAACCCTCAGGCCTCGCACCACAATGCCGGCGGCGCAGCGGCCGCAACGGATACCAGGCGGCGGCCCGGCCACATGTTTCGACCCCAGGGCATCACGGTGCAGTTTTCCGGCAAGGGGGCGACCGAGGAATCTCGCAAGCAGGCGCTGAAGAAACTCGGGTTGCTTAAAGAGTCGTAGCGTACTTTTTTTTGGCAACGTTCCTGCTGCTGGCGGCGCTTTAATGGAAGGTTTTCATGCCCCTCCCAAGATTAAGGTGTGGCTGCGCAGACCTTAATTACTTTGGAGAAGACAATCCTGCAAAACCAGTTCTCCTTTTCTTGCCAATTGAAAACTTGCTGTCTGGAGCGTTATGACGACTCATTTTTTTGTTATGTTTGCAAAAGGGAACCTCTATTTTTTTTTTACTGCTCTGTTTACCAACTTTTTGTTCTTTTTGTCAGCAGCTTTCGGGAAAGAGCAAAGGTCTTGCGTGCTTTAGAGAACAGAAGAATTAAAGTTTTTGTCAACTGATTATAGTGAGTAGGTCGATGTGGTTTTAGGGCAAAAGGTTTTTGGGGGGGGGGGGGGATTATGTGATGCTGGGCTGGAGGTTATTTTTACTCCGTGGACCAGCCTCCTTTTACCAACCACAAACTTTGGTTAGCCCCCCCCCACCCCACCCCCCCAACTTTGCAGAAGCAATATTTTCGACTGCAACTTTTATGCAGGGCGGACCAAAGCATTGTACTTCGCAAATTGTACTTCGCAAAAAGCACTTCAACCACAGAGTCTACAAATATCTTTCCATTCCTCCGTATCTTGGCTAATTGGCAGTTTATAACTATTCCATGGGTCAACTGTAAGCCAATCCATATTTATGTCCCGTTTTTTTTTTTTTCTCTCAAGACTCCGGTCCCTGTAGTTAAGCTACAGTAACTTATGAAGTATATTTTTGATGTAATATCACATGGTTTCAACAGTGTTGCCGCTGTGGGAAAAAAAAACATGTTGTTTACAGACTCCGGTTCTCTCTGTAGGTCGTCTACAGTTACTATGAAGTGTCTCCTCTACTGTACTGCATCAGCAACGAGTGGCGGGTGTAAAATAATTGTATAAAGACAACAGCTGCTGTTGAACGTGTGTGTGTGTGTGGCCATTTATTAAAGCGTATCATGTGACTCCCCCCCCCCCCCTTTGTGACTTTTTAAGTTCTTTTGGAGTGACTGTGGAATGTAAAGAATGAGCTGGCCCTGTTCAATGATTGGCTGCGCAGGTGGAATATTCACCAGGCTCGGATGGGGGAAAGATCCAAAAACAGGATGGAAAGTGGGCTTAAAGCCTCCGTGCCGTTGACGCGACACATTTTTTGCAAGTTTAGGTACCTTACATTCAAACGGAGTATGTTATTGATTGGAGTTTAAACTCTCCATGATTTGATAGTAAAAAAAAAAAAAAAGACTTTAAGATGCAAAACACACAAGCAACGTTGTCGTCCGTTTGGAGGAGCACCAGGAAGGAAATGAGCACATGCTTGCGTTCGCCGCCTTGTAATTAAGACTTTGGACAAACAGGCGCACCCCCGCCCCCCCCGCCCTCCTTCGCCCGAGCCGCTTTTTTTCATTCGCCGCAGCCAAAACAAAAAAAGAGTCAAACGCATGAATAGGGCACATTCAGTGTATTTCGATTATCAATGAGAAGAACAGGCAATTTAGCTTAAAAACAAAAAAAAAAACAAGAACATAATCCACTGCTTGATGTTATGCAAGCGGACGCAAGGAAGCTTCACGCTCGCGCGATAGCGATGACTGACATCGGCCAATTATATTTTAACTGCTGCTCGCAAACGCGGTTGTTTTACACTTGCTGACAACAAGTTGGAGATTTCTGGATTTTTGAGTGAAACTTAAAAAGACGAACTGAAAATGCACCCTCAACCTTTCCAGGTGAACGCGGAATGAACAAAGTCCAACTGGAACCCGTTGCGCATTGAAACGTTCACACAAGCATGTTGACCTGTGGAGGAGGTTGTGGTGCAATTTTCAGGCACGTCCTGAAATGATGCCCCAAAACTCAAAATCTCCACCTTTTTATCGGAAGTGTAAATTAGTAACGCTACTTTTGTACATTTCGATGATCGTCGTCGTTACTTCGCTATCCTGCTCGCGTGTTGCCAAATTCAATTCAACAAAAACTCCGACAACAACAACAACAACAACAACAAAATCACATCCTTTCATCTAATTTGTCCGCCTGCATGCCCTCCTTTATTCCCCCCCCCGCATGTTATTTGGACGAGGCATTTACTGTCCGTCTCGCCAAAGGTCGCCCAGACACCGCGTCGAGTTCTTCTTTTAGTACTCGTTTTGTTTTTTTGTCATCTCAGGCAACAGACAAAAAGAAAAACCTCTGAACCCTGGCCGCTGCTTTAGTGTGTCCGCCCTCCTCGGGCCCCCTCGAATGGCGGGGGGGGGGTGTTGAGGTCGGGGGTTGGCTTTGTCCCCGGCATCCGTCGGTGTTTCGGGAGGTCTCGGCGCCCCCTACCTGCCGGACGGCTTTCCCTCCACTATTCTCCCTCCTCTTGTTCGTTCCTTTGCTCTGTTGCTTGCTCAGCTGAGGACTCATCAGCGTCTCCTGAGGACGGACGGACGGACGGACGGCAAGACACAAGAGCGGATTAGACGGCGTGACCACATTCTAGAGTACGAGGACATGTTCAGCTCACTAAGTTGATTGTGATATTGGTTATGATTACATAAATCCAAGATGCAACTGATTAATTGCTTAACAACAATAATTGTGTATGGGTTCTTTTTGTTCAAGTGTCTTTTTTTTTGCTGCTGTATTGACTCCAATTAGCGGAGACGAATTGCTTCTGCTTTAAGTTAACATACTTGACAAGTAAAGATTTAAAAAATCTTAAAAAAAAAAAAAAAGTTAGATTAAACTTGTAAAACCTGAAATCTTCTGAAATTCAAATATTAAAAATTTCAAATGAAAGAAACACAAAATAACGGATGCATTTTCATCGAATGTTTTTTTTACATCTAAAAAAAAATATTTAAAATAAAAGTGTGAAATCTTACCCATTACAATGTTATTCTTTTTCAGCTTAAAAAAAAATAAAATGTCTTTTTTGCTATTGCCAAGTCAATTCAAATTAAGATTCTAAACTAAAAAAAAAACTCAGCAATATCTATAATTTTAAATAAGAGACAAATATGTGCCAAATTTTCATCAAAACTTTTTAAATAATTAAAATAATTCAAGTAAAAAAATTTTTTTTTGATATTTTGTAAAATGTTATTTATTTAGTGTGAGCATTTTTCATTGAACTTTTTTTTTGTATTTGTGTGGTATCCTGTAACATTCAATATTTTTCTTTACAATCTTCTGCATCATTCTAACTTTTTCTCTTCACGTTTTGAATTTCTTGCTTGTCTTAACGCGGTGATCCATTGCTCATGCAGCGGGCGGGTCTTTTCGACACCTGTTCAATCGAGCATCTCACCTTCCTCCGGTCTTGAAGATGAGGTCGGCGTTGGGGGCGCCTTTGGGGTGCTGGTAGCGGGGCCGGCGCTCGCGGTTGGTGTTGGCCTGCGCCGGACGCTGAGCCAGGGACTGCAGCATTTCTGGAATCACGCAAACATTGGGAGCGGATTTGATGGCGGCGGGGATGCGCTGGATGAAGCAGCATGAGGTTCACGCGGGCTCGTACCCTGGTAGTCCTCCTGCTCCTGGCGCTCGTTG
This sequence comes from Leptonotus elevatus, assembly GCF_054856555.1. Classification (NCBI taxonomy): domain Eukaryota; kingdom Metazoa; phylum Chordata; class Actinopteri; order Syngnathiformes; family Syngnathidae; genus Leptonotus; species Leptonotus elevatus. Next base: position 1,664,990 of record NC_141255.1, read on the forward strand.
ATGTCCAAGGTGAGTTTCTTCATCCGCATGCGCTCCTCCTGCTCGGCTTGCTGCTGGTTGAAGTGGTTGGCGGCCAGGTGGGACGACAGCGGCACGTTCAGGATCTTGAACTGTGCAACACACGCACGTCGTTTATTTGGATGTCTAAAAAGTCGGGTCGTCAGTCGATTGAATTTTGTAATCGTGATTAACTCGTTCACTGCCATTGACGGCAAAAATTCATTTGAACTATTTCTATTAGTTTGACATTTTTTTCCCACTTTCGTTAACAAGAGTATGAAAACCTAGAAAAATGTTGTTATTGTACATTTAGGACAGATATAAAATTTGTGATTAATCGTGAGTTAACTAGTGAAGTCATGTGATTAATTACAATTTAAAAAATGTATCGCCTGATGCCCCGAATAAAAAAAAAAAAAAGGAGAAAAGATTATTAAAAATTAGGGGCATGACTTCAATAGTTAACTCACGATTAATCACAAATTTTATATATGTTCTAAATGTACATTAAAAAAAAAAATCTAGGTTTTCATACTCTTCTTAACCAAAGTGGGAAAAATGTGAAACTAATAGAAATAGTTCAAATTAATTTTTGATGTCTCTAGCCGTCAATGAGTTAATTGCATGACTTTAATAATTAACTCTTGATTAATCGCACATTAAATATCTGCTCTTGTACAATAAAATAAAATGTACAATAAAATAGTCACCCCCCAACTTTTCATGCTAACATGAAAGTGGCCAAATATGTTAACAAATACAAATAATACAATAATACAAATATGGTGGTATCTTTTGGTTCATTGATACAGTAATTGCAGAGTAATCGTTCATAAAGTTATTTGACGTTAAAGTTAGAAAGATGTGCTGCACAAGTGTGAGACATGGCGTAAGCGTTTAATGTTGGACATTGATGACACGGTGCAAGGGGCGGGTATTAATCGATCGTTTAAAAAAAAATGGTGGCGTTAAAGAAACGTTAAATTAACTCGATATTAACTCACTAATTTTGACACCCCTACTAAAAAGCAATTGTTACATCTATACATTTTTTATGTGTGCATGATAGAGAACAGCGGTGCATTGATGAATCCATGAAATGGACAACTAATGGCTTATCAAATTCATCAACGACGATTGAGCAATGTCCAAATCTTCTGATTTCAGCCTCCTAAAAATAGAAAAATCAACTATGAAAGCAGACTGATAAGCTTTTGTGTTTATAATCAACATTACATGTTACGGCTCAAACCGGTAACGAATCAAAAGCAAATCGTGAACTTTCCGTACTGCTATTTTGAAATGATGTTCTGTTTTAGAACTTAAAGGAATGCAAATTTAAAACGATTTTTTTTTAGGACTATTGTAAAAACAATACAATTGTTCTAAAAAACTATATATATATATTTATAATATTTATATAATATATTTGGCTAGGCATTCTTGTCATATGTTGAGAGTGTGATTATACAAACTGTTTAAAATGAAACAAAGCTGAATTCCTATCCCGAGAACTAACCATGCAGCGTATGCACGCCGCATAAATTATTTTGTGTGCGTGTTGTACATCTACAAGGATGTTCTGTGCACTTTTCCAGTAATGTTCTCGGTTTCACGTCCAAAAACTGGACACACCCTACATAGTATGAGAGGCAGCCTCAAAAGCTCCAAACCACACATTCCCGAGTTGGAGCTTGCCAACACACACACACACACACACACACACACACACACACACACACACACACACACACACACACACACACACACACACACACACACACACACACACACACACCGTTGGAGAGTCAATATTATTGCTGTGTGTGTGTTTTTTTTGACTGGGCGTGTGTGTCTTCTGCTCGGGCCCGCTTATTACGACACTACTCGACTGTGGGCCATTTTGGTAGCAGGCGGCGAAGAGAAATGGAACCCAAAATATTTGATTGAGCAAAGTAGCATCAAGACAAGTGGCCGCCATCATTGTGGAATTTTCTAAGAAACCAGCGCTCAAAATCCTCCACAACGAATCCATTCAGGAAACAAACGATTGACAACTCAAGGACATGACATATTCCACTGCCGTTCTCACAAATAATGTCTCATTTGCACGATTCAAGTCCCATTTGCAATTTAGATGCATCCGAATTTGGGCCCATACGCGCTTTTTGCTGGACCTCCTCAAGAAGATGAAAACAAAGAGATCAGGCGATACATTGAGAAATAAGCAAGTTATACTATTTTTGTAGGTGTTTAAAAAAAAAAAATGTTTACTGGATTTTCTATAGGCAATATCTCACGCAATTATTTTCCAAAAATGCCTTTTTTCCCCCCCCTATACAAAAGTACATATCTCTGGAAGCCATTATCTTAGTTCTAACCAGACCTCGCAATTTTAACTCATTCACTGCCATTGACGGCTATAGACGTAAAAAATTCATTTGAACTATTTCTATTAGTTTAACATTTTTTTCTACTTTTGTTAACAAGAGTATGAAACCCTATATTTTTTATTGTACATTTAGAACAGATATACAATTTGTGATTAATTGTGAGTTAACTATTGAAGTAATGCGATTAATTACAATTAAAAATGACGCGACTTAAAGATGACGATTAACATTTTTTACTCGCAATTAATCGCATGACTTCAAAATTAATCACAAATTGTATATCTGTTCTAAATGTACAATAAAAAATATATAGGTTTTCTTACTCTTGTTAACAAAAGTAGAAAAAAATGTTAAACTAATAGAAATAGTTCAAATGAATTTTTGACGTCTATGGCCGTCAATGGCAGTGAATGAGTCTGGTTAGAACTAAGATAATGGCTTCCAGAGATATGTACTTTTGTATAAGGGGGGAAAAAAAGGCATTTTTGGAAAATAATTGCGTGAGATATTGCCTGTAAAAAACAAAACAACAAAAACACCTACAAAAATAGTCTAACTTGCTTATTTCTCAATGTATCGCCTGATCTCTTTGTTTTCATCTTTTTGAGGAGGTCCAGCAAAAAGCGCGTGTGGGCCCAAATTCGGATGCATCTAAATTGCAAATGGGGCTTTCTATTGAAGTAATGCGATTAATTACAATTAAAAATGTTAATCGCCTGACGCGACTTAAAGATGACGATTAACATTTTTTACTCGCAATTAATCGCATTACTTCAATAGTTAACTCACAAATTTTATATCTGTATTTCTAAAAAAAAAAAAAATCTAGGTTTTCATACTCTTGTTAACAAAAGTGAAAAAAAAATGTAAACTTCAAATTAATTTGAATGTTGTTTTGCACGCTTGCTAATAGAATCAAGGCAGAATACGTAAATATTGTCAAGAAATCAAAGTGAGCCAAGCAACCTTCGATTTTTCTGTACCGAACCCTTTGAAGAAAAAGTTGGGACAGCGAGCGAGCGAGCGCGGGATTATTTGGCCGCTCACCTGCTGCTTGTTGCCCTTGCGCGTGAGCATGACGAACTGCATGGTGTCGGAAACGTCGTCGGCGTCGGCCTCGCCCATGCACGGCTGGCCGGAGCCGCCCTTCCTCAGCTGGCTCTTCAGCTGCAGAGGAATGGCCACGTCCAGCTGGTGCACCTTCACCGTTTCGCCACTGCGCTGCTGCGGGGGATCAAACAAGCATTTGCGGGTCCGACATTTGAAACGGAAGACGAGACGACGCCCCCCCGCGGCCAAGCGGAGGTTGGCGCGCTCTCGGCGCACCTGCAGGTTCTCCAGCATCATCTTGTCCAGCGCCTGGATGAAGTCCTCATCTTCGGCGCACGCCACGTGCTTCAGTCCGCCGCCGCGGATGGTCACCTCCTAACGAGTGCAAATGACAAAAATCGCAAGTCACGCGGTGCAAAGGGGGCGAGGCGCAACGAGTGGCACGCGAGCGCTCACATTGTTCTCCTCGTCCGTCTCGTTCTCTTTGTTGGAGTCTGTCAGGTAGTCGGTGTTCTCCTCCTCCTCCTCTTCATCCCGCTCCTCCTCCTCATTCTCAGAAGCTTCCTGACGGACCGCAATGATAAACGATGTAAAAAAGGAGGATGAGCGAGCAGTTGAGATGGCGGACTCACATCCTCTTCGGGTTCGTTCATTTCGCTCTCATTGCCCGACTGCTCCTCCGTCTCGGCGCCGCCCTCCTCATCTTCGTCGTCGTCCTCCTCATCCAGGACTTCGCCTTCGCTCATGGCGCTGGAGCGGCCGTCCTTCTCCATGGCCAGACCTGTGCAGACGTCACACGCAAAAAAAAATAAAGCTCATCCTCCCATTTTCTATGGAACTTCTCGGAATGTTTGTAAACCATGATACTTTCTTCACAGAAAAATCGAACTGACTCCCAATATTAACTCATTCACTGCCATTGACGGCTATAGACGTCAAAAATTCATTTGAACTATTTACATTAGTTTAACATTTTTCCACTTTTTGTTAACAAAAGTATGAAAACCTAGAAAAAGAATTGCACATTTTGAACCGATATAAAATTTGTGATTAATCGGGAGTTAACTATTGAAGTAAAAAAAATAATAATAATAAAATAAATAAATAAATAAATATTGAAGTCATGCAATGAATTACAATTAAACATTTTAATCGCCTGACGCGATTTAAAAAAAAGAAGAAGAAAAGATTATTAAAAATTAGGGGCATCAGGCGATTAATTAATCGCATGACTTCACGAGTTAACTCACGATTAATCACAAATTTTATGGCTGTTCTAAATGTACAACAATTTATTTCCCTAGGTTTTCATATTCTTGTTAACAAAAGTGAAAAAAAAAAAGTTAAACTAATAGAAATAGTTCAAATTAATTTTTTGCCGTCAATGGCAGTGAATGAGTTAATTTCCAAAACACTGCCATTAAATGTACCCTAGATTTGAATACAGCATTTTTTTCTTTCCCTCCTAATCTCTCAAGCCAGCTGTGAGATTGGGCTGCAAGAGACACAACAAGGCAGAGCTGATCGAGAGGTTCTGAACCGACCTGGCGGGACGAGGAATGTATGATCACGCACACACAATTGTGCCAGTGTTCAACTTTGGAGCCGCCATTACTCAACAAATTCTTTCTTTTTTTTTTGGGAGGGGGAAAATGTGGACTGAAACCACTCACCAGACACATGGCAGTTCATTCCTAAATTCATCTACTCAAAAAAGTCAAAAGAAAAATACATACAGAAATTTCACCCGTTTTATGATTTTTTTCTTTTTGCGTCACATTCTCACAAGTCGACACCTCGAAACCGGCAAACAAAGCTGCCGTTTTCTTTCCCGAGCCGCAACTACACAAATATCCGACCTCAGGCATTTCCTCTTTTTGCTGCCCGCAGCCTCTTTCTTGGTCCTCTCTGGGGGGGCACCCAAAGGGGCGGGGCCATACACAGGGGAATGCGCCGATTGGTGGACAGAGAATAGTCACTTCCAGAAGACTTTCATTCATTTTTTTGTATGTAACGAGGAACCACGTGTTGATGACTTCATTGTTCATCTCGGTACACGATGAGTTCTCAACTGCACCCTCAAACACGATTTGAATGACTTGAGGAATGCTGCGGGGCCGAAATGAAAACTGCATTTTAACCCGTGAGACAGGATGTGTCAAAGATAATCTGTGCAGTGTCGCGAAAACGTACCCGCCCCTTTCCCGCGCTCGGATTTTTATAATTTTTTTTATGATTATTTCTCTTAAAGTGTTTCAGATCACCGACTTGAAGATCTAAATTTTAGATCTTCAAGTCGGTGATCTGAAATATTATTGAATAAATAAATAAATAATAATAATAATATAAATAAATATATAAAAATAATAAATAAATATAAATAATAATAAATAAATAATAAATAATAATAAATAAATAAATTGAATATTTTAGATTCTAAAATATTCAAATGGGATCCAAAAAGAGAAGGTGGAGGTGAAAATCCGCGCTCGGATTTTTATAATTTTTTTTATGATTATTTCTCCTGAAGTGTTTCAGATCACCGACTTGAAGATCTAAATTTTAGATCTTCAAGTCGGTGATCTGAAATATTATTGAATAAATAAATAAATAATAATAATAATATAAATAAATAATAATAAATATATAAAAATAATAAATAAATATAAATAATAATAAATAAATAAATTGAATATTTTAGATTCTAAAATATTCAAATGGGATCCAAAAAGAGAAGGTGGTCGACCTTGTCAGCGCGGCTCTCCTTACCCAATTTGACGAGCACCTCTCTCTCCAAGTCCACCACCTGCCTGCTGGCCTCCTCCAGCGAGGAGCTAATCCTCATTTTGGGCCGCAGGAGCTCGAGGGTGTCGCTGATCATGTAGTCAATGTCAATGGGGAAGGGGTGCTCTTTGGTCCAAGCGTCCACGCTCTTCTTCCACCAGATGTAGCGCTGCGTTCCGTACACACACACACACACACACACACAAACACGCACCCACGTGAAGAGCCGTTTTCCTGATGGCGCCGTCCCGATTGCGGGGCAGGACGCGAGTGTGCGACTTGCCTGGAAGTAGATGAGGAAGCAGTCCAGCTTCTTCTTGCTGGAGCCTCGGTCGAAGTACTGGCCGCAGGTGTCGAGCAGCGTGCACACCAGGCGGATGCGGAAGAGGTGCTCGGGGGGGTCCAGCGCGCTGGGGCTGCCGTCTTGGTTGACGCCGAAGGAGATGAAGGAGAAGAGCGTGCGGAAGATGACGGCCGACTCCACCATGCGGTAGTTGTACAGCTCGCCCAGGAACTTGGCGCTGCTGATGCGCCGCTGGTTGAACTTGGGCTGGTTGACCTGGTGGCGAGAAATGGGACATTTTCAAATGTTCATACGATCGTTTTCATAGTCCTTGTCTGGCTTTTGTTATTTCCTTTTGCTTTTGTTTACGGCGAGCCCTTAAAATCTGCGCTGATTAAGGTTAACAAGTTGGATACATTCTTCCCACAAATGTATCCTTTTGGCTATCTATCTATTCATCTATCCATCCCTCATAACAGGAAGCTAACCAGACTTGCTGATCATTGGCGATCAATTCATTTCCGCTTTAGAGTGCCTTATTGTTGCCTGTGAGTGTGCACAGATCACAACAGAGACAAGCGGAAGAGAAAAACATTTTTTGAATTTTTTTTTTTTAAAGTCCAATGTGACAGCCAGTGTTTAGACCGGGCTCCGCGTTGGTGTGGCCGCTTTAGAGCGCCTCGTTGTCACGGCGTGGAAAAAGCCCTATTCTAGAAAGGCTTTAAGTGGATTTTTTTCCCCCGCAGATCAAACATGTTGTGTGTCAAATATACAATTGTATTTTTACTTTACAGGGACTTTAATAAAAGCTATGCTGTTGTATTAAGATGGATTGTGGGGGTGCCATCGGTTGGGGGCCGCAGTATAGAGCAGTGCTGCGGTCCCCTGTCCGTGTCCCCGCGTTTTCTGGTGAGCTAACAAATACACGCACACACACACAAAAAAAAAAAATAATAATAATAAAAAAATAATAATAATAATAATAATAAAAAAATAAAAAAATAAATAAAAAAGGAGCAATGATGATGACATTTCCGAATGAACAATACTCTCTCTTAAAGCTCTTAAAAAAAAGGAAAAAAAAAGGAAGAAAAAAAAAATGGATATCTATCTACCTATATTTAGATTATTCCATGCCTATCCTTAATACTGCAAATACTCAAGCCTCATGGATTTTTGTTTTCCTTTTTACAATTTACTGTCATGCAAATGTTGAAAGCGCCTGCACCTCCATGCCCAGGCGTACGTCCTCCAGGACGCCGTCCACCACGTGGATGCCCACGTCCTCCTGGTAGGCCACCAGGCCGGCCAGCAGGTTGGCCACGCAGTGGATGCTGTTGTACTTAACGTTCCAGATGTTGACCATGCAGCAGATCAGGAAGCTCTTCACCTCGGGGTCCTGCCAGGGCAGCTTGCGCATCTGCCTGAGCACTTTTTCCGTGGTGACCTTGGAAAGGTCCTTGTAGAGCAGCTTGCGGATGTACTCCTGCAGCGGCGGCCTCTTCTTCTTCACCGTCTTCTCCATCGGCGGCGGATTGCAGTAGTAGTAGGCGTTCTCCACCATGGTCACGTAGCGCGCGTCCAGATGCTGAGCCTGCTTTTTACGCATCATTTGCTCCTGGAGGGCACGCACGATCGATATTCACGCATGCGGCAATAACACAGAAACGCAATTCTAACAAACACAAAAAAGAAATATTATCGAGCATTCTGAGAAAGAAGAATACAAAGCGAAGAGGGCTGACCAGAAGGACGCTTGTGCGCAGGTGAGAGTCGGGCGACCTGAAGAGAAAGCGGCCGCAGGTCTCCAGCAGGGTGCACGCCATCTCCACGTGGTGATGCGTGAAGTCGGACAGCAGCATCTGGCGATGGAATTAGTCCGGAAATGTATTCACTACACATAATTTGTGCGCCTTTCTTCATTTCTCTATGGCAGCAACAGGCAGAAAATTCACAAATGAACCTGTTGCCATTCAAACAACGCAACAGCTTTGTGTTCAACTGAACAGGATCGCATTTCACGCAGAGTTCAGTCTATGTGATTGTGAGTTAATTGAGATAAATTGCGCAAAAAAAAATATTTTTTTACAATTGTCAGTATTAATAATTTTAAAACTGTAAATGTACCAAAAACTCTGATGCCATTTCACTTAAATATCAATGTCAAACTATGGTGGTTTACAGATTTTTTTAATTTTGAAAAAAATTCAACATGCCAGTGGTGCTTTGCAAAACGACTAATTAATTCTCGGACCACTTCAATTATTGTTCCCATTGAAATTAATGGAAGTGAAGTGCAAAAATATATGTGTTAACATGTTTCTTCATAAAAAAAAAAAAAAATTGCACCCAAAAATAACTCAATTCACCACTGCACTTCTTCTGCTTTGTCGCCATCTAGTGGCATATTAAGGCAAATAACAGAGGAACCACAGTTTCTACTTATTGTGAGGTAACATTTTTGCGAACGTAAATTCCACGCAAACTAATCCCCTCGACGGCGACGACGTCGGCCACCTTGAGACAATGAAGTGTGTCCGTCTTGATGAACATCTTGAACTTGGCCAGCTCGCCGATAAACCTCACGGTTTTATTTTTGGTCTCGATGTTGATCTGGTCCTTCTTGCGAATCTGGAGCATGAAACCAAAAGAGAATTTTGTTCAGGGAACAGACACCGCTAACGCGTGAAGCGCAATGCGTCTGCGTCCTTACGTGAAACCTGAAGTCTCCCTTCAGCATGGAGCAGAGGTCCTCGGCCACGTCCGACATGCAGGGATGAAGGGTGGCCACCAGGCGGGAGTAAAAAGGCAGGAGATCCAACCTGCAAATGAAGGACAGCAGTCACTACCTTGACACTACGCCGCCTGGTGGTCAGCCTTAAAAACACGGTCTGTCTTTTTTTTTTTTTTCTTTTTTTCTAAGAGCTCAGTATTGTTCATTCGGAAATGTCATCACGGTCTGTCTAACGGCCGCACGAAGGAGAAGCCAGTGAGAACGAAGAAGGTGACATTGTGGTACGAGCAAATGTTCGCGTTACGCGTGTGCGTGCGTGGTTTCACCTCTGCCGAGGCACGGTGAAGAGCGCTCGCACCAGCTTCCTCCTGTTGGATTTGGTGTTCATGTTCATGCAGAAGTCCATGGCGGCCTGCAGGGGGCGACGACGCAGCGCACAAACGTCAGACGACCAAGCTGGAGCACGTTGGGTTGCCGCCGCCGCCGACGACGCCGACTCGTTTTTGCGCTCACCTTGTCTATGAGGTCTCGGTTGACGCAGTTTGGAAGCTGCTGGATGAAAGCGTCCACGATCAGCTTCAGGTGGGACCCCGTGTTGGCCTCCTCGTCCTCTTGCTCTGGCAATCATGCAAGTCAAAGATAATATCAAAGACGTGCTGAACGTACGTATGAGAAGTCAGGACGAGTGCTTTTCCCGCCACTCACCCTGCTCATCGATGAGCTTTTTGCTCAGCTCTTCGCTCTCGGCCTCGTCGGCTCCTTCCAGCTCCAGCGGCTCGTCCGCGATGTCCAGCGCCTCCAGCTCCAGCTCCAGCTCCTCCGCGGTGCTGGCGGCCTCCTTCGTCTCTTGGCCGTCTGCCGCAAGACGACCAGAGAATGACAAGAAAGAAGCGGGTTTTAGAGCATGTCATTACTGTAGACCCCCCTTTTTTTTGTTATACTTTTTTGGAATGGTTTCAAACAATTGCGTGTCTGGGGTGCGTGGATCGGATTAGAAGGGGTTAAATGTTTTTCTCCATTTCAGAAACACCGGGAGGACCCTGTTGCTGAAAAGCTAATAAATGCACAGAATGGACCGAGGACGCGATCGGGAATGGCCGCATTTGTCGCGCTCTTTTCACATCTGGGAAGTTATCATTGCCATTTGGTTAACCAACTTAACCTCTACGTATTGACATGTATTGAATATTTACCATTTACTGCATCAGACATTCCTGAAGCCCAACAATACAATTTCAGAAAAGTTTCTAATAGGAAATTAAGATGGAGAATTTTTGGGGGAAATCAATGCCAATTAACTGGAAATGAACGCTAAGGTATCGCAGTACATTCCAGTCCATAGAAGAAAATGTGTTTTTGTCATGAGCATGAAAAATAAACAGTTCTCGTTGTCCACATACGACGGCATTACAGTGTCTTGGTTGCTCCATTTTTTTTTCTAACTTTGGCTTCCATTACAAAAAAAAAAAAAAAAAAAAAAAAAAGACAAATCAACCAAGTGATGGCTGTAAAAACGTTAAATTGGGTCATTCTCAAGTCAAGGTCAAACTGTACTTGCATGATATCCGCTTGCTTTTTGTCAGGATTTTGCTTTTCTCCAACTCTATTTACGTTCCTTATTGCCTTCAAGTTTGTAAAATCCTGGTTTACTCCCAGGCTTTCAAAAATTCCCGGAATTTTTGCAAGCAAATTTCAAAACAGGATGCTCGTCGGTATTTCAAACGAACCTTTGGCTTCAGGCTTGTCTTTGCCCTGCCCGCCCTTATCGTTGTCCTTGAAGAGGATGGCGGGGACGAATGCCTTCAGGTCCACCAGGTTCTCGTAGAAGTTGCGAGCGTCTTCGTCCTCCCAGAGGCCACCCTCAAAGTCGTACTCCCCGGGCTTGCCGGGGGTAAAAATGTCGATGCCGGGGCCGTGCTCTGCGGGGGAAAGAAGCGCGGCCGCGCTCGTCAGACCGTGCGGGACGCCGAGCATGCTCGAGAGACGCAAAGGAAAAGGGACGGCCCACCTTCCTGCACCGTCTTGTCCTGAGGCAACTCCGGCATGTTCTCGTCCAGCAGGTCCGCCAGCGACTGCGTGTTGGCCAGCAGCTTCTGGTAGGACGTGGCAAACTCCTCGTACTGCTTGTGGCGGTCCTCACTCAGCTCCCCTTTGGAATGCAAGATGCGCCTGAAGAGCACACCGGTTATCATTAACTTCGCAACACTGCTTGGGTCTGATGCAAAGAAAATAAAATAAAATTAAAAAAAAAAAAAAAAAAGGTGGCAAATAAGAGTGTCAAATATTCAGAGTACATTTTACTCAGTATTTTTCCTTTGTTCGAGAGAATTTGCCTATTCCATGAAAAAAAACTATTGAGGATTTTGACAAAATTTGTACTAGTTTTTTTTTTCTTTTTTTATGTTTTTTTTTTTTTTTACACGTCACTTAAGAGTTGAGGAACAAACCCACAACTTCAGGTTGGGGCGGGGGGTGGTGGGGGGGGGGGCAGCCGATCTACTCACTGAGCCACGCTGCTCCTATTGTATGTTAGTACAGTGGTCCTCAACCCTGGGCCTCGGGGACCGGTCGGTATCCAACCTGTTTTCCATGTCTCCCGCAGCCAACACAGGTGATTTCATATCATCAGCTAATTAGCAAGCTCTGGAGAAGCCTGATAACGATTCCCACCTGTGTTGGCTGCCGGAGACATGGAAAACAGGTTGGATCACGGTCCCCGAGGACCGGGGTTGAGGACCACTGTGTTAGTATATCAACGCGTCAGCTGGAATCTTCATAACTTTTTTTCCCTCTAAATTAACTAGTAAAATGTACTATAAAATCCTTCCGAAATTGGCTTAAAATTTCTGAGTGAACTTTACTAGGTGTTTGTCATGGGATAGGCCAATTGTCTCACAGTAAAAAATACTTTTGGGTAAAATTGATGCTGATTATTTTTTTTTTTTTAAGTGCAAATTTTACTCTGTGTGTGGGACCAAATTGACTCTTTTTAGAGTAAAATGTACTCGACAAAAATGCACTGTGTAAATGTTGAAAATGTGTACAGTGGCTTAGAATATTAAATATAGTTTTTAGGAACGAAACATCTGCCTCATCACCGCACATGAACGTTGGTCATTATGATGGTACTTGATGAGCTAAGTATTTTTTTTTTGGTACTTGGTGGAACAAGGTTGAGAACAACGAAGTTCGAGAAAGAAAATATTTTCAGAACAAGAAATATAAAAACGAAAAATACAAAGCATGTTAATACTTGACGGACACCACCTTGTCAGTTTGAACCAGGAAAAATCCTCACCGGTTCTGCCTTTCAATATTCTGCAGCTCCCTGTGGTCCTTCTTGAGGTGCTTGGCGAGGGATGTGAAGTACTCGCGCAGCAGGTTCTGGAAGGGCTGCTGCTTCTCCGCGCTGATGATCTCGCTGGGCGGGAAGGCCAGGCCGTACTTGTCGGTGGCCATCTTGACCTTGCGGGAGAGCAGTCCGGCGATGTCGTCGCCGCAGTGCTTGCAGAAGCTGATCACCACCGACACGTGCGTGTGCGTGTCGCGGTCGGCGCCGATGATGTTCTTCAGCTGCTCGTAGATGAGCGACAGGCCCTCCTTGTCGGTGAAGAAGCCCACGATGGTGAGCTCGGCCAGGAAGCGCAGGTCCGTGCGCAGCTTGCTGACGTTGGGCGCCTTCTCTTCCTTGCGCGCCTCAAAGTGCTTCTTCCAGGCCTGCAGCAGCAGCGGCGCGAACTCGCCGTAGCGCTGGTGGAAGAGCGAGCACAGGTGCACGGCGCAGCCCACGTCCGAGATCTTCAGCTTGGCCTCCACCACCGACCCGACCGCCTCGCCGATGTACTTGCTGAGGTTGAGCGAGCCGAAGTCGCCGGAGAGCGAGTCGCGCTGCTGCTCGGTGAGCGTGCGCAGCTTCTTGACGAAGGCCGTGTTCTTTTTCAGGCTCGAGTCCAGGCGGCTGAAGAAGGCCTCTTCCGGTCGGGCCTCGTGGGCATTCTGGTTCTTGACGCGCAGCTCTTTCCGGCAGTGGTGACGCTCCCAGGCCTCCTGGTGCAGCTGGTGCCCCTCTTCCTGTTCCCTGCCACAGGTTGAATTTAGATCAGACAATGTTGCGCAGGGCCGCAATATTCACAAAAACGTTTACGCACAGAATCAGAATCAGAGGCAGTGTCTAAAGTGTGTGGAAATATCTGACAAATCGTAGCCTGCTTAGCACGGTCACGTGCGAAATGTGCAAGTCAAATGGAACAAAATGCATCCGCTAATGCTTGCCGACCAACAGCCGAAATATTCTCACGTCAGTTGTCAATAAGTAAATTCCCCTGGTGTTCGGTTTAGGTGAACGGTATGAGATTTTTTCTAATAGGTTTTCTGGTGAGCTAACAAATACACGCACGCACGCACGCACGCACATACACATACTCACCCACACACACACACACAAAAAAAAAAATATATATTAAAAAAATAAAAAATAAAAGAGCAATGATGATGACATTTCCGAATGAACAATACTGAGCTCTTAAAAAAGAAAAAGAAAAAAAAAGAAAAAGAAAAAAAAGAAAAGAAAAAAAAGTAAATTCCCCAAACGCCTCTGTAATACAACAAGTGAAAAAAGAGCAGTGGTCCATCAGCAGCCATTTTGAATGTGCCCGAATGGGATTGGGATGAGCAAATCAAGCGTTGACTACAAAAAAAAATCGACTCAAAAGAAGTTTAAAAACACTCACTCCCCACAAAAAGTATACTGTATTTGGTTTTCAGGTTAAAATGCAAGATGAACAAACATAACCTTTTCTAAATGATATGACAAATTCCCATTCACATACTTCAGGATAGCCGCTTCCTCCTCACGTTGCCTTTTAGCCTCCTCCTCTTGAAGCTTCCTCTCCTGCTCCTCTTGCTGCCTCTTCGCCTCCTCCTCCTTCTGCTTCTGCTCTTCCTCCGCCTTCTGTTTCTCCTCCTCTTTCTTCTTCCGTTCCTTCTCCTCTTTCTTCTTCTTCTCCTCCTCCTGGCGCTTCCTCTTCTCGTCCTTGCCACCGTCCTTCTTGCCGCTCATCTTGACTTCGTCTTTGGCTTTGTCCCGCGGCGCTGCTGCTGCTGCCGCCGCCGCCGCTTTCTTCTCCGCATCTCTGTCCTTCTCTTTGTCCTTGCTGCTGGCGCAACCAACGTCTTTCTCGTCCATGTTTACTGAGCGCTTGCGTTCAGCAGGCATACTGACAAAAGTGGGCAGGAAAAAGTTGTTATTCTTCACTTCTTTTACAAAATTATAGCTAGATAGCCAGGCACATACTTTATTCGTCCTGTGAGGGGAATTAAACTGTCTCAACAATAATATTAGCCCATATACAGTTATTTTAATAAAACAGAAACAACATTTAAAAAAAAAAAGGGCAACATTGAGGAGGAACAAAAATGAATTTAAACCAAACGTAAGCGAGAATTTTAAAAACTGAAGATTAGGATGTTGCATGTTGGTATGCCACTTATGCTAAAGCGATACTTGTATAAATTGTACAAAATGGGACGTTATGAGGAGATATATATCGTTTTATGTATAATATAAAACGCTGACTTTTAAGATCAAATGTGCGCAGGAAACACATATACTCATATCTGTTGCACACAATTGCGTAGGGGGTGTGACGTAATTCATTTCACGTTCTGAACTCTAAAATAAAACAAGTTGGAATCTAAGTGAACGCAACTGACCATCCCATAAGTAATCGTAAAAAAAAAAAAAGCCACAACAAATTAAAACGCGATAGCAGTACAATTATGTGGAAATGATGGGAAAATAATGATTCTATTAACCGCAAATAAATGTCAAAACTTGACATGATTCGCCGTTAGCGACTTAGCTTAGCTCCATGGTTGCCACTTGTTCCTCAATCAAACGAGATACGCGTGGTAAACGTATTGGTTTTCTTCTACAACTATCCGATGAATACAGTAGACTAACCTCGACCATTTCTCAGTCGATACGTCCTTTGTTAAGATTTCCCCCACGAAAGTAACCTAGCATTGCTAACACTATTCGCTAGGCCACTCTAATGGACGCCAGGCAAAAGATGTAAACAAACCATCCGTGACGAGGTTAAAGTACTCATTAGTGAGCGAATTCACATACTAAAGCACGACTCGATGCTATTAACTTGATCTTGCAGAATATGAAGTATCAAATCAGACTACGTAACGAAGAAAATGCGAAATGTACCTGTTAGTGGAAGAAAAACAAACATCGGTCATCGACGTTTGATTTCCGTGTGACATGAAGGACCCCTCGGTAACGTAAAAATTACGCCTGGCTATAATATTGTCTTTTCTTCTTGCTCCTTTTTTTTTGTAAAAATACCGAATACACAAGTTACACTTTAAACAACCTTTTTTGTTGTTTTTTACACGTTAAACTTTTAATACCATTGTATGTCGTGACGTTTTTTTTTTTTACGTTTCACATTTTTTAACAGGCGACTCTTCTCAAGTTGTCATAATGTGACACATTAGGCATTAAAAAAAACTTTATTTCCAAACTTATATTTACTACATCTTGGTGTTTAATCTCAACTAAATTTATTGCACTGTGAAATGATTTACCAAAAATGAATGTAATCAACTACAGACAATACAGCTTGTATGACGTCAATACAGTTATGATCCCCCAAAAAAGACACACTGACGTCTTACTTGACTTTCTTTTTAAAATTGCAAGACAAACGTGTAATTCTGATTTCCCCCAAAATGATGACGGGTGGAACACACAAGCTCATTGTACCTTTTTGTTATCTGGTGGTGGAAGAGCATTTAGTTGTGCTGCCTGTCACTATATTACTCACTATGCAGTATATTCGCTGGCATCAAAAGAATAGACGAGACTCGACTCGAATGCCTTTATTGTCATTGCACAACAGGAATACAAAGAAATTGGGAGCGCTGCTCCGTTGGTGCATAGTTGTTTTTTAAGTAATAAAAGAATAGAACAGAATAAGAATAGAAATGAGATGATAAATGATAGGCATTATTTGTGATGTATTAATTACTCACCGCTTTTTCAATTTGACAACTTGTCAAAGTCAAATTTTATTTTTGTGAAACCCTTCATTACCATCAATTTCATTTCTTCTGGAGCAAAGCACCATCGGATTAGTGCCACACAATTCATCTAGCCAGGATTCTAGTTTTTATTGACAAAAATACCCATTACTGTTACCGCTATATAAAAAAAGATATGTATTTAAAAAAAAAAAAAAAAATCCCTTATGGGATTTTCCGCATGCGATTGGCAGTGGACTGCGTTTGTGACATCTGAGCCAGACGACTCTTTCCCTCCTCTTGTTCGGACAGCTTAATGTAAGTGTACGACAAGAGTCCCACCAGCGTACAGAGGATCCCCAAAGCCTGAGAGCAAAAACAGAACCACAATCGGTTGCAAGCAAATACAGCGATACCTTGAATGCAATTTGCTTCATAACTCAAATCATTTTTGATCACAAATACATTTTCCACATCGAAATGAATGGGGAAAAAACATTGCTCCGTTCCAGTATCAAAAAAAACCCCAGCCACAATTATTATTTTTTTTTGCTAAACTACTTAGTGGCTGGATGTTGAGAGATTTTGGTGCCATCTCGTAGTCGACTGGCTGAATTGAGACGTGTATCTCAGAAAATCGGCAATTAAAACTGAACAATAGGACCTCGGGTCTCCTGGTGTTCGGTTTAGGTGAACGGTATGAGATTTTTTCTAATAGGTTTTCTGGTGAGCTAACAAATACACGCACGCACGCACGCACGTACACATACTCACCCACACACACACACACAAAAAAAAATATATATATATATATATATAAAAAAAAAAAAAAAAAAATAAAAAAAGAGCAATGATGATGACATTTCCGAATGAACAATACTGAGCTCTAAAGAAAAAACAAAACAAAAAAAACAAAAAAAACTGAACAATAGATCGACCTCGCGCTGTCATAGCAAAGCACTCCTAAAATGGGGCACTTGAAGTCAAGGGTACGATGGGTATGATTCCAAAACATTTCCCGGCAGTGCAAGAAGTCTAACCTGGTTGAGTGACAGCGGGTCCTGGAAGATCAAATATCCTCCCACCAGAGTGATGCAGAATTTAAAATGGCCAAACATGTTGTAGCTGGAAAGGAAGTTTTCTAGTCAAGGCAAACAAATGTGAACATGATTCTGAATGACATAAAACGTATGTATGTGTTTATAATACACCAAAAATGTATGAATGGGCGTAAACAAATACAATATTTTATTCTTGTGTGTTTCCACTTACTTGGCCCCAAAAAAAAGATGCTTTTGATTGTGATTTCTGCATTTTTGCAAATCGAGCAAAGCGCTATATAAAAACAATGTATTCTCATTTCCTACTTGGCACGCCGTGTAGAAAGTAAGCACAATGCAGGCATGCCAGTTGTTACCAAAAAAACAGACGAGCGGGTTGCAAATGATCCCCAGGCAACCCTGAATGAAGGATACGTAACCGCTGACGTGTTCCCAATGATCCAGTAGATGGACAGGTTGACCATGAAGGCCATCACGCCGGAGAAAAACACCGTCATCTGTAAACAACGGGACGTCGTCATGTGGCCGCCTTTCAATGCAAAGCCTTGGCGTCGGGCATGTGAAAAAGCAGCCCATGTTGTGTCGAAGCCCACCAGAGCGGGAAGGGACCACGGTCCAAATATTCCTCCGTCTCCTGTGAGCGGCTCGAAGAAGGGAATAACGGCCAGCAAGAAGCCCGACGAGAGCGGAGCCTGGTAATACAGAAGCTGCATGGAGTTCACTTGGAGCTCGTGCTGTTTCGCGCCGACCCACTGGAAGACAACACGCGCAAGTGGGACCGCTTCATTCTCATACTTGAAACAATCATATTTATACAAATAATAATAAAACAAAATAAAACAAAATAAAACAAAATAAAACAAAATAAAACAAAATAAAACAAAATAAAACTAAATAAAACAAAATAAAACTAAATAAAACAAAATAAAACTAAATAAAACAAAATAAAACAAAATAAAATAAATAATAATAATTAATAAAAATAAAAAATAAAACACAATAAAATAAAACAAAATAAAATAAAACAAAATAAAATAAAATTAAAATAAATAAATTAAAAAATTAAAAAATAATAATAATAATAATAATAAAAAATAATAAAAATAAAATAAAATAAAATAAAATAAAATAAAATAAAATAAAATAAAGTTTTTTTTAGGCTGGCAACGCCTTTGCTACAAAACATTTTGGAGCCGACATCATCAAGGCACTGGATGCAGATGACCTTGCCTGACTAAAAAAGTAACAAGCACGTTTTAATGAAATAAGGAGTACAAAGTGCCGATACCCGTTTTCCAGTGTAGTAAATATGAATAAAAAGCTGTCAGGAAAAAAAAAATACTGGTAGACGAAATACCAAAAAAAAAAATAATAATAAAAATACAATAATAAATAATTCACTCACCACTTGGTAGAGCGACGTCACCAGAACACCCAAGGTGGCAAAAATGATGCCCAGCGTTTTGAAGCGCACGTCGTAGTACGAGTTCAACATCACACCAATTGTGATCGGCACCTACAGAGGATAAAAACAAAAAACAAAGTAAGACAGCTGGTGTTGATCATCATTCAGTGCAACCTTAACGTTCGACTTCCCAGCCTCACAAGTTTTTTTTCTCTCGCATGTGTAACAGTCAATTTTTTTTTTTTTTTATGTGAGCATAGTACTGCTCGGGGTACATGGTCTACACTCTACTGTTAACTAAAGAGTACCATGGTATAAATATAGACCGATCAATGACACAAAGTATCGATGCCAAATAGCCAATTGTACTTTACACAAAAGTTAAATTAACACAAGGCAGATACTTGTAAACAAAAACCGTGCATGATGATTTGCCAATGTGTCAAACTGCCCCAGTGTAGCGCCAACTACTGGTGAGGAAGACTTACTCCGTGTCATCAGTGGCTTGCGGGCTGGTATTAACATCCTTCACGAGTACAGTACATACTTGGGATCTGTACTCGCTTATCACTAACAAATAGTGTTTAAAAGCGGTGAGCGTTTTGTGTTCAAACGTTCGATTTGAGAATGCGAATGCGTCAGTAAGCAAGTCAAGGAAAAGAGCTGACCAGCGTGAGCTTGATCTTGTTGGAGAAGCTCTTCTTGTACCAGGCCGTCTGGATGAAGATAATGACGGGAGTCGTCATGACCTTGGCCAGCTGGTACGTGCCGATGGTGTTGTTCTGCAGTGACAAGTTGGTGAAGGCCACGAAGCCGCAGAAGCTCAGCGCCAACCACACGATCTTGTGCAGCGGCAGCCTCTTGGGGGAGAAAATGTCCATCATCTGGCACAGGAACAAACCCAGCCAGGTGACCAGGAAGTGCACCAGGGTGAGCGTCATGTTGGGGAAGCCGTATTGCACGTAGATCCACTTGTTGATGAACACGATGCAGATGGACGACAGCAGGTTGGCCAGCATGCCGGCCACGATGCGCCAGTTGGCCGACAGGTCGGGAAGCTTGGCGGCAGCCATGACGCACTTCAGGTTTTCACAATGAGATATTCAAACTGTACGGAAAACACAGACAATTTACACAAGAGTACATTATTTGCAATTTTATTTCTCTGGTCTGCACTTTAAATTGATTTCCCTTTTGCAATATTCAAAACATATCATTAACATTTATACATTTGCATATATCCTGCTCAAATACATGAGTGAGATGAACAGCAACACCTGTTGGTATAATTACTGTTCTTTTCATTTAAGAAAAACTGTTTTATAAGAAAAAAACATGAACAACTTTTTTCATAAACTTTTTTTTTTTGTTTTCAACAATTATTAAGTTATTTTCTGAACTTCTAATAAGTCATACTTGACAGGCGCATTTTTTTCATTTATGGTCTGGCTTCTAAAAAATACGGCACCCTGCTTGGCTGGTATATTTGTAAATCTGACTGATGGCAGCCATAAACCTTGCACAAGAAAATGCACAGATCGTGGATTATTCTCATAATAATATTAACAATAATAATAACAAATAATAAATAATAAGGCAGGACAGTGCCATTGGAAACGGTGATGTGGCCTCAAGTCAAGTGCTTATCAGAATGACTTCGAATTCAAATGTTGCTCTGTTGACAGGAGGACAAGGAAGAAGGAATTCTGCCACGCAGCCAGAATTTTTTTGATTTTTTTTTTTTACCTGGAGTCTTCATCTTCTCGGGCTGCTGTCCCACTGCTTATCCGTGGATCTGACTGACGGCCGAACTTGACTAAAGTTACAGATCTTTTTGTCCGTGACGCTCAAACTTGAATGTCCAGCTCTGGCTCCACACGGCTTATTTTTGTAACTTTTGACGCCGCGTAGCTCGACCACGGGGCTCGCTTAAAGTGGCCCTCGGGGATTGAATCCCTTGAAGAAAGACTGCTCTGTATTCCATTTCCGGGTTTTTCTACTTCGCGTGGTGATTCATTGTAGTTTGCTAATACGTTTATGTTCATTACCGCCATCTATCGGTATGTAGTGGGATTACTGCTCTGTTTTACAATCTTCCCTTTAAAAAACAAAAGTATGTCACTGCCCTTTAAACAGCTTCTCTCGTAATTTTTGCACTTAAATTTACCAAATGAACGAGTCCAAGTCCTAAAATAGATCAACATTTCCACCCTAATGACGAATCACCAGTCGCTGAAGGCAGGCACAATTTTGCTGAGGTTGTTTGAAACGGTCCAAATTTAAGACCCAACTTTAAAGTTTGAACATTTCACTAATTCCTTTGTATGCCACTAGAGGGAGCACCCACAACTACTAATAGGTTAGTGTTTCCCAACATTGAGCACACGGCACACCACTGAGCTAAACGATTTGCAAAAGGTGGATATACAGGTTAATTAGTAGTAGAAATCATTTTGATAGTTATGCTTGTTACGGTATGTGGTTTTTAATTAGAAAATGGTAACATTTTGTCAAAATAATTGACATTGGAAAACTTCCACAGCCCACCTAATGATCTCCCACGACGCTGGTTGAGCATATTTCCTTAAATTCATTAGGGTTTTCACTTGGAAAGCACTTTTCTACCTACAAGGCACTCAAAGCGCTTTTTAAATGCACGTTGGTAAATGATGAGCACAAGCACAATGTGAACAAAACCTTTTTATAAACTTCAAATAGCATAAGAACTCTCCAAACAGAATACGCGGTTTAACCTTCTCCAAACAGAATACGCGGTTTAATCTTATTTAAATGTGTGCAGAAATAAATAACAAAAAATGTTGCCACACAGGAACGCAAATGTTTTTGGGGATCATTACTACTAATACTGCTGATCCTGACAGTGTAATTGCACTAAAACTCAAAAAGACTGAAACATTCGAATGTTGACCGGTGGAGACGAACAAAACTGACAACACGAGCGGCACAGCTACGCTGAGGTAGGAGAACAGACACACTTGCCGAGGTCGGGACGGGGGGGGGGGGGGGGGGGGAGAGAGGACGGACGGACGGACGCGCGTCCTAACTGAGGTAGGTGAAGACGACGGCCTGGATGGGCAGCCGGCACACGGGACACAACTTCTTGTGCTTCTTCAGCTTGCGGGCGCAAACGTAGCACGACATGAGGTGGCCCGTCTTGCCGTGGACGATGCAGCCGTTCTTGGGCCGCGACTGGCAGATGACGCACGGCTCCAGGCACGAGTCGGGCAGCCGCATCTCAGCCGACACGCTGCGCTCCAGCTCGGGGGTGGGGGCGGCTGGGGCGGTGGCGGCGGCGACGATCTCCTGTGAGCTGGTGACCGTTTCCTGGGAGTTGGTTGCGGACGACGGCTGCGAGTTGCACGCCCACGGCTGCTCCTGTGAGGACGAGCTGCAGGACGAGGACGGCCGCGACGCCTCCTGCGAGTCGGGAGCCGGCGAGGTCTTAATTGTTTTGCCGTCCGGGACGTCCACACCGTCCTCGGCGTCGGAAACTTTGGAAAAACGGAGGACAAAAACACATGGATTAACAAATGTGCTCCCCAAAACGTATAAATACGTTCGAGTTTAAATATTATCATGCTCCCAAAGACGTATTTATACGTTGAACTGAAGAGAATGGTTGAAGCAATGGTAGTTATTACACAAATAACCAACAGGTGGCAGCAGAGTATAAGAGATCAACCAGGGACATGTTGCAAAAAGGCTCTTTTTCCCAGTGTTTTAAACAGATTTGTGAATAATGATAAAACTTAGCTATATTCTAATGCTAATTGCTGCAAAACGGAAACAGATACAAATATACTTTTTTTTTTCCTGATGAAAGAAGAGACTCTAAACTTTCTTTTGGTATATTCCATGTTTTTATAGCAATAGAACGGAATATTCTGTGGGCCTTGCAAAATCAATCAAAATCCAGTAAACAAAAGTTAACTTATTCAGACCCGCATTTTGTTTTGTTTTTTAATCTTTTCACATAGAAGATGGGGGGGGGGGGGGGGGTTATCTCATGTTTTATTTTGTTATAGTGGACGCCAGGATAGTACGGCTGTCGTCTTCTTCTTCTTTCCTGCAAAGTGTTGTAAACTTAGCAAGCTTATTTATGTGTAACATTTTTAACATGAACATCACGCAAACCAACTTGCGATTGTGATTGGTTAGCTCGGACCCAATCATGAACCAGAAGTGTTGACATCATACAAATGATGCGTTTTTATTGGTTTAGACACG
This sequence comes from Leptonotus elevatus, assembly GCF_054856555.1. Lineage (NCBI taxonomy): Eukaryota > Metazoa > Chordata > Actinopteri > Syngnathiformes > Syngnathidae > Leptonotus > Leptonotus elevatus. The sequence continues at coordinate 1,687,980 of NC_141255.1, forward strand.
GAAATATGTCATGACCACTGCAATCATCTATGGGTCCGAAATTAAATAAGAGGGTTTAAAGGCAGGGTTAGAGTTTTAAACGAGGCAAGGTTTGAAAATTGGGTTTTAAGGCATCAAATCCAGGTAAGCCTCCTTTTTTCATTCATGCCCTCCTCGTCCAACTTACCCGGCGGGTCGGCCGGCTGCGGCTCGGCGGGCAAGGAGGCGCAGCGCAGCCAATCCTGGCGCAGACTCCAACAGCGCAGGCAGTTCCTCGGGAGAGGCGGGTTCAACTCGTCGCAGCCGTCGCAGCGCCAGTAGTCCTGACAACACGCGGCAATTGCGTTGAGTCACGTTTTATAATCCCGCCGGCAAAATTGGCCGCTTCCTCTGGTACTCACCGCTTTAGTGATCTCCGTGTCTTCATCAAATGAGTCGTCGTCGTCGTCGTCAAATATGGTGAACTCGTACACCTGCCGGCAATATGGGGAAAAAAAAAAACTCAAAAATGTGTAAAGTGTGTTTTGTTGGCGGGAATCCAACGTGTGTGTGTTTGTGTTCTACCTGATCGTCCGCGGACAAAGAGGCGTCGTCTTCATTGTAATCAGCCGAGTTGACGGACTCCACCTCGAATTCCACGCTGAAGTTGTCGCTCTCAGAGTCGTCGTCGTCGTCGTCGTCGCCGCCATTAGCGTCGGCAACCGTCACCGACGACGTGACGGACTACAAACACGGCAACTCAAACATTCCGTAAATCCATAAAGCAGCACGTGATGCAACGAGATGTCGCGCGTCGTACTCACGGTGCTCTGAGCCTCTGGCGATTGGCTGTTCTGTCTGTCCCGCCCACTTCCCAGTCCACCAATCACGCACCAGGACAGGCTGTCATCAAAAGTTAGGGAGTAGCTGTCCGAGCGGGCCCTCTTTGTGCCCTCGCCGCCACCGTCGTCCTCGTCCGCGTCGGGCCCGTCATCCTTGTCGTTGCTCGCCAAGCCGTGGGAGGGGCCTGCAGGGCGGGGGGGGGGGGGGGGCACAAGGCGGGGGGTAAAGTCTGAACAGGAAGCGCAAAGCGCTGCTTTCCAGAGGATCGACGTCTCACCTGCTTCGTTGCTCCTGCCGCTCCGGGTACGCCTTCTGCGTCGGCGTCGTACGTTGGGAGATGAAGGGCTGCTTCCTGTTGCGCATTCCTAACACGACAATTGCAAAAATATAAATACACACACACTAACGCATTCAAAATGGTATACAGGGGGTCAACATAGTCGCTCTAAAAAATTTTTTTTTATGATATTGTAATCAGGACACTAATTGATGGACCATGTGACTAACTGACAACTTCTTACCCACCCCAAAAAAATTACCTAGGCAGGTGTTATACTTGTTTGATTTTTTTTTATTGCTTGTCCCTTCCTACCATAAAAAAAAAAAAAAAAAAATGGGGGGGGGGCATAATGGCATTTCAATGCAAATATGTAAATTGAATTTACAAGGGTCACAGAACAAATCAATTACTACTACAGTAATTTCTGGACTATAAGGCACACCTGACTATAAGGCGCGCTAGCTAAATTTGGGGAATACTCGAGTTTGTTACACATGTAAGCCGCACCCGACTAATCAGCCGCAGGTGTTTTAATGTTACCGCACCGGGTTCCCGCTACTTTTTTTTTCCATAATGAGGGTGCAAATTGTCTCGCTCTGGTTCTGTCTCTCCGACTGTATTTGGGCCCACTTGGTTTGTTTTGCTCTGCCTGACGCTCTTGCGCTTCCTTTATAGTGCGCCCCCTTGTGACCAGATGGATAAGCCACACCTTTGTATCAGCTGCAGGGTTGAACGAAAGTGAAAAAGTAGCGGCTTATAGTCGAGGAATTACTGTAGTTAACGTACAAACTAGCATTTGTCAACACTTTAATATCATTCCTAACTCATCTTACTTTAGCCTTTCAAAATAGCCAGTCCAGTATGTTTTTTTCCCTTCCATTTTGTGCTTATTATTTTTTCTATGTTCAAACACGTTTACAGTGTGTTTATTTTTAATTTTTATGTTAATTGTATTCAAAATAAATGGGAGGTGAAAAAGGTATTGAATATATATATGAAAAAAATATATATATATATATATATATTTTTTTTTATGGTCTGTATCGATACCAGGTATTGGAATCAGCCCAATACCTGCCTTAATTCAAAGTATCGCTGCTAGTGACGGTGGCTGATACTAGTATGTGGCCTTTTTATGATCAGGAACTAGAAACGAGAAGACTAGAAAATTGCCATTCATTTCATGCAATTAGAAGGAAAAACGCTATATTGGGATTTATAGGTCTTTAAACATTATCAGTTTTTTGTTTTTTTTTGGATACTCGTACTGGTATCAGTCAGGAAAAAAAAAAGTGGTATTAATCCCTAGTCTCTATAGTGGTGTGCATGGTTTACTTAAATGCAGGTTTGAGTTCATAACGCCACCCAATAAAAAATGGGGTGTTCACTGTCCATTTTTGTAGACATTTTTGGACAAGTTTTTTTTTTTTGGGGTGGGGGGGGGGTAAAAATGGAAGTGTAGCTGGTGTCTGACCTGTGTGGGTTGTTGAGTCTGGCTGCTGCTGGCAGATTCACCAAGGTTTTGTGTTGACTCTGAACCACACAGACACACATCATCATCATCATTATTATTATTATTATTATTATTATTAATATTATTAATGTTAAGAGTGACAAGTACTGAAATGAAACCGCATTTGTGTCAACGCTCTCAGAACGTCTTACCTTGGCTCCTTGACACCATCACCAAGTTCTTGGCGAGCATTTCAAAAAACACCCTGTCCCAAAAAAAAAAAGACACAAAACAAAGGTGAAAGGTGAAAGGTGAAGTTGAGTGCAAAAAAACTGTTGTCGTCGTTTCTGTCCTGCGCCTCACCGAGGTTCTTTCACAGAGAAGGTGTCGACTCCCAGGATGCGGCCCAGCGCGTCTTGCGCGCAGTGCACGATGTGCTGCTGCTTCTTATCGTACAGCTGCTTCTGGATGATGTACTGGCCCAGGTAGAACATCACCTGAGCACGCCACAATCGTTAAGCTCGTTACCAACTCAACACACGCTTGGCGTCACTGGTCAGGTGGGGCCGCTGAGATCGTACTTCCTTGAAGGTCAGGACGTCTTTGGTGGCGCCCGCCAGCTTGAGCAAAGTGGATAACTCCAATTTGGGCCGCACCTGGACACAAACAGGCCACGCCCAGATGCCAAGTCACGACACTCAATATGATCAGGGGGGTCAATGTGGCATGATGCCGTATGTACGACGGTGCGAATGGAATTGATGATATCCTCACCACTTTGTTGTCGTCAGAGGTGTCCATGTCGTGGTTCTTGTCAGTTGCCATGTAAACAATCTGCACGCAAACACACAAAAACGAAATGTCAACATAGGCCAAACTTTTAGGAGCGAGCTGCCAATCAATCACACCCACGACTGCAGTTTAATTTCAGTGTTGTTTTCCAAAATGATGCGAACATCCACAAAGTCCAAAAGCACATTTGGAGAATAAAGTCCTATTTTTACAAGAATTACTGCGCCTTTACTAGATGTCGTATCATATCATATATATATATATATATATATATATATATATATATATATAAAAAGATAAAAAGTCATAATCTTAAGAGAATTAAGTAGTATTTTCCTATATATATATATATATATATATATATATATTATATTATAATATATATATATATATATTATATTATAATATATAATATATATATATATATTATATTATAATATATAATATATATATATATATTATATTATAATATATAATATATATATATTATATTATAATATATATATATATATATATATATAATTATATTATAATATATATAATATATATATTATATTATAATATATAATATATATATATATATATTATATTATAATATATATATATATATTATATTATATTATAATATATAATATATAGGAAAAATACTACTTAATTCTCTTAAGATTATGACTTTTTATCCCTTCAAACTACATCTTTGTTCTTGTAACTAGAGAGAGCCTAATTACTAATCAGAGAGAATTATCACGAATAACAATATTTGGAGTCGATATCCATTTTCACTGAAAGGGAACGCATACTGGCATTACACATTAACAGAAGCCCAGAGGTGTCGACTGAGAAGGAGTTCATGTTTAAACATCCCGTGTTTAAAAAAAAGTGAGTCAAAACGTTGGACAGTGCCGCTAATATTTTAAAATGAATGAACATTGAAAAAGAAAAATTCAACACAGTGTTCCGTTTCATCAATGTGGCATAAAACCTTCTGGGCCAGGCTATGAACATTTCAGCTCACCCTCGTATAATCTTCTAACATCATTTTTCTCTCTCTCGAAGAACATGAATTTGTCATCATAACATTGCAGTTTTATCCTCTCAAAAACAGGCAACGTTGTAATTCCTCTTGGGCTACGCGTTTAATTGCCATTAAGGTTATGAAGGATTCGCAAAAAAAGGTTGACAACCCCTGCGAAAAAAAAGAAAAAAAAAAAAAAAGAAGAACTCCTCAGAATGGACTCAAAAGTATTCATGCCTGCGTAAAAAGCTTTTTGGAAATGACAAATTCTTACCGTAATGTCTGTCAGCGGTCCACGTGTGCAAGTGCAAAGAGTTAAAGTGCAGAGTGAAGCGAGTGAGAGCTCAGGCAGCGGCAGCGGCCGCGCTCTTATAGCGCTTCCAGGACATGTCGGGACTAGACTGGAGCCGGTAGTACGCGCTGTCAAATCAAGCGGGCCTATCAGGGCCGGCCCGGCTGACTCAGCGGCACGCCACTGACTGCAACAGCTGATTACATTACACACGCAAATAAACACAGACAGACATGCCGGGACTAGTCCAATCAAATGACTCAACAATAAGCCAAAACCACTCGAACCAGGGCCCGACTGCATCAAGTGTGGCCGACTACTGTTTATCACAGAAAATCCCACAGTAGGTGAAAATGCTCTTTCTTATTTTGAATACTTGTTGTTTTTTCAACATTCAGTATTCCTTTCCACTTGCTCTTCCTCTCTCTGTTGTGAAATGAGACTATTGTATCACTTTCAGTCTTGAAACTCCATTAACGTTAACTATAAATCCGACACCATAAAGTGAATCAAATTGTTCGTGCAAACGCCAAATATTATTGAGGGGGGAAAGCACGTAAGTCTGCTGGCTGAAGTATAGCAAAACGCCAGATGCAAAGATTTAACCTTCAAACAACTGCTGCATAGCATAAAATAACGCTCACAGGAACAGTTTGCCAATCCGGGGGGCCGGGGGGGGCAAATAGGCCCTAGTGCCTTCTATTTACTACTACTATCCTTCTTCTGCCAATATACTGACTATCTCTCCTCCGGACATGTCCAAACCATCTCAGTCTGGCCTCTATGACTTGATCTCCAAAGCCTCCAACATTATGCTGTACCTCTGATGTACTCATTCCTGATTCTATCCATCCTGGTCACTTCCCAAAGAGAACGTCAGCATCCTCAGCTCTGCCTCCTCGTCTTTTCCTCGGTGGCACTGTCCTCCAGACCAAACAACATGGCTGCTCTCACCACAGTTTCATTTTCGCTGAAACTCTTCTATCACACCTGACACTTTTCTCCACCCGTTCCAGCCTGCCTTAAATACTCCTCCACCTTCTTGGTCTCTTCTCCCTGTAACCTCACTCTTGTCTCCCATTCACACACAGATACTCCGTCTTGCTACGACTAACCTTCATTCTCTCTCCTTTCCAGGGCAAACCCTCCACGCCTTTAGCGTCTCCTCCACCTGTTCCCTGCTCTCACTACAGATCACACAATGTCATCAGCAAACATCATGGAGATTCCTGACTCACCTCGTCTGTCATCCTGTCCATCGCCATAGCGAACAAGAAGGGAACCATACGTTGGACACTTGCACTCCCAAGTTAAAAAAAAAAAAAAAGTATTCAGTCAAAGTAAAACATAAAAAAAAATAAAAAAAAGGAAAAACACAATAAAAAAATAAAAAAAGATAAATAATGATAATAACAGCAGTGTGAAATTCATTAAAGCAATTCCAAACAAAAGTTGTGATGGCAAACGTATACTCTACATATGACGTCACCAGCGTGGGGAAGGAATATGCCCGGACTTGTCCCTCGCGCGTGAGTGGCGTTGATGAAGCACATTTGCCTCAATGCTTCTTTGCATGAGCGCCAACAACACACTAATGTCGCATAGAAGGGCATAAAGCATTTATAAAAGCACAACAACGTTTTGCTTGTTAATCTTCCGTCGCACCAACACAAACGTCCAAACTTGACTTCGGTCTTTGAATTCAAACCGATTTGCAGCACGTCGAGTGTACAGTATTGTGTCGAAACTTGACTTTATCCTTAAAAGTGACGCCGCTTTACAACACGTAGTACGTGTTGGTAACTCGACATGAACGTCTAGTGTAAATAAAAGTCCACAAAACGACACACACGAAAAAGCCAAACGAAAAATTCATTCCGCGTCTTCCGTCTACTCGGCCAGGAAAGTCCGAGGCTCTGCGGCCTGCATAAACAGCATCATTCACACTCACCGCTGGCGAACTTTATGGGATTCTAATGGCAACAAGAGTCGTAATTAACGTACCCGTTTCGTTCAGTGGACGATTTGAAGTCCAATGTATGATTTTAATGAGCAATTTATTGCACTCTTGAAATTTCCGCTCGACGTCTCGAAGTGCTCCGTCCACGTGATAGCGCCTCCACAGGTGAAGCGCTGAATATGTATCAATGTAAAAGTTTATATACTGTACACCCACAGGTAATTAATTGCACTTTAATTAATTTCACGTCTCTAATTTACTTTTAACAGCGTATTATTTTTCACATAGGCATTTAAAATTGATTTGGAATACAAAAAAAAAAAAATCGAGTAGAAGGTGAGAAGTAACCAGGCATTCGAAATTTCTAGAATCACTGATTACCTCGTGGCCTCGAAATTTCGTTTAGTGCAATTTTGCATTTTATTTTATTTTTATTTACAGGAGTGTACCTATTGTGAAATGTGGGAAACGGTTAATACATGCCTGAGAAAGGGGTATGGAGTGTGTGGTGTTTTACAGCCTTAAAACATACAGAATGTAAAATAAATAAATAAGGCTAACTACATCGCCGCTTTCACATATTGCTTCTTTTTTTTAACATTACATAACCCCAGCAAAAAATGAGGGAATTGGGATTTCTTTTGGTCTTATATTACCAGCCAATCACTTGTGTTAAGAAGCAAGCTAAGATAACAGCTTACTTTCTTTTTCTTCTTACCTACTTTAATTTTCCCATGTAACAAAGAACATGTATATATATATATATATATAGCTGTCAATGGGAACTATTGTGTTTAGTTGTACATGTTAGCCAATTATCAATTATCTTCATCCTACAAAACAAAATATTTTTGCCTCAGTGCCAGTTGCTCTGCTTTAAACAAACAATCAACCCATCCAAGTATTTTTTTTTTACATTTATTTAGAAAATATAGAACACGCAAACAAAACATAATCCAGGGGCCTTTCATGGCTGCAACTCATAGCCGAGCGGGTCAAGTCCCTGGTCCAACAGCGCGAGGGACGACTCCCTCAGCTTCTGAAGGAACCGTCTCAGCTCCTCTTTAGAAAACACCTAAATAAACACAAGCCCACAGTTGGCCTCGACCAAGACGCAAAGCGCAAAAGAAGAAAGCCGAAGGGCGGTGGCGGCGGCGAGGTTACCTGGTAGAGGCCGTAACGGTCAGATGAGATGATGTCGGCGAGCTGCAGCGCCTCCTGGTGTCTGGAGGAGCTCTGCAGCACGCTGAGCAGCAGGAAGCTGAGGCGAGGCAGACACAGCGAGCGCAGCGCCGACATTTGGTGTCTGCGCTCGGCACCCTGCTCCGAATCCTGACAAAAACATTCGGGAAAACCCTCAAATATGCTTCTCACTCATTGGCGCGCAAGACGGATGAGCGTTTTGTCCCGACCTGTACGTTGTCCACCATCCAGCCCCCGTTAACAAACAGCAGCACGTTGTAAATTCTTTCCTTCACGTCTTGAGTCAGGACATCCAGGCGGCCCGACCAGGCCGAAAGCGCGGCCTGGCGGCGAAAAAGGCTTTTTAAACACATCGCATCTGGAGATAAAGCCATGATTTCCTTGGCGGCGTGCGTACCTGGTACTCTTTCTCTCTCATCTCATTGGCTACCCGCTCTGTGAATTTTACTTCTGGTGCAGGTGTCGGCTTCTGGGGGGCGGAGCTACTGTGGCTGAACCAGTCGATAAAGGCTTCATGGGCTTCCTGGAAGAATATTTCAGATGTTTGGTATTATTAAAGCTATGTCAATTTTAATTAGCCTGTCTGTGGCGTTTTGCATTAAGAAAAAGAGGCAGAGAAGGTTCCTTACTAAGCCGCAGTTGTAATTGTTGGCATAGAACAGAACAATATTTGCCTGCAGGTAATGTCAGATGTAAGGCTGTCCCGACGAGTCGACATAACCAATGACGTAAATACGTCGGCATGCACGACATATCGTCGAGCGTCGATGACGTATAAAGCGCTCCAAAGTCGGCCGACATGGCAACATGACTGCTAGCTTGACTTCCCTTTTGGATGTTTCGGCTTACGTTTCCGACGTTTTTATTGAAATTACATATTTTTTTACCATTATCATCATCATGCCACCCCGAAAGTTCATTAAGTTTTTAATTGCTACTTTAGGACGCAGTAAACAGCTAATTAGTTACGACGTCATTGTATGGTATGGCACAAATCTCCATTGTTAATGGCTAGCAGCTAGCTGTTAGCGTTAGCAACGAGTCCCTGGTTCAGCCTGCTTGGCAGCCATAAATGAGTTTGACAGCTGGTACCTGGCGTGCTTTCTTTACTGCTTGTTTAATATTGGACCAAGGCTACTTTGCAATTTACTCTCCATGTTTAAAGGAAGGGAACGTGCCTTAAAATGTACTTTGAGGTCTTTTCATTATTGTCTTCTTTTATTTAATAAAACACTTTTGCCCATAAAAAAAATAAATAAATAAAAAAAATAAACTCAAAATGTCAAATATAGCCGTTTAGATTTTAGGAATATTTAAGCCATTAATACCTTTTTATTTTACACATGGACCACGTATAAAGTAAGAATGTATGTGCTTCATATTGCACGTTGTGTTCCTGAATCCTAAATGGCCATACTAGACGTTTTGAGTTGTTTTTGGGGTTTTTTTTTAATGGGCAAAAGCGTTTTACAAAGTAGGTGAAGACAGTCCTATTACTATAGTACTATTTATCTTCTTTTTTTCTTTTTTTTTTGCCGATCCGAAAAACTTTTGTCTTAGCGAGTTGAGTTATATTTTAGCATTAGGCTAGCAGACATTTGTGAATCTGAATTTGGTTGAATAATTTAGTGTTTAAATGTTAATTTGTCTTTTGCTTTACGGTCAACTTCAAGTGGGAGCAGCAAAGTTTGCGTGTGGTGCGCAAGAGTGAGAAAGAGAACTATTAAATACCACTTCTATATAATGGAATAATAATAAACACAAACCAGGTAGGCTCTGATGCACAGATGCTCTCGAATGGCGTTCTGATCCTCGGCGGGCAGAGGTGACATGTGGCTGAATCCCAGCCAATCGCTGCAGATTTCTCTCAAAAAATCGGCGGGAACTTTGGAGAAGACCGCTTTGGCCGCGTCGTGTTTCTCGAGAGCTGCGAGGGAGAACGGACGAAGGAGTGCCTCACGATCCCGCCAGGTGAATAATGAGTCACGCAATGATGTGAAGTGTTTGTTGTTACCCAGGAATCTCCTCATGATGGCGTTGGACTGCTTCAGGGCTTCAGCTCGATGGGCGGAGTCAAAAAGAAGCCAGTCGATGACGTCGATCTTCTGTTGGTCCTCCTGTAAGAAGACAACTCCTGACACACTCAACATGGACGACAACTTGATGACTTTTTAGGTTCCAAACGAACCAGTGTGGTTCCCGTCTCCAGAGTCTGGCTGTGAGGCATGAACTCGGTGTCATCCCGCTCTCGCACCGTCTCCACCACCAGTTTGGTCACAGCCGCCACATCCAAACCTACACGAACAAAATGATTCCAAATGTGCTCGCCATCTTGCCGCCTAACCAAAGTTTCTGCTCTCACCGGCTTCGGTGGCAAGCTGCAAGCAGCGGGGGCGGAGCTCCGGCTGGCTGACGGTTTCCAGGAAAACGGCGTATTGAGTGGTGGCCAGGTCGGCCGGCAGCTGGCTGACGTAGCTCGCCACCAGGTCCGTCTGCTGGTCCCGAATGAGCAGGCTCACGTACGCCTTCAGCACATCCACGCACACGTCCTCCTGCCACACGGAGACAGAAATGACATCGACGACACTGCAGGCTCGGGCCAGAACACCGGCCAATTGGGCCAAATGGCCGATTATTTCCCCCTTAAAACATTATCATCAAAGAAAACCTAAGTATCCGACGCTGTGAAAATACCCTGAATGCACCATTTTGCTTGCGTAGCTTTAGCAACTAGCAAGTGTGTAGCGTGTTATTCTGTTGTCCCTAAGCGTCCTTTAAGCTGTTTAATAACACCCCAATTGGACTTTACCATAAAACTAAACACACGACGATAAGAATTACATCCACTGTATATTTAAATACAGAATATGCTTAGTTTTTTTAAAACATTGCTAGCCTAGCGCTAATGCTAAAGGCGAAGGGAGAATCCCATTCAAATGCTAACAGGAAGTTAGCATTGATTTTCCTTTAAATAACGAATATTCAGACAAATGCTGTGGGAACACATAACACTACGCAAAGGCACAAATTCTTCCCAATGTGTTAAAAATTAGTTATTTTAATGGAATTCAATCGGAGTCCAGTCCAGTAACTTGCATCTGTACTCAATTTAAGTGTGTACACGGCACCACTCTGCCCCCAAGAGGCCAAAACGCACATTATTTGTTGTTATTGTTTTTTCAGATTATATTATTTTACTTTATTCTATTCTTTTTTCACTTTTTAATTGTTTTATTTTGTCATTGTCCTTCCAAGTTATATTTAAAGTTGATATTTCTAGAATTCAAAGACTTTTCTCAAAAATCAAGGCGCAATCGTCCAAGGATTTAAATCCCATTTTTACGTCGTCGTTACCTTCAGGGCCAAACCCATGGAGCGGAAAAAGAGCAGCAGGTGACTCATGAAACGCATCAGGTGTGAGGGGAGCGCCGGAGACGCCATCAGCCAATCACTGAACTCCTCCAGAAGACCTGAGAAAAAAGCCGCACGCTTACGAGGCCCTCTGAAGGCGTCGAGGAGGAAATCTTACCATCCAGGTCTCTCAGGATGACAAACTTCTGAATGACATGGTAGTGCTCTTGCGTCTCCTCCAATACCCTCTGTGTGTGCGCACACACACCAATCATGTGGGTTCAGTCATGTGACCTTCATGGGAACCAATCACATTCACTTTGCGTTTTACCTTGGACTCTGACGCTTGGAGCTCCTCAAACACCTTTTCCATCGTCCAGCTGAGGAGAAAAGGGACCTCATCAGGGACTGCCTTTGGTTGACAAGATCACATGACTAAGTGTGTCCAGGTCCACAAAGTAAAAACCCTGCCACAGGTTGGCTTTAGCCACAAGTGCTTCTAATCAACAGGTTGAGACGAACTCCTTTATCTGCCAGTTGAGTAGGAAAGTTAATCTGTGGCATATTTTTTTGTGTTTTTTGACTTTCCGGACCCTGTGTGTGCGCGCGCGGTTACTTTGCTTCCAGGTATTCCCGCGGCAGCGTCTCCACTTCCTGGTCGGTCATCCCCGATGACATCAGATGCTTTTCCACCAGCGTGTCCACCATCACTCTGAAGTACGCCCACACGCAGTCCTCCCACGATTCACACACAGCCAGCACCTAACACACACGCACACACACACACATTCTTAGCTTAGCATGTTAGCACACTTATGGAAAATAGACATCGGTGAGCTCACTGGTTTGAGATTTCCACTCAGGCAGGCATAGATTGCTCTCTCGTATCTGTTTATTTGCTCCTAAAGAAAAAAATAAATCCATAACATGTACAAAAAATGTCATGCATGAGCACGCGCGTGTACCTCCTCAGCCATCCTCCAGGTGCAGGCCTTCCAGATGCCTCTTTGAGGATTTCCTTCAACCGGACGCAACTCCGCGCTGCCTGCACACAGGAGGAAAACATCCCTGAAGTGAGCTCAAGGAAAGGCACTGCATGGGGAAAGTAGGTAAGCCCTTTTAAAGGAGCTTGAAAAGGACCCGAGTTAATGTTGGGATCGTGGTAGAGCTTCCAGCCTTCCAGCGTGGCTGCTCGCCAGGCCTGCCCACAGCGTACGCACAGCCTCTGAGCCTGCGCACACAAAAATAATGCACAATAAATAACAAATAATAATACAATATATAATAAATTGGAGGCCTTTCTCAATGCAAATGAGGCCAGAACAGGTGGAATTTAGCAACACACATTTTTTTCAACACAAATTTTTTCTACGCACGAATTTAGAACCTGTTCTATCCACTCTTTGATAAATGAGGCCCCTGATGGGTCGAACTAAAGAATATGGTTTCATTTTCCCGCCCCAATCAAACCTTATATGAGAGCGCCGGCCCTTTAACTAACCTCATCGGTCATGCCGGCCCGGATGAGAATGAACAGGTTCTTCAGCAGACGGACGTCGTCTTCCTGGTCCAGGACGGCCAGAGGTCGCTGCTGCCGGAAGGGGGCGTCCGGGTCCTGAGAGTACGTTCACGAGTCATCGGTGACGAGTTTGGGAGCGGTCGTGGCGTGTATCATCCCGTTAGCGGGTCTCACCAGCTCAGTGACCAGCGGGACGGTGGAGACATTTTTGCCCTCGAGCCTCAGCTTTAGCATGTGCTGCGTGTTCTCCCTAACGAACAGACACGGCTGCTCAATTTGTGATAATTAGCACAACATTATAGCCCAGCTATAGCGTTTCGAATGTTAGCATTAAGCTAGCAGACTTGCATTATGGTTTGGTTGAACACGTTGGTTTTTTACATATACAGGCTGCGACTCACCAGCAGACACTTTTGGCGTAATATTCAATGTTGTCGGAAAAGTCCCCCATCTGATCCTTGGCGATGCTCTCCAGCCAATCAACGACCAACTAAAAAGGTGAGGCGTGACGTAGCGGTGAGCTAAGCGCTAAAATGACAACACGGTCCAAACGGGGTTTGTTACCTGACTTTGACGTACGACTGCATCGCGCTGGAAGAGTTGCTCCACCTCCACCTTCTCACTTTCGTTAGGAATCTGCATACACAATTAGGCCAAATCAACATGATACATTTCTTACACATTACCCTCAATTGCCATGGAGAGGTTATCATTTGGACTATTTCTACAAATTCCCATGGAGATATTCCACTTTAGGGCTGAACGATTTTCGATTTAATTTGACATTTTCTTCACATTCAAGCTTTTTATTCACAATGTACAGTAACATTTCCAAACATGATTGAAAATAACATACCATCGAAATATTAAAAAGCTGTTACTCGGATGCAAGAACTAAAAAGAGGTTGTGTGGTTCAAGTTAAGGCAAGACCTACAGTACGACTTGGCGCCATGTTTAAATGTGCAATTATGTGTAACGTTTCGTACTAATGTCCACGTTCTTTGTAAATAAATATATTTTGTGTGTGTGCGCGCGCGCACTGTGGCACGCCGCTGATTGGTGAACTTGGGGGATAAAAGCCCTTTAAAAAAAAAAAATGCAGCTTTGACGATCTCAAAACCGCACTGCGAGATCGCAATTTCACTCCCAAAACGATAGATCGTTCAGCCCTAACTCCTCCCCTTTGCTACCATATTGTTGAGCGAGTGTGTCGCCACGGTATCGTGTTTAACATCAGCAGTCTATCACTCACAGCCATGTCGACCATCATGTCCTCTTCCAGGGCCAACTGGACGCGATCCCTGCAAAAAAAAAAAAAGAGGTCAAGAGACAGAGAGGGGGCGAGCTGGTCAGATCCAGTCAGGTGTGAGGTGCTGTCAAACAGGAAGTGGATGTCCACCTGTACAGAGAGGAGACGAGCCGCCACGTGTGGCTTTCCTGCTGAAGTAGCCAGCGCACTCCTGCCGTCTTACTGTTCTGGCCTGCTCGCAACACCACCGACTGGAGCATTTCCACCTGAAACACCCGAGAGAAGGCGCGGACTAAGTCGAAATCTTCGATCAAGTTCCATGTCCCACAACAGGTGACTTAAGTCATGCGGCTACCTTGTCTTGGCAGAGGGTCTGGTAATCCTCCAGCAGCTCAAATACGGCAGAGGAGGAGTGTTTCAAAAAGGACGTGAGGAAATCTGTGAAAAGACTGGTCGCCGCTGCAAGAACGGGAGCCAAGGGATAAGATGGAAACCACAGCGTGGCAGGGGCGGAGTGCGTTTGTTTCACTCACCGGCCTCTCCGGGGTCATCTTCCTTTAGCAGGGCCGAGCTGAGGTGGGTGATGTCCTCTGTGAAGAAGCTGGTGTTCTCCAAACCCGTCACATTGTCAGTCAAGTCGCTGTCGTCCAAATTCTACACACAGCATCGAGGTTGATTCACACAATTTGCCATCGTGTGAGTTTTATAATATTAAGTAGCGTTTATACTAAGTGTCATGTTTTCTCACCAATCCGACGAATGATTTTCTTGGCGTGTGCACAATGTAAGGAGTACGGCCTGCATAAGCCAAACTGTCAGAAACATCTGGAACCGTGGGAGTTACTGGAGGCAGAGGGTTTAAAATTAAACAGGAAGTGAGGCTTGCTGTCACCCGAATAGAGATCTCACATTTGGGGTTGCAAAGAGGTGGAAAATTTCCATTCCAATTTAGCTGGAGAATTTTAAATCTAACATATTTTCCCCGGCTAAGTTTAACAATAAGAGCACACCTTGACTGTTGTAAAGTCCTCACTATTCCCATTAATTGCATTGAAATTGTCCAACTTTGACCGTACCCTGCCTAAATTTTGCCCTACCAGCCTGTCTGAAAAGTGAGGTAGGCGTGTTCCTCCGCGTAGAGCGGGCCGGCGTTTCCAAGGAAGCACCAGGACTGCCGCTGCCAGGTGTGAAGACTGAGATCAGTGCTCAGGAAAAACAACAACACTAACAGTTGCGAAATAAAATCAGAATGGAGTCAGGCACCATCAGCGTCACAGAACGGAAAAACAAGTCAAAGGCTGAGCAACACACAAATTTCCAGGATACATGCCACGTTCTTCAATCGACGGGCAGCGACTGACACAAAGTCATTTCGAACCACCGGAGACGGCAGCTCACGTTCAATCCTGAATAGCAACAAGTACACAAACACCACAACAGTCAAAAGGACTCCGTATTTCTATTGTAGAGGGTGTCCCTAAAAGTAGGCAACACCGGCAACTAACGAGATTCACCACATCCCTTGGTCATATTATTCCAATACATTCCCATTGAATAAAACGATGTTAGAAATGTCATTTCTTGAAAATACGCATATGGGCTGCGATCTTATTTTATTTTATCATTTTGAACTTTGACGCATCAAAGTTGAAAAGCTAAGTTGACCACTGCCGTGATCACAACATTAGCCGGTTAGCATCTCGATCATTGTGAACGGGGGTCGGCGTTAGCATCGTTAGCCCCCGCTAGCGTACTCAAATAACTTGACACAGGCGATCGGATTCTTAAAACTAAAGACGAATGACACGCTGGTGTTCTCTTTAAACGGCTAACGCGATCTTAAAAGAAGTCAAAGCTGTGCGGGGTTTAAAAAGTTAAAATGGTATTACCAGTCCATGTTTGTAAGATGTCACTTCCCGCTTCACGAGGTTCAACAAGCTTCTTCTTCGTGGGGAAATTAAATGCTGCATTCGAGGATGGTCGGAAGTCGGACTTTGACGTCCAACCAGGAAGTTCTATGTTTTTCGTAAAAAATGTGTCATTATTTTTCATCCTTAAAATGTATGAAGATAAAAAATGCAGTGAAATTGTGTAATTTAGTAGAGGAATTTAACCTTGCTGATATCGCCCCCTTTTCTTTCTTTCAAGTTTTTATGTATTGTGTGTTGTTTTTGGAGATTTCTAAGCTTGTCTTTTACCTTTTCTATATATTGTTTAACTATATACTAGAGGAAAATTGCCAATATGTTCTGTACATGTTTAAACGAATAAAAAAAATAAAAACTTCAAACCAGGAAGTTTGTACGGAAACGCCCCATTGAACTCGGAAATTCAGACTTCACCAACGGACTACAATGTGACGTCACTCTACAACGGCCATCCCTTTGGAAACACAAAAACTGAACCAGATGCTATTATTTTTAGGAAAGATCTTAACCATTTAATTTTTAGTACAGCATTTAAACATTCAAAAGCAATTGCCCAAAGTCCACCTTCTTTATATTCTTTTGTCGTTTTAGATTTTTTGATATAGTGGACTCCGTTTTTCCAAATAAAATTAATATCAATTTGGTTTATTGCTTTTATTGATTTGTCTGGTTCAGCCATAGAATATTCTGGATAAATGCACCTTGCTAAAGATTCTATTTTAGTTAAATATGTTCTTCCAAAAAACGGTTAGATCTTGTAGCCAAGATTTCAATTTGAGTTTACACTTTTTGTTTGGATATTTAAAGGATAACTCATTAAATCTGCAACATAGAAAAAACTATTTAAATTGGTCAACATTTCACCTTTATGGCCGTTGCCTTTGAGGGAAAGCTGATGAACTTGCACATCCCATCTCTCCGACATGTGCACTGAAAAGGCGATGACGAGGAGGAGTGTGTGTGTATGTGTGTGCACGTGCAAGGAAGTGGATGATTCCGTTGGTATCACATGACTGATTAGAACTCTCATGTCCGTATAAACATTTTTATTTCATTGGAGATTTCCAGGATTTGTTTTTGTCCTGCGCTTGCTGGTTTACGATCCTGGACTTGCCTTGTGCCCATCCAAATGCTTTTATTCCCAAAACAAGTCATCAAGGAGGGAAGTGGATGGAGTCCCTCATATCATTATGTGGGCGCACAAAAAAAGAAAATCATAGCTCTAATATAGATGGATTTTGCACATAAAATACACATTTGTGCCCCCCAATCTCATGTCTGGGGCTGTGCTCTTCAAAGTCCGTACCTGCTTCCTTCTTCTTCCTTTTTTTCTTTTTTTTTTTTACATTCAAGTCGCTTCCACTGCCTCAAAATGAATCAACGTACACAAACAAGTCACAAACACATTCGAGACCAAATCACTAGTTGCTCTTAAAGGCACTCCATGGTGACAAAAGTAAACATTCTGTTCACATAAATGAAGTCAATGGAGCTGCAGAATATGACATATAAAAAGAAATCATGGCCACGAATGAGTATTTACATTTTTTACCGCATTTCATGTCGGGAGCTCCACGTAAGCCTGCTGTGGCAAGTCATAAAATATAATAAATGCGTGTCGAGAGCTCATAAACGCGTCTGAATATCAGAACCGACAAAGAGAACCTTCAAACAAAGCTTCACATTTCAAAGTTAAAAAAAATTTAAAAAGCAAAAGTACCACAGAGCGGATTATTTAAAAAAATGAGCAAATAGTGCACGTAAAAAAAAAAAATCATGATTCAGTCTTTTTGTCAGCGGATTCAACATTAAAATCATGTTTTTGTTTGTTTTCCAGCTGACAGGATCTTTTGACTTCATGAGCAGTTTTCTTTTGGCCGCTTCGTCAACGTCCTGTGACTTATTGTGAAAGCGTCTCGAACGCAGGAAGTCAAACGTGACCGGCGCAGAGCTCTGATTGGTCCAAATGTCTCAGTGGTTATAAAAATTAAAAAAAAAGGCTTCTTCACGATTTTTCCTTCTTCTTGTTTGGTCCAATTCAAGTGTTTCACAGATCCGTGACTTTGTTCTCCAGGGCGGCGGCGATCTGCTGCAGTCTGAGCGTCAGCTGTCGGTTCTGGGCGGCCGGGTCTTCGTCCAGGGACTGGATGATCTAGAAAAGAATCATTGAAATGGTCAATGAATCAATTAACGAACGAAGTTGGTGAAGGAATGCAGAGGAAGTTCTTACCACGTCGTAGTATTTGCTGGCGTACTGATACAGTTGATGTAAGGCCTGTTGCGTGTTCAGCTCGTCTGTGTGTTGCTGCGCGCGCACACAGAAAATAAATTGGCAGAAAAAATACAGATTACAAATTCATCTGCCGATTATTTAAAAAAAAAAAATTTAATGCGTAAAATTATCTGAATGTGTGTCAAGACAAAAAAAAAACTTTGCACCTTGATTTTTGAGAAAATAAAGTATTTGAATAAAAATATCATAATATATAATAATAATAATATATATAGAAATATCAACTTTAAATATAACTTGGAAGAACAATGCCAAAATAAAACAATAAGAAAGTGAAATAAAATAAAATTACAAAAATGGCAACTGGAAAAACAATAAGAACAAATACTGTGCGTTTTGGCCTCTTGGGGGCAGTGTGGTGCCCTGCAAGAAAGTTACTTGACTGGTCTCCGATTGAATTCTATTAAAATTAATTATTTTTCACACATTGGGAAACATTTGTGACTTTGCTTAGTGTTATTTTACCCGTGAGTATGTGTTGCCACAGCATTTGTGTGTGAATATTCGTTATTTGAAGAAAAAACACTCCCAAAGTCGATGCTAACTTCCGGTTAGCATTTGAATGGGATCCTCCCTTCGCTTTTAGCATTAGCGCTAGGCTAGCGATGTTTAAAAAACGAAGCATGTTTTGTATTTAAATATACAGTGGATGTAAATCTTATAGGCGTGTGTTTAGTTTTACAGTTAACTCCAACTGGGGTGTCATTAAACAGCTTAAAGGACGCTTAGGGACAACAGAATAACATGCTAAACACACTTGCTAGTTGCTAATGCTACGAAAGCAAAATGGTGCATTCAGGGTACTTTTACAGCGTCAGAAACTTTGGGTTTCTTCGATGATAACGTTTTAAGGGGGAAAAAATTGGCCACTTGGCCGATTGTTTTGGTCGGTTTTTGAAGGGCAGCAATCGGCGGCCGATTAATCGGGCCGCCCTTGTCAGCACTCTCACGCACACACACCGACTCGGACTTTCACACACATACCCTGGACACCTCGGCGAGGTACGTGTTCATGTCCTGGTCGCTGACGGGAACCATCTGTCTGATTCCTTTGTAGTAACTGCACAAGACAAATGTGCATGCGCGTAACATTCGTGAGTGTTTAATGTCATTTTGCACACGCACGTGCGAGACTCACTCGTCCACCATCTTCTTGTAGGTGGAGATCTCCTTGGCATAGAGCAGCTTGTTGCTCGGCGACTCCTGCAGGGACAAACGTGGACACGAAAGACGTTGATTGGATATGGAGCGGACATGGGGCGAGCGGACGCGCATACCCGGCTGAGCTTGTGTTCCGTCTTGGTGCAGGCGTCCATGAAGGTCTGCGCGATGACGTGCAGCGAGGCGTCCACCACCTCGGTCACGTGCACGTCGAAGATGAAGTGAGGGTTGCGGAGGATGTTCACCCAAAAGCGCAGCGGCAAGCTGAGGACGACGTGATGGTCAAAAGCAAAAGTTTTTGCCACGGACGTCTCGACGTGATGCGTTGGCACCTGTTGGTCTTCCAGATGTGCAGCGTCTCCTCGTCAACGTTGTCGTGCCGCAGCGCCTGCTCGTCCAGGAAGTCGAAGAAGTACTTGATGGCGGGCGGCACGGCGGCGCTCGAGCACAGAACGCTGCTGAAGAAGTCGTCCACAAACTGCTGCAGCGTGCCCTGAAAATACACACCACATCGCACTGTGACATCAATGCTAATTTACTTTAGCCTGTCAATGGCGTTTTGCATTATAGGATAGCATTAAGCTAGCAAAACTTTTTCCCCCCCAAATTTACTTCTTTTTTTTTTTTTTTTATTGAAAAGCACAAATACACAATTTTCTGTTGCTTTTCTATTATCCACAAAAAACAACTTTTTAACGCACAATTGTTGACCACCCCTTACTTTAGCAAGCCTGTATTGGGGGAATTCCAGTCGCAACGCAGCAGACACGTCCAAAATTTAGCAGTGATAAATGTAATAATAATGCATACATTTGTGGAGACTGGGGTCAAGTTGTATTTTACAATTTGACAAATGTGCAGAATTTTACAAGCTACTTAATGTTAACGATTAGATAGCTCTTAATATATAAAGAAAAATGCACTGAGCTGTCACCGTCTTCCAAATGCAATTATGCCATCTAGTGGCAGAAAATGCCCTCAACACAAATCAATATCACACTCCTTTTTACAGCACAGCACAGCACATATTTTTAATTTGAACTCAAGTTTAGGAATTATTTGGAAATTACTGTATCAATGGCTAAAAACATGAAGCCACATTTCTATTTTCCCCACTTTTATGTTAACAAGAGTATATAAACTTAAAACTTGTAAATTTTATTGTACATTTAAAACAGATATAAAATTTGCAATTAATCGTGAGTTAACTACTTTGGTCATGCGATTAATTACGACTACAAATTTTAATCGCCTGACACCCCTTGTTTTAAGTTAAGGATAATTTAGAATTAGCATAAAACTGCTAAATGAGTTGGCTTAATTAGATGTTGGCAAATATCAGCAAGTTAATTTTTAATCAACACGCCTGAAAGATTTTATTGGAGAGCAGAGTCTTCTTTGGAATATCATTTAATCAATTTTCATGCCTTTTTTTTTTCTACAGTCAGAATGAAAGTGGTTCTAAGAGAGAACCTTGAGGGACACCGTGAGATAGTCAACAATGGTGTCTCAACTTCAAATATATAAAATTTGCGGCATCAGTACTTGGTATCGATACTGGTATCGGTCTTAAAAAAAAAGTAGTATCGCACATCCGTATTTATCGTATTTAAATGTTGACGATTTTGGGGATGTCTACCTTGACGGAGAGCAGGCGAGTTAAGTAAATCTCGGTGATGGCTTTGGTCATGGACTTGTCCTTCATGCTGCCTCGCTTGGATTTCACCTCGTCCAGCTCGTCGGTGGCTCGTACCAGGTGGAACGTGTTGTCGTCCTCCAGCAGGACGTTCCCTGATGCCGTCGTCACATGATCATCCGCAACAATCCAGACTTACGTACGCGTGCGTGCGTGCGCGCGCGCGCATGTGTGTACTTACGCTCTTCGTAGCTGTCCGGGTGCTGGTGGAAGGACTGAGTGTGCAAAACTTTGGACAGAACCAGCGTGGCGTTGTCCCGAACCTGCGGGACCACAACGTGATGTCATCACGACGGTCGCATTTTTTTTGTTTTGTTACGACATCGCCTCTCGGGAGTCACATGATTGTTGATGACATCATCACTCCTCTTCTTACATTGTAGTGAGCCAAAGTGTTGAGTCTCTTCCAGCGTCCTTCCTTCTGGGAGGTCAGGTCAAGGTCGGACAGAATCTGACCCGTGGAGCCGGGACGCCACTCTGGATCCATCGTAAACATCAATCAATAATCAAAAACATTGATCAGCAATCATCAATGAGCGCGTGTGTTGTTACCAAGCGCCACGCTTTCCACTTTTGGTCTCTGCGAGTACGGAAGATTCCTGTACACTTGATCGATGATCTTCTCCTTCACCTGTGCAGCAGAAGAAACAAAATCAATTACATGTAAAAAAAAAGTAGTAGTATAAAAATATTAGCTATAATTGTCACCTGAGAAATGGTGTCACAGTTGAGCACCTTCACAGGCGTCACATCTGGGCCTTCCCCGTGCACCAACACTTGCAGGGTCTAAAATGATGATTATTTATTTATTTTACTATTTTTAATTTTCAAAAGAACATGAATAACAAAGAGAACATATAACCATAAAAGAAACGATTGTGAAGGTGAGACTGGATGGGAACCCTGGTGGAGTAAAAGAATTAAAAAAAAACCCTAATTTTATTAGCGGCACGGTGGCTGACTGGTTAGCACGTCCGCCTCCCAGTGCAAAGGTTGTGAGATCAAGTCCGGGCTTCGGCCTTCCTGGGTGGAGTTTGCATGTTCTCCCCGTGCTTGCGTGGGTTTTCTCCGGGTACTCCGGTTTCCTCCCGCATTCCAAAAACATGCATGGCAGGTGAATTGGACACTCCAAATTGTCCATAGGTGTGATTGTGAGTATGGTTGTTCGTCTCTGTGTGCCCTGCGATTGGCTGGCAACCAGTTCAGGGTGTACCCCGCCTACTGCCCGAAGCCAGCTGGGATAGGCTCCAGCAGCCCCTGCGACCCTTGTGAGGACAAGCGGTACAGAAAATGGATGGATGGATGGATGGATAATTCCATTAGCCCGCCTATGGGGTTTCACATTATATGTTAGCATTAAGCTAGCAGACTTTCCTTACTGTATCATTTGATATAACACTGAAGTGTTTAAATAGAAAATGTTAAATTGTCTGTTTTCTGTTTGAACTGGGAGTGACAAATGAGCGCGTGCGTGTTTTTGCAAACTGACCAGCACGGAATACTCCACGTCGTCTCCCAGCAGCCCCGTGTCGTTGAGTGTGTACTTGGCCTTCTTCGCCTTGGCGTCCACGGGTCCTTTCTCCACCTGATGCTTCAGCGCCTTGAACAGCTTGTACAGCGGCTCGCCGGCACTGTCCTGCGACGCAGACGGCGGACGTGAAAATGTCAAAAAGCATGCCCAGCGTTGTCAATATTATTTTCCCCCTATTGGGTGTTCGCAGCGCAAAATTTTTAGAGATGCCCAATTGGGTTTAAGTCTGGGGATATGCTTGGTTAGTCTGTCACTAGAAAGTCAAATGATGGTATATTGATAGGACATCACTACAATCATATGACATCATTAATCCCACCTTTTACATTGATTTTAATACCTGTATTAAAAAAAAAAGACCCCAGCCATGTTGAATATTTTTCATATCTGTAATATCGTTTCGCTACTATAGCAACTCTATTTGCAACTAGACTAAGTGCAATTTCTGCAGAAATGGCGTGGGAATGCTGAAAGCCGAATGCTAAGCTGAATGCTTATGAAGTGAATCGAAAGATAAATTGTATGAAAATGACAAAGTATTAATTGTAGTTGAAAGATAAATGAATAAAAAGAACACTTGAACCCGGGAGGCGTGAATTTTTGAAGGAAATTGAAATTTATATGGAAACGTTCCGTTCCGTCTTCAATTCCGCTTATCCGGGGTCGGGTCGCGGGGGCAGCAGCTTTAGCAGGGAAGCCCAGACTTCCCTCTCCCCAGCCACTTCAGCCAGCTCCTCCGATGGGATCCCAAGGCGTTCCCAGGCCAGCCGTGAGACGTAGTCTCTCCAGCGTGTCCTGGGTCGTCCCCGGGGCCTCCTGCCGGTAGGACATGCTCGGAACACCTCCCCGGGGAGGCGCCCAGGAGGCATCCGAACCAGATGCCCCAGCCACCTCAACTGGTTCCTCTCAACGTGGAGGAGTAGCGGTAAAAAAGTATATGGAAACGTGTTATCTGAAATTACCCTCCATTCATTTAGACTGAAAAGTGGAACTCATGAAATCCAATGGAAAAATGCAACAACAAAAATATATCACTCACTAGCGCCACCTAGGCATGCAGAATTCCAGCATTCCCACAACTATTTTGTAGTTTTTTCATGCAAATTTCCTCAAATGTGAGGGGTGTGCTCACTTCTGTGAGATAGAGTACATGCTGAAGTTCTAATATAAAGTGTGTGTGTGTGTATATGAGTTCACACTTCACCCTGAGGAACTGGTAGAGGCAGATGGACATCCAGTTACACAGCATCCTCTCCACCACCGTCTCGGACCTGCAACAGCACACATCAACATTTTGTGGTAAAAAAAAAAAGTGACAAGTCAGAAGACACGACGCTGGCTGACCTCCTGAGCATGAGTTTGGGGTTCTTGTTGTGCACGTGCTCGTCTATGAGCTCCAGGAGAAGCGTCCTGGTGATGTCGGTGTAGTAGACCAGCTTGCCGTGCAGCGCCACCGTCAGGAGGGAGGCGAAATCGCCGCGGGCGCGCGCGTTGAAGTCGGGCCGATTCTCTAGCGTGTGGATGAACTACAAAAACAACAAGATTTTATTGGACTGGGAAAACGATCAAAATGGGGCTTATAAAAAAAATAAAATAAAAAGATTTTAAGTTAAGGA
Organism: Leptonotus elevatus; assembly: GCF_054856555.1. Taxonomy (NCBI): domain Eukaryota; kingdom Metazoa; phylum Chordata; class Actinopteri; order Syngnathiformes; family Syngnathidae; genus Leptonotus; species Leptonotus elevatus. The sequence goes on from NC_141255.1 coordinate 1,712,121, forward strand.
TTTTAGACAGGATTCTAGTTTAAAATCAGGCTAACAAATAAGGATTAGTTTTCCAAATTTGGTTCTAATTAGGGTTACTTGCAAGCCAAACAAGGGTTAAGTTTTAAAATTAGGGTTTCAAGGCAACGTATGGGTATAAAACCACGGTGAGAATTTAAAATGAGGTTTTCAAGACATGTTTACGGGTTTTTCAGGATTTCAAGTCGAGGTTAACGTCTCACGCTTTAAAACAGGGTTAGGGTTAAAAATGAGGATTTCTATCCCAAGTTAGGGTTTCAAGCCATGGTCAAGGTTAGAAATTGGTGTCTCAAGACAAGTGTAGGGTTTTTCGAAGATAAGGTTGAAGGGGAGGTCAACCCCCCCCACAATTTTTTTTATGCAGCCCCACTAGTCCAAGTACGGTATTCTGGTTACTATTGCGTTAGTGGAATATGAGTTAAGCAGCAAAATCCAGCAGTTTTCATCACTATCAGAAGGCGGCCATTTTGCCACTTGCTGTTGAATGAAAATGACATCACAGTTGCTCAGGTCTCAACAACCAATCACAGCTCAGCATTAGAAAACAACCCACATACAAAAAATATATATATTTAAAAAAAATAATAATAATAAATTTAAAAAAAAGAGCAATGATGATGACATTTCCGAATGAACAATACTGAGCTCTTAAAAAAGAAAAAAGAAAAAAAAATAACAAGAAAAGAAAACAGGTGAACTGTGATTGGTCATTGCCTGAGCCCCGAGCAACTGTGATGTCATCTTCAGTCGACCGCAAATGGTCGCCCCCTAATATGGATTCCACAAATGTAACATTAATCACAATGTCATGTTTAAGGTTGACTTCCCCCTTTAAGGTTTCAAATGAAGGTTTTAAGCGTGTATTATGGTTTGAAGAAGCCTAACCCTAACCTTCTCTTAAACCCCAACATTATCTTAAAACCTCCATGTCAAACCCTGTCCTCGAGTTCAAACTTTGAATGTGTAAAGTGAAGCCGTGCATGTGACTGACGTTGATGAGGAAGGGCTTGCTGTTGAGCAGGTTGGAGAACTGGTTGAGGGCCTGCGCAACGATGGCCCTGCGGGACTCCGGGACGTGGACGCGTCCCGCCAGCACCGAGGCGGCGGCGTTGGCGCCGTCCTTAGATGGCAGGAAGAGGTTGCGGTCCGTGTACGTCTTGTAGTCCAGGAAGGGGATGCGCGACTCGCTCGGCTCGCTCGTGTGGTCCTCCATCTCCATCATCAGGTCTGAACCGGTCGGCCACAGATCAGCGTGACAAAAAACAAAAAATTTCACAGGGAATGTGAAGAATAGCAAATCATTTTAGCCAAGAACAAATGAGGTTGATTTCAAAGGAGTTCTGGACAGGTACACGAGGAAGGAAGGGCGTAAGGAAGAAAAGTCTGAAGAAAAGGGAGGTAGGATGCAAAATAAAGGAAAGAAGGATAGAAGGAAAAAACAAGGTTGAGGTGGAAGCAAGGAAGGAAGAAAAGAAGGAAGAATGTAGGTAAGAAAGAAAGGTAGACGACTTGTTCTAAACCAATGAAGGATGGAAGGATGCATGAATTAAAAACAGGTGTAATGGAAGGAAAGAAAGAGGAAAGGAAGGCAGAAAAGTAGGGTTAAGTCGCGGAAGAAAGGGTGGAAGTGTCTGAAGCAAGGCAGAAAATAAGGAAGAAAGGAAGGCAGAAGAGAAGGAAGGGAGGCAGAAAAGAAGGAAGGAAGAAGAGAAGGAAAGAATTAAGGAAGGCAGAAGAGAAGGAAGGAAGGAAAATGCCAGGTAAAAAACATTTGAGGGGAAAGAAGGAGAGGCAGGAAAGCGGAGAGAAATTAAGAAAGGAAGGAAGGAAGGAATAAAGGCAGAAGAGAAGGAAAGGAAGGAAGGAATTAAGGAAGGCAGAAGAGAAGGAATGAAGGAAGGAAGGAAAGAAGGAAGGAAAAAATGCCAGGTAAAAACATTTGAGGGGAAAGAAGGAGAGGCAGGAAAGCGGAGAGAAAAGAAGAAACAGAGAAAGGAAGGCAGAAGAGAAGGAAAGGAATAAAGGCAGAAGAGAAGGAAGGAAGGAAGGAAGGAAAGAAGGAAGGGAAAAATGCCAGGTAAAAAACATTTGAGGGGAAAGAAGGAGAGGCAGGAAAGCGGAGAGAAATGAAGAAAGGAAGGAAGGAAGGAATGAAGGCAGAAGAGAAGGAAAGGAAGGAAGGAATTAAGGAAGGCAGAAGAGAAGGAATGAAGAAAGGAAGGAAAGAAGGAAGGGAAAAATGCCAGGTAAGGCGAAGAAGGAGAGGCAGGAAAGCGGAGAGAAAAGAAGAAACAGAGAAAGGAAGGAAGGAAAGTTGAAGCAAAGGAAGAAAGGATTCAAAATAAAAAGCTACACTGAGTTAATGCACGAGGGAATGAAGGAAGGAATGAGGAAAAAAGATGTGATGCCAAGTTTGATGTTTGCAGCCGACCCGTGAACTCCTTCTTGCATCGATCCCTCACGCTCTCCTCCAGATTCTCCAGCTGATGCTTGACCTTCTCGTATTCGCGCTCGGCCTGCCGACTCTTCCTTCTGCGGCCACGCGGAAAGAGGACGTGAGCGGCGCGGGGGCGGGGGCGGGGGCGGGGGCGGGGGCGGGGCGGCCTCGGCGGCTCTCACCTGTAGCAGTACACGGACACGGCGATGAAGAGCAGCATGGGCACCACAACGGCGGGGATGATGATGGCCAGAGGGATGTCGTCCTTCCACGCGTAGTACACGGAACCCACCATCCACTCGCCGTGACCGAACTTCACCTGGACCGAGACGCGTCACGCGGTATGTCAAAAAAGGACACGCATACAAGTGTGCTCGAGTGCGCGTCTACCACAAGCTCCAGGGGGTCGTTGGTGGCGTCTCTGCGTTGGCGTTTGGATCGAGTTCGGGGCTGAGACGACGGCGCGTCCAGGATCAACTTGTCGTCCTGAACACAACCACAAGGGGGCATGAAGTCACACTTTTAGCAGAGTTACGCTGTGATTGGTCGATAACGGCTGTTGACCAATCACAGCGTAGAGGACCAATTGCAGCTCTACGCTGTCAGTGGTCAACTGCTGGTCACATGACATATGGACGCCATCTTGTTACCCTGCCGAAACCGAGTTAGCCAAACTATCAATGGCTCTGACTTTTAGAGGCTGTACACAACTTTTATATCATGAGTCACAAGTACAACGCTATATGTCGTTTTTTTTTAAGAGAGCTTTAAAACAAGAGCTAAAGTTTAAAATGAGGGTTCGAAATCAAGCCTCGAGTTTTAATAGGAAATTTGACAGTATGCCGAGGATTGCATTTGAGCTTCCTTACCTGAAGAATGCTGACGTTGCAGGAAGCGTCCCCGACGAACGCCTGCGCCTCCACGGCCGTCATGGCCTTGGCGAAGCCTTGACCCTGCCACGGGAAATGACGGCGAGTTAATTTTCGTTCATACGCGAGGCAAATCCACAATTCATTCAACGACATTCATAACAAGCGAAATAGAGGCCGAGTATCGGCATGTTTTGCAGACCGACAACTCTACTGCATCCAAATCCAAAGCGAGTGATGAGGGCCCGACTGGGGAAGGGGGCCGAGGCGGCGGCGGCGGCGGCGGCGGCGGCAGCGGCGGCGGCGGCGGCGACAGCGGCGGCGGCGACAGCGGCGGCGGCGACAGCGGCGGCGGCGACAGCGGCGGCGGCGACAGCAGCGGCGGCGGCGACAGCGGCGGCGGCGACAGCGGCGGCGGCGGCAGCGGCGGCGGCGGCGGCGACAGCGGCGGCACTCACGTTGACGATGATGACGCTGGTCTCGGTGATGACAATCTTGGAGAGCTCTTTAAAGGTGGGGTCCGGGTGGTACGTGAAGGCCTTGAGCTCGTCCTTGGCGTTGTCCAGCAGCAGGACGGTGCGCAGCGAGCGGCTGTCGCTCCAGATCACCGCCGGCGACAGGAACTCCACAACGGTGTCGTTCTTGCTCAGCGACTCCTGCACAAACTGGAAACAAACGGCAGGAGCTCGTGTTACACCGTGGGGGACGGACGGACGGACGGACGGACGGGCGGGCGGACGGACGGACGGACGGACGGACGGACGGACGGCTACCTCGACAGTGGCGTTGTTAGGCGAGAAGTCGTCAGCGGTGGGCAGCACCTTTAGACTTGCCCTCTGGATCAAATCGAAGCCGCTCCCCGTCACGACGATCCGTCGCCCGCCACTGAAGAAACGCGGTAAAAGTTTTTGTTGTGTTTTCGGTGGCAAAAGCTCAAAGGCGTCCATCGCACTCACCACACGAAGCTGGACTTGGGGAAGTAGTCGGTGATCTTGGGGTTGTCGGCGTACTGGAAGGCCGCTGACACCTCCTTGCTGGTGTTCTTCCCGTAGTTCACCTTCACCGCCAGCAGGTCCGACGGAACCTTGGGTCCGGGATACTTTCCCGTCTTACAGGTGATGAGCTGGCCGAAGGAAAGGCTGAACAAAAACAAAGTGTTTAAAAAAAAAAAAAAAAAAGTTATTTAGGTACGATTTTTGGATTCTACTTTACGCAACGGGGGGCTCACACTTGACACGAAACTCCGCCCACCGAGACGGTGACATCATCTTTGGTGGCCGTGTCCAGGTCTTGACCGCTTATAGTGATGACGGTCCCGCCGGCTGCCGGCCCTTTGCCAGGATGCACCGCTTTCGGTTTGGGGTCCTGTGGGTCCAAAATTGACAAACATTGACACTGACGTTGTTCAACTGTTCATTCCACAAATATTATTTTTATTTGAAATTAGGTAAACTTTTTTTTTTATCAATATTTTTTTTTCTCATTCAGTAAATCAGATTTGTTACTAACTTTATTGCAATTAAAGGCCCCAACAAATAGAATGATTAATTTGACTTTTTTTATTTACAATATATATATATACACCAAAAAGTAATTTTTTTTTGGATATCATTTTTTATTTGATTATTTTCAATACGTGTACAGTACACACAACAACACCAACACATTTGAGTTCAACAATTCCAAGCAAAAGGTTCAAAAGACTCTTCTCTTTTGAGCATATAATTGAAAATGTTGGAATATTGGGCAGGTGCTTCATTTATAATAGGCCCCGCCCCATCCAAATAATAAGCCGGCAAATTATGGTAATTGGATTTTTTTTTGTGCCAAAAATTGGTATCGGCCTAAGAAAAATCATATGGGTCGGGCCCTAATTTACAATGTTGTGCTTTTGGCCTCTCGCTGACATCGATTTTGAATGCATTTTACAACAACATGACGGCTTCCTTGCGTCCTTCCACTTACCCGGTAGGTGAAGACCACCCGAGACCTCCCCGTGCGCCCTCCGTCCACTACCACCTCCACCACGCCGCTGTTGCTGTCCACCGGGAGGTCCGACGGCGGCGTCCGCTTGGCCGGCCCGATCTCGCACACCACGCTGACGAAAAAAAAACAAAAACAATAGATGGATCTCAAAGTGTCTACGTGAGCTCCCTCTTGTGGTCTGTTAAAGAACGACAGAATTCAACATTCCCAACTGCGCAGGACGTGCGGTACCTTGTGGAGACGGAGTACTTGTCTTGCAGATGTTGACACTCGACGCCGGCCACGCTGATCCGCTTGATGTCGTCCTTGCTGATGCCCATGTTGGACCCTTTGATGGTCACCGCGATGCGGCCGTTCAGCGGCCCGAAGCGGGGAACGATCTGAAACGCGACATCGCAACAAACGTCTGCCATCCAACTCAAACTGCAAAAAGTCAAAGCAAGGATGCGTCTTACGTCCGTAATTTGGGGCGCGGGGCACAAGGCGGGCGGCGGCGCCGGGCACAGCTGTCGGTAGACGCACGCCTGCGAGGCTTGGCACCACACACACTCGTACTTGCCGTCGGCGTGTTTGCACAGGCTGCAGTCGTCTCGGGACACCGAGCAGTTGTACAGAACCACTGAGAAAACAACACGTTAGGATTACTACCCATAGGATTGCATTTGATTATTATTATTTCATTGGATTATTTGTTTTAATTAACTCATTTGCTCCCAAAGACGTATTTATACGTTTTTTTAATGCTAGAGCATACAGAAGGCTTTGACGCAGCCTCTGAACCGAAGAGAATGCTTGAAGCAATGGCCGGCAGGTGGCAGCAGAGTATAAGAGATCAACCAGGGCCATGTTGAGAAAAAGCTCTTTATCTCCCGTTTTAAACAGATTTGTGAATAATGATGAAACTTAGCTATATTCTAACGCTAATTGCTGCAAAACGGAAACAGCTATAACTATACTTTTTTTTTCCTGATGAAAGAAGAGACTCTAATCTTTCGTTTGGTAGCTTCCATGTTTTTATAGCAACAGAACACAATATTCTGTGGGCCTTTGCGAAATCATTCAAAATTAATTAAAACAACCGGGAGCGAAGGGAGCTGCTTCAGTGAAAATGGCTGGGAGTGAATGAGTTAATTAACCCTGCACGTACCCGTGAGTGTGCTGTCAATCTTGCGCTCGGTATCCCGTTCGATGACGTGGAACGAAACGTTCACCTCCTGCTGCTTGCCGTAAGAAAACTGCGCACGTACGCACAAAAAAGCAGTAATATAATAAATACGTCGCTGAGATTTGCGGACGGACGCTTAAAGGACTCAGCATTTTCCTCACAAAGGTCGGCACATCCATCTCGCGCGCACGCGCACGTGCACGTCGACGCGCGCACAGATTCAGGATGGAATAACAGTAGACATAAAAACATCTTGCGCGGACAAATATACGACATAACTGAGAAGTCAAATGGCCTGACCTCAGTTAGCAGTAAAGAAAGAACGCGAAATAGCTTGTGGGCACTCCGGCCCACAGGGGGCGCTGTCTGCACACGACGAGTGATGTTTCAAGTGAAAAACAAACATGTTAATAAATCTTATCATTGTGTGTAGCAGGTGTAAAATTTTGGAATATGAATGTCAACAGAGTGATGACGATTTGGGAGGAAGATTGCTGCTGAAGTTCAAATAAAAGTTTTGGAGCGATTCCAAGAAGGAGGTGGAGAAAAATGGGGAAAGAGGGCGTTACCTCGTATCCTCGGAATTTGAAGTCGGAGCCGTGCTCCTGCGTCATCTCCTCCTCGGTTTGCTTCATCAGCTCCGTGCCCATCACGAACCTGCGGCCCTGAGCAGCAACAACCAACACGTTGATGCCTTGAGATACAAGCAATATTTCGACACGTTCAACGTGTCGACACAAACGCCCACGGGCATATATTCTTTATCCTTTGCAAAGATCGGTTCATATTACTGCAGCTAACTGAGAAACGACGAACATTCTCCCGTAGACGTACATCGCGTGTGTTTATATTCATACACAACTGAAAGAGCACAACAAGGTGCATTGAATGGAAGCAAAATTTTTACATTTTTTGACATTCTATTTAATTGTGCTATTACTGTATGTTTTTATAAAGTGCAATATTACAAAGCGCTACAATAGATTAATGGCATTGGACATGTCATGAAATGTCAGTAATTGATAAATGATGTCATCAAGTGTTGTGAAAACCCGTTTCACCCAAATTAGAAGAGACAATCCAGTGAACAAGATTTTTTTTTCATAGATGTCACTGATGCGAGATTGACAAAAATGGCCAGCAGCTGAGACCAATCTTGCATTAACGCCCCCCCCCCGCCCAACCCCCCCCCCCCCCCAAAAAAAACTGATGCAAGATTGACAAACATTTTTGTCAATTTTGCATCAGTTGTTTTTTTGGGGGACAAAAATTGCTAGCATCTGAGACCAACCTTGCACCCCCCCCCCCAAAAAAAAACTGATGCGAGAGAAACAAGAATGGCCAAAAGCTGAGACCAATCTTGCATTCCCGCCCAAAAAAACTGAACAAAACTGATGCGAGAGAGACAAAAATGGCCAAAAGCTGAGACCAATCTTGCATCCCCCCCCCCCCCAAAAAAAAACTGATGCGAGAGAAACAAGAATGGCCAAAAGCTGAGACCAATCTTGCATTCCCGCCTAAAAAACTGAACAAAACTGATGCGAGAGAGACAAAAATGGCCAAAAGCTGAGACCAATCTTGCATTAACGCCCCCCCCCCCCCCCAAAAAAAACAACTGATGCAAGATTGACAAACATTTTTGTCAATTTTGCATCAGTTGTTTTTTTGGGGGACAAAAATTGCTAGCATCTGAGACCAACCTTGCACCCCCCCCCCAAAAAAAAACTGATGCGAGAGAAACAAGAATGGCCAAAAGCTGAGACCAATCTTGCATTCCCGCCCAAAAAAACTGAACAAAACTGATGCGAGAGAGACAAAAATGGCCAAAAGCTGAGACCAATCTTGCATCCCCCCCCCCCCCAAAAAAAAACTGATGCGAGAGAAACAAGAATGGCCAAAAGCTGAGACCAATCTTGCATTCCCGCCTAAAAAACTGAACAAAACTGATGCGAGAGAGACAAAAATGGCCAAAAGCTGAGACCAATCTTGCATTAACGCCCCCCCCCCCCCAAAAAAAAAACAACTGATGCAAGATTGACAAACATTTTTGTCAATCTTGCATCAGTTGTTTTTTTGGGGGACAAAAATTGCTAGCATCTGAGACCAACCTTGCACCCCCCCCCCAAAAAAAAACTGATGCGAGAGAAACAAGAATGGCCAAAAGCTGAGACCAATCTTGCATTCCCGCCCAAAAAAACTGAACAAAACTGATGCGAGAGAGACAAAAATGGCCAAAAGCTGAGACCAATCTTGCATCCCCCCCCCCCCCAAAAAAAACTGATGCGAGAGAAACAAGAATGGCCAAAAGCTGAGACCAATCTTGCATTCCCGCCTAAAAAACTGAACAAAACTGATGCGAGAGAGACAAAAATGGCCAAAAGCTGAGACCAATCTTGCATTAACGCCCCCCCCCCCCCCCAAAAAAAACAACTGATGCAAGATTGACAAACATTTTTGTCAATCTTGCATCAGTTGTTTTTTTGGGGGACAAAAATTGCTAGCATCTGAGACCAACCTTGCACCCCCCCCCCCAAAAAAAAACTGATGCGAGAGAAACAAGAATGGCCAAAAGCTGAGACCAATCTTGCATTCCCGCCCAAAAAAACTGAACAAAACTGATGCGAGAGAGACAAAAATGGCCAAAAGCTGAGACCAATCTTGCATCCCCCCCCCCAAAAAAAACTGATGCGAGAGAAACAAGAATGGCCAAAAGCTGAGACCAATCTTGCATTCCCGCCTAAAAAACTGAACAAAACTGATGCGAGAGAGACAAAAATGGCCAAAAGCTGAGACCAATCTTGCATTAACGCCCCCCCCCCCCCCAAAAAAAAACAACTGATGCAAGATTGACAAACATTTTTGTCAATCTTGCATCAGTTGTTTTTTTGGGGGACAAAAATTGCTAGCATCTGAGACCAACCTTGCACCCCCCCCCCCAAAAAAAAACTGATGCGAGAGAAACAAGAATGGCCAAAAGCTGAGACCAATCTTGCATTCCCGCCCAAAAAAACTGAACAAAACTGATGCGAGAGAGACAAAAATGGCCAAAAGCTGAGACCAATCTTGCATCCCCCCCCCCCAAAAAAAACTGATGCGAGAGAAACAAGAATGGCCAAAAGCTGAGACCAATCTTGCATTCCCGCCTAAAAAACTGAACAAAACTGATGCGAGAGAGACAAAAATGGCCAAAAGCTGAGACCAATCTTGCATTAACGCCCCCCCCCCCCCCCAAAAAAAACAACTGATGCAAGATTGACAAACATTTTTGTCAATCTTGCATCAGTTGTTTTTTTGGGGGACAAAAATTGCTAGCATCTGAGACCAACCTTGCACCCCCCCCCCAAAAAAAAACTGATGCGAGAGAAACAAGAATGGCCAAAAGCTGAGACAAATCTTGCATTCCCGCCCCAAAAAAACATTTTTGTCAATCTTGCATCAGTTGTTTTTTTGACAAAAATGTCCAGCAGCCGAGACCAATCTTGCATTCCCACCCCAAAAAAAAACCAACTAATGCAAGATTGACAAACATTTTGTCAATCTTGCATCAGTTGTTTTTTGGGGGGACAAAAATTGCTAGCATCCAAGACCGACCTTGCCCCCCCCCCTCCAAAAAACAACTGATGCGAATTGCGTCCTCACCGAGTAGATGTCGAGATTCCTTCCGTGGAAGCTGATGGGAACCTCGAACCCCACGGGGATCAGCAGCGGCTCCGGAGACTCGAACTGAGGACAACGCTCCGGCTTGGAGACGCACAGAGACAACAACTCAGCAACTTCACAAGTTGCCGCCACTTTGTTGCATTACAATATAAACGCTTGCGTGCGACCGGAAAAAGGGTTGAAAAAAAGGAAGCGAGGTCGAACCTGTTGAGGTTTGATGATGTGACTTTTGTCCACCGCGCCGTCCACGTCGCTGCATCGGTGCTCCCGAGCGTTCCACTGGCAGCGCCACTCGCTGGTCACGCACGAAATACACCTGACGCACACGCAGGCCCAACATATGCGGCAGTTTGATCCATGGCTCAACCCACAACGTCCACCTTTCTGTGACTCCGCCAGTCTCGGCCATCAGCGTTAGCAGCGGGTCGCAAAAGAGAGACCGGAAGGGTCACAGAAAGGTGCATGTGCCGATCCTTTTAAGAGTTGTTGTATGTGCGAGTCTTACGGCGTGTTGGGATTCTTCCTGACTGTTGCCGCACAGTTGTAGAAGTGAAATTCTCCCGACGTCACCACAATCCTGTCGTTCACCACAATTTTCACCGGGACCGACACGTAGTCTGGACACATGCGCACACGCTTGAATGTGGTATGAACTGGCTCGTATCCGACATTCATTGTGGAAAGAGCGGCGCCTTGAAACACAATTGTGTCCCTCAAGGTTCCGTCTTAGAACCACTTTCATTCTGACTGGAATGTCATTCAATCAATTTTCATGCCTTTTTTTTTTCAACAAAGAAAAAAATGCTGCTCTCCAATAAAATGTGCTCATTAAAAATGAACTTGCTGAAATTTGCCAACATCCAATTAAGCCAAGTCGTTTAGCAGTTTTACACTGCTTCTAAATTTTCCTTTAATTAACTCATTCACTGCCATTGACGGCTATAGACGTCAAAAATTCATTTGAACTATTTCTATTAGTTTCACTTTTTTCCACTTTTGTTAACAAGAGTATGAAAACCTAGATTTTTTTTCATTGTATTATAACAGATATCAAATTTGTGATTCATCGTGAATGAAGTCATGCGATTAATTACGATTAAAAAATTAAATTTTTAATAATCTTTTCTTCTTCAAAAAAAAAGAAAAGATTATTAAAAATTTAACAAAATTATTATTATTATTTTTTTTTTTTTAAAGAAAAGGTTATTAAAAATTTGGGGCATCTAGCGATTAAAATGTGTAATCGTAATGAATCGCATGACTTCACTAGTTAACTCACAATTAATCACAAATTTTATATCTGTTCTAAATGTACAAAAATAATAATTCTAGGTTTTCATACTCTTCTGTCAATGGCAGTGAATGAGTTCAAACTAGGGGTGTCAGGCGATTATTTTTTAAAATCGTAATTAATCGCATAACTTCAATAATTAATTCAGTATTCATTTTAAATTTCCTATATGTTCTAAATGTACAATAAAATGTACAATAAAATACTTTTTTCCAAGTTTCATACTCTTGTTAACATAAAAGTGGGATATTTTTTAATAGAAATGTGGTTGCATGATACAGTAACGTCATAATAATTCATAAAATTGAGTTAAAATAAAAAATATGAACTGTACTGTAAAAAAACTGATATTGATTTGTGTTGGTCATATTTCTGCCACGAGATGGCATCATTGCATTTGTAAGACGTTGGTGACAGCATTGTTCTTTTCATATTAAGAGCTATCTCATCTTTAACATGAAGTCACTTGTGAAATTCTGCACATTTTTAAAAATACAAATGTATGCATTATTATGACATTTATTTATGACAAATGAGTGCCGTTAAAGGAACTTTAAATGAACGCACTCATTTTGACACCCCTAATTAAAACAAAGACCTCGTTTGTCACGTGCCAGCTGCCGTCTTTTTACCTTGTTGCGTGGGCGTGGCCGGGATCTCGCCAGGGTCCGGCAGGGAGCAGGTGACGACGGCCGGGCTGCCCGACGCTACGGCGCGGCTGGGAGACGCGTCGAAGAGGCAGTGCAGCCGGTCCGATTGCCTGAGCCGGGGCAGCGCGGGAATGCTGATGTCCACCTGGTAGACGCGAAGCCATGAACCCCCGCTTGTGCTTTTTCCGACACCCCTTGGTCAACTCTGAAAATGTACCTGCCGCGTCTTGTGGCAGCTGAGGTTCGGCGGGTCGAAGGCCCGGATCTCCACGCACTGCTGATCCGGCGACCACAGCCACGTGTTCTCCTCCGTCCACCTGCTGCACTCCTGCTTCCTGGTGCACCTGTGACAAGAGTCGAACCCCTCAGGCCTCATTTTCAAGACATTGGAAAAAGTAAAAACGCCAGCTGGCGCGGCGGCTTACCTGCCCTCCAAGACACACCAGCCGCAGTACGGATCCCTGAGGGACATGCAGGACTGGCAGTCAGTCTTCAGGTGGCACGACTGCACCGGAATCTTGGTGATCTGAATTCATTGTATGCATGAAATGAAAAAAATGATTTGAATGTTATGGAGTTGCTACAAATGTTTTTATTTGACTGAATGACTGGTTAATGTTATTACTTTTGTTCATTACAAATATTAAAATCGGTATGTTTTTATTAGAAAAATGTGTTCCCTTGCAAATGGTTAATTATAGTATGCATTCATTTTTATGAATTTGATATAGATTTCTCATTAATGTGTTCATTGACTTAATGTAAAAAAATATATACAAAGAATGCATCCTACATTTCATATTTTTTTATTTACTGGTTTATTAAAATTAAAATTAATTCCAACCAATAAATGAGAATGGGTTATTTCATTAAAATATTATTGTTACATAAATGAGCATTTTGGCTAATGATTTTTTTTAATTAATATAGCTAATTACAGATATTAAAATGAGTATGAATCCTTTTCCCCTGCAAATGGTTAATTATAGAGTATTCATTAATTGTTATGAATATGATATAAAAAAAAATACAATCAATGCATTCACCTCACATTTTAAAAAACAACTGGTTAATGTTATTACTTTTGTTCATTACAAATATTAAAATCGGTATGTTTTTATTAGAAAAATGTGTTCCCTTGCAAATGGTTAATTATAGTATGCATTCATTTTTATGAATTTGATATAGATTTCTCATTAATGTGTTCATTGACTTAATGTAAAAAAATATATACAAAGAATGCATCCTACATTTCATATTTTTTTATTTACTGGTTTATTAAAATTAAAATTTATTCCAACCAATAAGTGAGAATGGGTTGTTTCATTAAAATATTATTGTTACATAAATGAGCATTTTGGCTAATGATTTTTTTTAAATTAATCTAGCTAATTACAGATATTAAAATGAGTATGAATAATTTTCCCCTACAAATGGTTAATTATAAAGTATTCATTAATTGTTATGAATATGATATAAAAAAAAATACAATCAATGCATTCACCTCACATTTTAAAAAACAACTGGTTAATGTTATTACTTTTGTTCATTACAAATATTAAAATCGGTATGTTTTTATTAGAAAAATGTGTTTCCTTGCAAATGGTTAATTATAGTATGCATTCATTTTTATGAATTTGATATAGATTTCTCATTAATGTGTTCATTGACTTAATGTAAAAAAATATATACAAAGAATGCATCCTACATTTCATATTTTTTTATTTACTGGTTTATTAAAATCAAAATGTATTCCAACCAATAAGTGAGAATGGGTTATTTCATTAAAATATTATTGTTACATAAATGAGCATTTTGGCTAATGATTTTTTAAAATTAATCTAGCTAATTACAGATATTAAAAAGAGTATGAATCCTTTTCCCCTACAAATGGTTAATCATAAAGTATTCATTAATTGTTATGAATATGATATAAAAAAAATACAATCAATGCATTCACCTCACATTTTAAAAAACAACTGGTTAATTAAAATTAAAGAAATTGTAATTAATAAATGACATAGAATTATTATTTTTTAATATTATTGTGACATAATTTAGCAGTTTTCCTCTTAGAACTGTCAAAATAAAACATTATTTTCATCACATATTTGTTAAAAAACAATACAAATGTGAAAAATGAATAGTTTTACATCTAACGTTAAAAAAAATCAAATTCACTTAATTATAAATAAATTACACATTACATTTAAAAAAAAAATAACTTTTACTTTTTTTTTTCTTTTTTTTTTTTTATCTACAAACGAGATGGCAAATCTTGCCGTTTCAAAAATTTGAAGTTATTGTGTTCCCTCACTCGTCCTCTGCAAGTGCATTCCAAGCAATTCCCGAGCGAATCAATAACATTAGCTTCAACCTGCGCTAAAGGGCAAATTTGAGCATAACAGACGACAAAGACGAAAAACCGAGAGAAGAAATCAATGAACGCAGTCCGCGAGCTAACGCAGACGAATGTTTGCCGTCGGCTTAACCGATTTTCAGGCCGACGACCAAATCGCATGCGTTGCCGCGCATTGCGAAAGAAAAATAAATGCCGGCACCTTTTTCTCGCTGGTGACGTACAAGTGCTGCAGTTGCGAATCCAGCAGCAGGTCCTTGTTGACTTTATCGCCCGTCACTTCGCCCGACGCTCGGCTGTAAACCTCCGGTTGGGCCGACAGATGCAACTTGAGCACCTAGAAAACAGACAGAATATTTTTTTGCTGTGTTTTTTTCCCCCCCCTCTATAATGAATCCCATGTTATTGTTCAAAAAGTGCCTGATGCAGTTGTTTTGGGCTCGGTCCCTTGCCAGTCAGGCCCCGCCCACAGCATTTTTGGAAACCCCACCCACGACAAATTCATATTTTACGAGGTGGTACACATAAGTTTGAGAACAACTATCAGAAGACGAAATGAGAATTTTTCCCCATGATTTAGTGAAGATGACGGTTGTTAAAGATCGGCGAACCTCTCCGTTGGCGGTGCCCAGGAAGGCCACGGCGTGGCCCATCTCCACCGCCACCGCCACGGCGGTCATGACGTCCATGCGCACCAGGGAGGGCTCGGCCACCAGGGCCACGTTGGCTTTGCTGGCCAGCGGCGACGGCAGGAACTCGGCGCCGCATTTGTACTTCACCACCATGTTGTGCTGAGGTAGGAAAAAGAACAAAAAGCTGACCAGGCGTCAAAAGGGGTTGCAAAAATGAGGGGAATTTTTTCGCACAAAATGTCCCGGAATGAAGGCGGACCTGATTGCTACTGCTGCACAGACCGCCCAACTTGGTGGAGTACGGCGAGTAGACGGCCGGCTTGTCGTCGATGAGGCCGCCGTCGCTGTAGCAGGCGGCGATGATCTTCAGCAGCTTGGTGTTTATGGCGCGCAGAGGGTACATACCTAGCGAACGGGTAGGCAGACGTCACTCCAGTTGACAATTTGACAACGTCGGAACAGGATGAACGAAGACTTACACATGGCCGATGCGGTCGGGTCTTCGTCAGAGGTGAAGGTGACAAAGAGGACCTTGTCGGAAGCCAGGACGGGTCCGTACTCCGTACTGGTCAGATTCTGAGCCAAAACCTCGCCTGGTGTTGTGACGTAGGCAGCCTGCAGGGGGGGGGGGGGGGGGGGGGAAGACGGACAACAGAATATTTCAGAGAAAACCCAAGTCGGTCAACATTCAAAGAAATAAAAACTAGTTAAGCGGAGAAAAAAAGCCATGAAAATGTGATATTGGAGTCAGACGGGAAGTGTCTTTAGGAAAGACCATTGAGGGACAAATTCTTAACTCATTCACTGCCATTGACGACTATAGACGTCAAAAACTAATTTGAACTATTTCTGTTAGTTTACATTTTTTTTTACTTTTGTTAACAAGAGTATGAAAACCTAGAAAAAAAACACTTTGAACAGATAAAATTTGTGATTAATCGTGAGTTAACTAGTGAAGTCATGCGAATAATTACGATTACTAATATTAATTGCCTGATGCCCCTAATTTGTAATAATCTTTTATTTTCTTTTTTTTAATCTTTTTTTTTTAAGAATAAAAGATTATTACAAATTAGGGGCATAAATTAATTTTCTATATGAATCCATATTTTCAGCTTTCGGTATTACACTCGATTATTCAATACAATTACATAATGCATTCCAAAGCCACAATAGTGCAGTGGGGTTAAAGCACATGACTGGCATGTGGAAGATCTGGGTTCAATTTCCGATATTAATTTTTTTGGCCACAGTTGGCATTAGCAATTCTAAATAAAATTTGCTGCATTCAGCAGCTTTAACATCTTTTTTTTTTTTTTTTTTGTGTAACGTCATTTAACATGATTGTTATAATAAAGCATTCCACATGCATTTTAATGTTAGCGTTCAACTTCTCAGCATTCCC
Organism: Leptonotus elevatus; assembly: GCF_054856555.1. Classification (NCBI taxonomy): domain Eukaryota; kingdom Metazoa; phylum Chordata; class Actinopteri; order Syngnathiformes; family Syngnathidae; genus Leptonotus; species Leptonotus elevatus. Next base: position 1,728,593 of record NC_141255.1, read on the forward strand.
ACGCAACTTCTCCAGAAACTGCACGTCTCGTTGCCGCCGTTACCTGAACTTTATTAAACTTGTTGTTGGCGCTGCAGTTGAGCTGCAGCTCCGTGTACGAGTAATAGCTCTGGTCGTCCTCACACATCCGCGAGATGAAGGTGAAGTTCTTATTGTCCTGCACGCCGAGCGTGCGTGAGAACAGGAAGTAGACAAAAGTGCCATCCTTGAAGGCGAAGCGAAAGTCGTGCAAATAGTGCAACACGAAGGGGTTGGCCTGCACCGCCGACGCGTCGATGATGTTCTCAAAGGTGTTCCACTCGCCGTAGTCGCGCAGGATTCGGGTGGAGATCATCTTGGTGCTGTCATGGCTGCCGTAGCCTTTAGCGACCTAGCGAGGAGGAGGAGGAGTCAACGCGTACGTATAGAAATGAACTTGATACTTTTCTGGGTGCCGAAAACGGGATTTTCCCCCTCACCAGGAAAACGGTGAAGTTGTCTCTCTCCTTGGTGAAGTAGGACATGACGCCGACCACCGACACGCTTTCCTCCGTGCTCACCACGTACGACTTCTCACCCTTGTTGTCGCTGAAGTAGATCACGTGCTCCACATTGCTGAGGTTCACGAGGGAGCAGATGCCCCTGAAGATGCTGCCGCACACCACCAGCCTGTCCACGGCGGCGTGCACCAGCAGAAGTTTGTTGTGGTTGTGCGTCTCTGCGGCGTCCTCGCAGGTGTCCGTGATGGGCGGGGTGCACTGCCGGTTGTCCCGCCGGGGTCCCGTCTCCACGCGGGCTTCCGGCACCAGGTCGGCCGACAGCTGGTAGAGGGCGTTGACGGCGCCCACGTACAGCCGGCCCGTTCGGGGGTCTTGGACCACGTTGTTGATGAGCGTGTCGGAGGGGAACTCTGGGTTCTTGGTGCAGGAGGCGCAGAGGAATACGGTTGCCGCGGTGACCAGGAAGGGCCCCGCCCAACGGCGCTCCATCGAGGCTGCCGAAAGACAAGCAAGAAGACATTCAGAAAAATTGTGTTCAGGCGTTAAACTTTGCAAGACAAGTTCATTTGAGTTGATCTCAAGTAAATGGGTGAGATTTAGCTTATGCATGAACCTGTGGTGTCCCTCAAGGTTCTTGTTTGGAGCCATTTACATTCTGATTGGAGCATCATTTTCATGCATTATTTCTACAATTTTTTTTTTAGACGTGAGAGAAAGAGAGCGTGTTTGCGAAAAAGGTGACCAATATGAGATGCAGAGTGCGAGAGGTCGAGAAAATGTGCCCAGTAATATTTTGTGGCAAAAGGAAAATTCCAAACAATTCAAGAACGGACTGCCTTGCAGCCTTTTGTGGGTAAAATGTTTTTTTTTTAAGTAGCGGCGTGTCTGGATTTACACATGAATTGAAGCTTTTCAAGAAGTTGTGCCCAATTAATCTTCAACACACTGGGACTAATTAGTCTGAGGGACTTAATCTCTGCGAGCCGAAGACAATTCATTCGACAAAACGCTGCGAGACGCCTGCTGCGCATTTGGAGACACGCGGCGATTAAACGGCACAATCATCACAAACTTCCGATCGTCCTCCAAGCAAAGTTGTTGAAAGACAAAGCAAGCGTTTGTGAAGGATGAAGTGGACAGAGGTGAAGGTCCAAATGACACATGTTTTTATTATTATTATTTTTTTTTTTTTTAATTGTGGCCACTGTACAGATTTCACGTGCACACAAAATATGAATGGGGAAAAAAAAAAGGTGCACTCCATTTGCTTACCCCGGCGGCTAAGTTGTTCATACGAATGATATTCAACCCACCAATGAATACATTGTTTGCACATGATTCCATTTTGTGGCCACAAGAGAGTATTTTGGGCACACCTTATACCGACTTGTGGCACACAAATACAAATTTGTTCCATGAACAATTTGAACACCCGCGTATGGCAAATATTCTAGCCACCCATTTTTCTACCCAACTGGTCCAGGAATGACATTATTAAATCAATTTGTATTTTGCGTGCACGTTATACCTTTCATGGCCACAAATGAGCATTCTGCGCTCCTTACGAGCGTTAGCGGCGTATGTTGAACAAAAACGATGGTGGAACGCGGCGGAAATGAGCCGCCGATGTACGAGCAAGGATTTTGCTCCCATTAGTGGAGTTTAATTATAGCAGCCGCCTGTGGCTGTTAAGCATAAACATCCGCATCGTGTTTCAAATATGCAAAAACGCCGGCCACTTCATTAGGTACATAATCATCAGGGAGAGCTAATGTGGCATTTTTAATCAGTCGGATTTGATTTGCTCGTCACTTGAGACTTTGAATGTTAAGACTTGGAAATTATGACTGGAAACGCGTGATGTGCGGCACTCCCGCCTCTGGTATTATTTAGCCACGTGAGAAAACTACGAGCACAAACGGTATGAAGCATGAAATTAATACCTCACAGGCGACACAAAGGTACCACTGGGTAACAACTCGGGCCGGGCACAAAGAGGCGAGCCAGCCGCGGAGACAAAGAGGCGACACAGGCGGCCCGACACTGACGACATTCACACACACACACACACACACACACACACACACACACACACCCTCCCCATCTCTGCCCCCCAATTCTGACACAGAACCGAAACAGCCACTTGTATAGTCTTTTCCCCAAATTTGAGGCAAAGTTTTACAGAAGAAAAATCTTACAGCACAACCCCAAATAAAATTGTTAGTAAAACTTTTTGAGCCTCTAGAGGAAGATGTAAAAAAAAAAAAAATTGCTCTACACGCACACACACCTCAGCACAAATCTACGACGGCGTAATAGGGCCACGTATGAATATATATATTTTTAGAGGGGGGGTAATATTCAGAGAAAAACATTTTTATATTTGCGACATACGTGGCAAATTTGAGAGAGAAAAACTCACAAATTTACCAGAAAAAATGTGTGACATTTTAAAGTGGTAAATTTGTGAGAGAGAGAAAAAAATAAACTCACAGGTATGTGACAAATATGGTGGCAAATTTGCAAGAAAGAATTCACAAATTTATGAAAAAAAAACCTGGCAGATTTGTGACATAAGGTGGCAAAATTGCGAGAGAAAAAAACTCTCTAAAGTCTCCGATTTGCGAGAAAGAAACTCAGAAACGTTAAAAAAAAAATACACGTAAGCGTACTCGGATGTCTGTGCAAAAAAAAATGTCGCTCAAGTTTCCGAATAAGGAGAGTAATTGCTTTATTAGAGATAAACCATATCATATTAAGCATTCACACTTTGAAGCGTTGGTTACAAGTCGCTAAGTCAGTCAGTCTCACTTGCATTTACCTCAAGTCTGCTAAGCTTCCGATTGGTTAGTGTTAGTCAGCTGATCGAGGGTCAGGAAGTGTTGTCGCTGTAGCGCGCCGTGTGCAACGAGTAAAGTTTCGAAATCCGTCTCCGTCCCGCCTTTTCATTTGATGAGGATTTGTTCCATTAACCGCCAACGAATCGTCACGTTATAAATAGCTCCTTTGTTGATTAGCTAGTTGAAGAAATCTATTGATGTGCTATGTTAAAGAGGGCCTGATTGCATCTTTTCATGTGGACAATGGGATTATAAATCACCCAATCAGATTAGGAGGAGAGTTGATCTGAGATTGTTGGCCCATCGTGACTCACACTCGGCAGTCTCTGGGGAAAGTAAAGTACACCGAAAGGCATTCTGTTCTCGCCTGACGCAGAACCGTGGCTCGTGTGAGTGCCGTTATCGTGACGGTGCAGATTGTGATTTTTTTTTTTTTTTTTTTTTTTTTAAGCCTTGCTTTGTTAATCTTTCGTTCCAGTATGAAGTGCTGACCACGCCAGCAGCCGTGGGAGCCCGAGGGCTGCCTGGGCGAGAGACACAAAGAAAAAAAAGGCAGTAAAACGAGAGAGGCAAGGGGAGAGCATGCATCCAAATATTTAAAGTGACAGTGTGTAGATTTTCGTGATTTTTCACACACAATTTATTTCAATAATATGCAAAAAAAAAAAATCTATCACAGCAATGTACATTTATTAATATAATCATAGGTCTAGTATTTAGGCTTTATTTAGTTTCAAAATGTACGCACTTCACACCACGAGATGACACTAAATTCTACACACCGTCGCTTTATTACAAGGAATTTTTAAAACATTAAATGCATTGCGTAAAATTGCTTCACTTATTTACAATAAAGTAACCAATTATTTATCTAATATTTTGGTATTTTTCATCTATTAACAATAAAAACAATAATTTAATCATCTAAAAAAAACTAATTAATAAACGGGGTTTTTTCCAACTATTTTTATTTTTTACCGGTTCTTCAATTGAAAAAATTCTAATTTTAAAAATAAAAATTAAAATTCTCCACATGAATTAAAAATATAAAGTGATCTGCTTGTGTGAGGTTGTGTTCCCAACACACACAAAAAAAAAAACATCGACATGATTGTATGTATACGATGATGTAATTAGCCTCTAGTTAGCACCCAAGCTAATTAGTTGGGCTGCTGCAAAGCGCCCTAGAGATTTGTCTCTGAGATAAAGGTAGAAACAAGAGACAGGTGGTGGGGTGGGGGTCCCCAAGATGAAAGGGAGGGAGGTGGAGAAGTGACTGGGAGAAATGTGAATAAAATATGAAGCGGTTTGGGGGGGGGGGGGGGGTCTGTGGGAAACACACACAGAGTGGAAAGTAAACGGTCTTTCTTGTCGTGGAAGATTTTTATCACTCGAGTCATACAAGAAAACTGTTTCGCTCCTGCGCAACTTCAAATTGTGTTCATTTTGCACTTTTCATACATTCAAAATGCTGCTCAAAGTGCTTTACAGGGTAAAAAAAAAAAAAGAGAGACAATTAAAAAAGCAACAAATGAAGCATCCAGCGGAAAGGCCGAGCTCAGAAAGAGGAATGCGCCTGGGACGGACAGCAGGGAGGAATGAGAGGAAGCCGACTTCCTGTGTAGATGGCCGTCAACAACTTCCCGAGGGAGCCTCCTCGGAAGGTCGTGATCTCGGGAGGGGGGGCGTGGGCGGGGGGGGGGGGGTGTGGGAGTGGGTCGTTCCTATTGCTTACACCCAACTTTCATGCGCCTTCCCAAGAGACTCCTGGAACATTTTTGAGTGTTTTTCAAAAACACATGCAGCCCACTTATGTCAACATGACAACACATTCCCAGGCTTTCATGGGCAACAGGTGGCGCTATTACTCCAATCTGGAAGAACATTCCAGGGAAGCACACACGCAGACACACACACAGAGTGGAAAGTAAACAACAACAACAGTGATCCATAATCCTCATTCTGGGTGGTCTTAATGGCATCTTGAGCTTTTTTTCCCAACGTCCAGGATACGAAAATGCTTCTCACAAAATTCTCTGAAAACTTTTCCTTTGGTGCCGGGTCGCTGACCTCTTTTTGCAGCCACTCCAGCATGCGTGTGCGTGTGTGTGTGTGTGTGTTCCATGTGGGCGACATACGGCTTTCCTTATGACCAATTTACATAATTAACACAGTGAGGCATGGCAGGCTGCCTGTGGACACGCACGCACACACACTTTTTAGACAGCATTATTCCAAGTGCCTTGGAGGTTGGCACTTCCTGCTGCTTAATTGGTGATATGTTACAATAACACACACACATGACTTCTGACTTTGAATTTCAGTGTTGACTCCACTTGATTTGCCGCAGTAACTTTAAAACTTTCCGAATAACTTGAGACTTGCACATGTATGACATAAAGAAAAATAAATTGACAAAAAGGTAATCACTTTTCAGGTTATTTTCCTTTCCTCGCTCTTGTTGGTCCATCGCCCTTCGAAACCAGCAAGAGATTTCGACAGAAATCGCCTCGTGCCAGAGCTTAAGACATTTAAGGTGAACAGTCTTCCTAATCAAAAGGCGAAAATGTTGAGCGAGACAAAAAAATAAATAAAAAATAAATAAATAAAAAGCAGCAGCCGGGAGTGGAATTTAATACCAAGCCAAGGCCGGGGATGAATCAAGAGATGAAAACGATCCAGCAGATTAAAGCCGCGGCCTGCGAGGGAGCGCCGTGACGGCTTTCTTCACAACCACTTTTGATTATCTGACTCCAGTCGGCAAGATTGCCTTTGATCCATGAATCAATATTATGATCAATAAACAAGCACAGTCAATGAATGGACTGGCGCGCATTTTTCTTGAAATCCCCGTTGAGCTTCCATTTGTCTCTCATTCAAAGTTTCCACGCACGCAAGGTCGCGATGTCTGACAATTAGCCAGCAGCGGCTACATATGAATTTATTCCGTTTTTTTTTTGGGGGGGGGGGGGGTGTTTTATTCCAAAATGGATTTCCCCCCCAAATTTTACACACAACAAACAAGCCATAATGAGCAGCTGAAAGCCGACAAATTTGTAGCAATCGGCTGTCTTTCCTCAAACCACACATAGATTGAACAATATCAACGGTAACTGATAGCATTGATCACCAATGATTGGTACCATTAGCCAACGTGCTAACTGCTTCCTGGCAGCTAAAACTGCTCGTAGCGTCAATGCGTTTTCCTCGGAACGCGATGCTATCTTGTTTCAAACTTGACGTAGCCGAAGACAGCGTTGGCTTCAAGTTGTCACAAGCAGAGCCAGGATGTTGAAAACATTTTTTCTTTTTAAACATTGCGCAACTGCAGACACGAACACGAGGAACAGACGAGCACCGAGACGAAGATTCGTGTGCGGCCACAATTGAATCAAAACGCGACCATCGACTTTTCCTGCTAATTTCTTTAAATAGCCATAATTCACAGCAAAGAATCGAGAGGTTCGAATGGAAGTCACACGGGCGAATGCAGACAAAGGGCGCCTTTGCAAACAAAAATATGCACGTTGGAGAAGTTCCCTTGAAATGACCAGCAGTCAGAGAAGGTCCCCTACGAAGCATAGTAGCCATCTATAGTTTTACATGATATGTTAGCATTTAGCTGGAAAACATTTTGTTGTAATCCATCCATCCATCCATCCATTTTCTGTACCGCTTGTCCTCACAAGGGTCGCGGGGGTTGCTGGAGCCTATCCCAGCTGGCTTCGGGCAGTAGGCGGGGTACAATGTACAATTTTGTTGTAATCTAATTTGTTAAATCAAAGTTAAATTTTATCGTACGTGTTGCTGCTCCGTGTGACGTTCCGGCGCCCTAAACGTGTCGCAACAGTGTGTGTCCGTCCGTCCCTCCGTCCCTCCGTCTCGGGCCGCCAAACACGCCGTGAGCATGCTGGCGACATTCCTGACGCTGTTGAATCATGCCGGCGCGCTCAACTCGAGCTGGCAGCCCATGAAAGCCTTTCTTCGGCACTGTCGTCACCCGCTCACTTCCTCCATTCTTCTTTTCCCGTTTTCCAGCAACAATCGGCCATTTTGGATTTACAGACCGGAGTGTCGCGATTCCCAAGTTCGCGTCGTGGTACCCAAAATGATTATTTAGTTATCGCAAATAAAGTAGCGTTGGTCATCATTCTATGTCAGCGGCACGCAGTCCCTTATATGGACATCAAACTTGATCAAATATTAATGATGTTTTAGTATGTGCGTGCACCATCAATATCATTTGAAGAATAATAATAAACAAATAGTGTATATAGTTTCCTGCAATGTTTACAGATGGAATACTTTGAACATGTTTATATCCGTGACAACGAGCCCATCCGCAAGTCACCGTCCGCTTTCGGCAGCTGACGAGCGACAAAAGGAGGTCGGCAGGAGGAAGCATCATCTTGTGGGAACATTTTGGATATGACACACGCACAATCACACGCGCACAAATGCACATTAGGAGGCGCCGACACGCTCTAATGCGAGTTGGCAGCCGGCGGCGGGACACACGCAGATCACAGCAGTGAGTCAGTGGGATGAGACAAGCATAAAAAAAAAAGAAAACGAAAAAAAAACGCGTTTGCACTTTTGCTGAAACCGCACTTTTAACTTGTGAGCTGCTGAGCGACACACATTGGACGCATGAGCTTGTGAATTTTTAAAATGGACTTTTTGGTCATAAAAAAAAAAAATGCTTTCGGGATATTTCCCAAACACAAGAATGGCGAATAAGCGTTCTGTCTATCTTTCATATCAACGTTCTGATTTGAATTTCTAATTTTGAAAGCCGAGTTTCAAGTTTGGGAACTTTGAAATTTTAAAACCAAATTCAATCAAAAATGATTTGTTTTTCAAAATTCGACATGAAAAGATGTGTTAGCGTTAGCATGTCGTGCTATGCGTGTTAGCTGTTCTTCTTTCATGCTAACAATTCTTGTCAGGAGCGTATCTTATTTGCGACCACGGAAGTGAGATGATTAGCAACATCGTATTAGCGGCTTGGCGTCGCGTTGAGTCATGCTAGCCAACTAGCTAGCAGCTCGTAGCTCGTGTGAAGAGAGTTAGTTTGGCCTCAGTTGTTTGCAAATAAGTTTGACGTAGCTCCTCCAGTTCAGTGTTTCGGACGTGCTAAAAATCTTCTTCAGATACATGACACAGCGTCCGACATTAATGGCTGCCCGATGGCCCCGCCCCAGAATGGCACCGTGTAGCTTATCAGATACGTTGACAGGGTAACTCAAGATGAATTGCTGCTAATTAGCTGATATTTGAGGAGTTTCTGCAAAAACTCTTTCAGGAAAAATGCCCCCAAGCCTTCAATTAACCATTTCACCCTCTCTAACACCCCCCCCCACCCACCCACACACACACACACACACACAAAGTGCTGAAGTTGCCAAAACAAACAGCCAATGATGTACATGGGAACCTTCTGTGCGGGAAAGTGAAAAGTGAGCCGAGCAAGACATGACAGGCAGAAAAAAGAAAGCAAAAAAAAAAGGGGGGGGGGGGAATGAGCTCTGGGAGAAGAAAAGCACACCATTTATGGACACGCGGGGGAGACTTATTGAAAACAAATCAAACACACCTGCTGGCTTTCAGGGCTGGACGAGCTCTGGTGACATGAAGCAACTCGCCCTCCTGAAAACGCACACAAACGCATAAATACAAATTACAGTGCGTCCAAATCTCATCGACAACAGGAAGGCTTAAGTGCTGTCAAGGGTTAAAAAAAGTTATGCTAACAAATGAATACTTTAATTCAGTGATTCTTTCACATACCACGAGTGGGTGATTTAGAATCTCTTTTAGAGGAATAAAATAGTAACACACAAAAAGAGTTTTATGGTGAATTATTTTTGGAATAGTCGCCCTTTTTCTCCCCAAAAATTTTTTAACAAAAAAAAAAATTTTTGTATAATTTTTTGCTTCCGATTAACAATGTAATGTAATGCTACTGCTCTCGAATAAAAAAAAGCATTTCATGTGAGAAGACGCTAATTCAAATCAGCACGCTGCTGCCTTTTCCCTCAACAAGCGCAGCAGTCTTCATATGCGTGCGTGCGTGCGAATGCATTTCAACGACGTCTCGGTCGTATCTCTAAGCACTATAAGCTTGCTCGCAATTGTGCGCTGGCGCAATCTAAGCGCGTGTCCATATGCTACAACATCGCACACAGATGGTTCAACACAAGTGGCTGGCCAAAGGTTTTTTTTTTTTTTTGGAACAACTTGAAGACATCACATGCAGCGCGGCGATCGTGTTAGCGTAGTGCTACAAATGCGTTTACACATGGGATGATCCAGTTCTGATCTGAAGTTTGGGTCTCATACAACACGTTCAAACGAATCAAAACAATTAATTGCGCGTTTTCATCACAAAGACACACTTTAGTAAGAAGTTCGTGACATTTTTGCTGTTGGTGGCGTTTTGCATTTCAATTTGCAATTTCAAGTGCGCGTGCGCTCATTTGTGTTCTTCGAAGCAGTTTGGGCAGCAAAGAAAAAGGTGGACAACACTTTGCTTTACTTTAGAAGGATGAATTTCTCTCCCCCTCTCTCTCTCTCTCCCCCCTGCTCTCTCTCTCTCTCTCCCCTCCCTCCTTCTCTCTCTCTCTCCCCCTCCCTCCTCTCTCTCTCTCCCCCTCCCTCCTTCTCTCTCTCTCTCTTCCCCCTCCCTCCCCTCCCTCTCTCTCTTCCCCCTCCCTCCTTCTCTCTCCCCCCCTCCTTCTCTCTCCCCCCTCCCTCCCTCCCTCTCTCTCCTTCTCTCTCTCTCTCTTCCCCCTCCCTCCTTCTCTCTCTCTCCCCTCCCTCCCTCCTCTCTCTCCCCCTCCCTCCTTCTCTCTCTCTCTCTCTCCCTCCCTCCTTCTCTCTCTCTCTCTCCTCCCTCCTTCCTCTCTCTCCCCCCTCCCTCTCTCTCTCCCCCTCCCTCCTCCTCTCTCTCTCTCTCTTCCCCCTCCCTCCTTCTCTCCCCCTCCCTCCTTTTCTCCCCCTCCATCTCGACCTCCCTCCATCTCGACCTCCCTCCTCCCTCCCCTCCCTCCTTCTCTCCCCCTCCATCTCGACCTCCCTCCATCTCGACCTCCCTCCCTCCCTCCCTCCCTCTCCTCCCTCCTCCTCTCTCTCTCCCTCTGTTCCCCCCTCCCTCCTTCTCTCCCCCTCCATCTCGACCTCCCTCCATCTCGACCTCCCTCCCTCCCTCCCTCTCGACACCCCCTCCTCTCCTCTCTCATAATTTTTGATAAAAATGTGATTACTTTTGAGACAGCCGTGTTCAGAGTGTTTAAAAAAAAATGCAGAGGTGGAAATGGCGAAGGAGGCCGCCTCCCAATTCCAAATGTGTTCTCCATTAACTGACGTCATGGTGGAATTCCAAAGACACAGCGGGGCTTTCCCCCATGTAGAAAGCAAGTTTGACATATAGGACAAAGATGTATTATCATCGTTATGATTATGATGATTCTGTACAGATGCTTTCTTGGACGTTGATCGCATCTTTTCTCTTGTTCTCGTTTCAGCTTAATGTTTTTTTTTTTTTTTTTTTTAAGGCTCCCACAGCAACCAGAGGAGAAAATGCACAACTCCACTGAAGAAAAACAGATCCCAGTAGATCAGGGATGGGCAACTGGGAGGCTGCGGGGCCACATCCGCACTCCGAGTGGCATTTGATTAATACAAATATTTGAAAAAACTGTGGGGGAAATTTATAAAATATTTTCTCTACTACAGTGGAACCCTGCATACTCGCAGTTCGGCTGGTGGGGATCTTTTTGGGGAGACAACCCCCATTTTTCATGTAAAATTGATATTGGAGGTTTATCAGTGTTTTTTTTAAGAATTTTGGAGGGTTAGAATTTTTTTCCCCCTCCAATTTTCTCAATACTTTTCAATGGACGTTAATTATTCATGAATTTTCACTGTTCATGTATTTTGTCCAGTTATCTGTATTTAGTTGGGAAGTCACAAAAGAAAAAAAAATTCCCACAGTGCATTTTGCCCACTTTTTATTCCAAAATCTGCTTCTTCGTCAAATGAGGAAGTCTGCTTTGAAAACGGGAAGAAGGCTTACTGGGGAAAGGTCACTGCGCGCTGCCCAGTCAAGCTACTTCCTTCCATTTCTGCTTTTTTTGGGTATTTTTCTTCTAAATTTAGAGTGCAGTGCGGCTTGCTAAATCTCCACTTGTTATCAAAGTCAAGAGCGATTCATGCGGTCCATCCCACATTCCACAGCGCTGTCATTCATCACAGGCATTCACTGGAATCCACTTTTACCATTTACACAAACACACACACAAACACGCACACGCACACGCACACAATGACAAACAGCTGGTGGGGGAGCAATCAGGAGGAGTCTATTTCCATAATGAGGTTCAGGAGGTGAAATAAAGTCCAATCTCATTCCCATTAAAGCTTCCCGCCGCCATGCCCCGAATTCCCAATTCATCTTCCGAGTTGCGGCGAAACAATCTGTCGACAGTCTCGGCGCTTTTAATACGCCGAGTCGCGGCAACTCGAGATTTGTCCGTCAAATCTCATTTAGAAAAGATGCGCAGTGTGACCGAGCTCGTAATCGACTTTTACGTTGACTCATGGAAACAAATGCCATTAATCAGTTTCACTCCCACTGTTTTGTAAGAAGAAGAAAAAAACAAACATGTTTATAGTCATCTTCTGTACAAAAACAAACTAACATAATTCAATAGAATAAAAGCATTGAACAAAATTCCGAAGTCAAGAAATGTAGAGCAACTAAACTGGTGCTCAGGCATTGCAAATAAGTGAATCCCACAGTGGGGGGGAAAAAAGCAACCACCTGTCAAGACAAGTTTTCGCCGGTGGAGGTAGCACTTCATATACTTGCCAATTTATGTATCCGACACATGAATTACAAAACTGCTGGTGGAAAGGGCATTGAATCTCGTTCGGTAGCTTAAAGTAAAGGCCATAATGTGGAAAACAAAAGCAAGCACAGGCCAAAGCAAGAAACTCATTTTCACTGGTGGAAGCAGCACTTCATCTACTTGTCAGTTTGCGATGCTGATCTGTAAATAGGGTTTTGGATGGGTCGTTGTGACTAACTGAACTGCTTCTACTTTCTGAAGTGAAGAAGAAATGCATTTTCACTGGTGGAAGCAGCACTTCATCTAATTGTCAGTTTGCGATGCTGATCTGTAAATAGGGTTTTGGATGGGTCGTTGTGACTAACTGAACTGCTTCTACCTCCTGAAGTGAAGAAGAAATGCATTTTCACTGGCGGAGGCAGTACTTCATCACACTTAGCGATATTATAAATCCAACATGAACTCAAAACGACGACGCTTCGCTACCATCTTCAAGTGACAACCGGCGCCTTGCGTTCCACTTCCTGTCGGAGGTTTGTCATTTCTTTTATTTTTGGCGTTCCCGCGCGGAAGGCGACGCCAGCGTCGGCCTGAAATAATCCCTCAATCCTGCCACAAGCCCTTCCTTGTTTTCTCAAAAGCCTCAACACTGACACAAATGTTTGCTTTAATGACTGCCGTTTGCTATATTTGCTTGTGTGTGCGCATGCATGCGCGCAACTCCCTTTCTGACAGCTCGGTACTTTTGCAAAAGACAATCAGCTGGGGAATGCTGCAAAAATGGCCTTTTTTTTTTCCCCCTTGGCTGACAGGAAACACGTTTGCAATTAGCGTCAGCAGTCTACGCTGGCATGTGTGGGCGTGCGACCATCAATTGGGGGGGGGGGGGGGAGAGAGAGAGAGAGCCAGGGGGTTGATGAGATTGCGCAATTACAACCAAGCCACTCAAACTCTGAAGTTGGTGTGTTATTTCACACGCACGCACACACACACGGCAAACAGACACACACACACTCACGCACACACTCAAGCAAGGGGCTGGCACTTGTTTGAAGGTCATCCAGGAGGCTCCGTGACCTTGAAAACTGTACTTATGTGTGTGAGATAGAGACTCGGCGGGAAGCTGCATCTCATTAGCGTCGTCTGTGGCACGCAGGAATCTGCCACTCTCTGTACCGACACACACACACACACACACACACACACAGTTTGACTTTCACATAGACGCACGCACCGACATCCATATCCCGTTCGCATTTCCATATCAACGCTGTCACATTCTCGCAACCTTCGCGTGCGCTTGTTAGCTTTGTTTGTTATTTTTAGATTCGCTTCCACCAAACGAAACGGGGTTTTTTTCTGGCTCGAAATGAGGCAGAGGTGGTTATCATCCCGACTACCGATACCAGGTATCAATATCGGTGCCAATACCAGTCTTGTTTTAAGGTATCGGTACTCTCGGCGGTGGCCGATACTATTATCGGTTGCCCTCCTGCAGCCATTTTACGATCGGGGACGAGAAATGAGAAATGATATGAATACAAAGTTGCCATTAATTTTTGCCATTTTTTTTAATACAATCATTAAAAATTCATCCACCAGTACATATTAAATTGTAAATATAGTTCAGCGTTGTTGTAAAAAAAAACATCATGTTTATTGTATATACTGCGTTTTTATGACTTTAGCGATGGCTGGAGCACACCACCTGCCTCACAACCAGGAAATGGGCGTGTTTCTTCTTCGGTACAAAAAAAAAAAAAAAAAAAAAGGAAGACGACAACAAACATGACACGCACACACACTTGTACGTAGCCATACAAGAGAGACAGAAGTCTCGCAGGTGTTTCAAAGCCACCACCACGCACACTCACACTATCACGGGGTTGAAGGTCACAACCCAACTGCTTCTGTTCTAACAGGCAAACACGACCTTCGAACGTTTGCAGGAAAACCAAATAGTGCCCCCCCCCCCCCCCCTTCCCCGCTAATGTGCAAACATACACGCGCACCAAGTCCAACAATGCTCACTTCCCCCTTTTCTACTACTAGCAACACTATTGACATGATACATTTATATTCGTTAGTGGTACTAGTAGCGTTCCAATGTTAACTGGTGGCTTCATTACTTGTGACAACGTGGTTTGGGAACGCAGAAGTTTCTAGTTGCAAGTCAAAGAGCCGGCGTGCACGCAAAGCTGGTGCGTGAGCGTCCTGCGACCTTGTCGACCTTGTGTCCGGCTCGCTTCCTGTGTTCCGCGGCGACCGCGTGACTGACGCCAGCGGACAAAACTTTCGAGTGTTCTCTCTCACGCTCCCTCAATTCCCGTTTCATCCCAGCGAGCCGCTTTTTTAAAGCTCCCGCCAGCTGACTGGCGGCGGGAAGACGAGCGCTAGCATCCAGCGCAACGCACCTTACACAACTTCTCGGAAGACATTTTGACACCCACATCAACTCATTCACTGCCATTCACGGCTGTAGACGTCAAAAATTATTTTGAACTAATTTAACATTTTGTCCACTTTTGTTAACAAGAGTATGAAAACCTAGGGAAAAAATTATTGTACATTTAGACCAGATATAAAATTTGTGATTAATCATTAAAAAAATTAGTAAACTATTGAAGTCATGCGATTAATTACAAAAAATTTAAATCGCCTGACGACCTTATTTTTAATAATCTTTTCATTTCTTTAAAAAAATATATTTAGTCAAAAAGAAAAAAAATGTTTAAAAAAAGGAAAGATTATTAAAAATTAGGGCGTCATGCGATAATTTTTTTTAAATTGTAATAAATCGCATGACTTCAATAGTTAACTCGGAATTAATCACAAATTTCATATCTGGTCGAAATGTACAAAAAAAAAATCCTAGGTTTTCATACTCTTGTTAACAAAAGTGGAAACAAATGTTAAACTAATAGAAATAGTTCAAATGAATTTTTGACGTCTATAGCCGTCAATGGCAGTGAATGAGTTAAGCTATATTTGCAATGTAATGATTAAGTTGTTTTAGAAGAAAGAAAATTGACATTTATGAGTCAAATTGCGAGTATTTTGTCAGGATAAAAAGTCATATACTTACCAAAATTACCGGTAAGTCAGATTTCTATCAGAATATTAAGTCAAAGTAAACCAGTGAAAAAAGTCATCTCCAAGACAGAAACTTATTTTTGTAAGATTACTGGAAAAGAGAAATTTGACTCTCTATTAAAAATAAAAGGGACAATATTCTCAAAAAAATATGACACCAGAATGTCACCATAAAAATATTCTTTAAAAATAAGTATTTTTTTTTCAAGAATAAAAGTCAAATAAAGTTGTCTTTTTTTCAAGACAGTCATAATATGATGTCAAAGCCAAGTTGAACGAGAGAGTCGTGTTCCAGTAAGATCAAAATAATAGAACTTTTATTCTCGTAATATGCAGTAAAAGGTCTTGTATTCTTTATTCACTAAAGAGTGAAAAAAATATATATATATTTTTTTTTAAGCACACCCTACCCTTACATTTCTGCAGATATTTCACAAAAACCTTTCATGGGACAACACTGAAGAAATAACACTGACACAATGAACATTACTTAACCCATGGCAACAAAAGTGAGGAGACCCATAGGTGAAAATGCCCAAAGTGCCCAAAATGTTCTCTCTATGGCCAAAATTCCAGTGTGCATTTATACGCCATAATTAATTGGCCCAAGCTACGACGCGCAGACCCGCGCCAGTTTGACGACCCTGAACGCAACTGACAGTTCGTCAATCACAACATTCCACCAGGACAGGTTTGCCACGGGCACCCGCCGTTGACATTCGCCACATTCCACGCGCGGGAAACGCGAGCAAACTCTTTTCATGAGTCATCAGAAACCATACAAAATACATTTGGGGAATCTTGCATCCTTTTCCTGATGTAGTCACATGAGTTAAAAAAACAAAACAAAACTGCTGAATTGTCATCGCATGAGTCACCTCAGGAAAAAAAACTAAAAGTACAGTTAAATTCCTCTACACTCGTGAAGCAACTCCCGACAAGAAATGAGTTCAATTGAAACCCAGGAAGACGTATTTACTGGATTGGATCGTACATTTTGAGCAAAACTGGGTTCATGATGGCCGTCATTTATGAATATTTCATATGGACATGAGACAAAAAAAACGGTTGAAAGTCTCTGTCACCAAAATGCATTTTGCACTCTAAAAGCAGTTGGGCCAAAAATAACCTAATATGGGTAAAAAAAAAAAAAAGGACGGATCAGTTTGACCCAACTTTCTGAGTTGTTTTATACAAATTGAAAGATAAATTATATGTACCGGTGTATTTATTTTTGAAAAAGAGTAATCTGATGCTGATGCATGTATTTAATAATTTTAGTGAAATTATAATTAATTTCCTGATCTGATAGTCAGTTGGTATCGAACCATCGAATATATATAAAAAATGTTCCCAAGTTCTCCACCATGTATTATGCGGAAAAAAGTGTGGAGAATAAAAATAACAATAACATATGTGGGAACGCTTCATCATATGACGCAATTTGGATTTTAGGAATTAGAGATGCCCTCTGCTGACCAGACAAAAACATACGATGATTAGCAATACAAATCTTAAAGGCCTATATAAATTAAAATGTTTGGTCTGGGTTTATGAATTATGAATGTAAAAGAGTACAAATACTTCATTACTATACTTGAATGTTCATGCTTCTGTACTTTACTTTGTTACTGACATTTCTCTCAGCTTTTTTTTTTTTAACTATGCTAGCAACTTTTAAGACTTACCACAAAAGTGACTTTTACTTTGCCAAACACGTTTATCACAGTTTTGCTTTCATGTAGCCTACATGGGCACATGATGGATTCACTGACCTTTTGAGAGAGAGAGAGAGAGAGAGAGAAAGGACAGTTCTTCCCGGCCGAAAGTCCAATCAAAAGTTATTTTTAAAAGTACACTTGGTGCTCTTTCGGTGATTTTATTGCCATTATAGCGACGTCGAGCGGTACACGCAAAAGAGGTGTTGGCTTTTCGCGAGGCTGTTTGCAGACTTGCTCAACAGGATCAGCCCACGGAGCTGTGCCGAGAGGCTCCAGATGTTCTGCGTACTGATTGGTCCCAGAACACATTCCACTCGCCACCTCGTGCCAGACTCGCTTGCAAAAAAAAAAAGCTCACATGTAGGTCGCCTTGTTAAAACAGCAGGCGAGGCGCCGGGCACATCCAGGTTGGCGTGCTGCAGATAAATCAGCACGTCCGAAGTCAACCTAGTATCGGTATTCGTGGAAAAGTTCTTACCGTAAGAGGTCCGAGGTAAACAGCAGCAAATTCAAATAAAAGGCAGCGACAAATCCGGCAGCAACTCTCTTCGAACGTGTTTCTAAAAGATCACCGTGCCGGCTCAAATAATGCAGTCCAAGGGTCAAATATATGCCGATAATCCGAAACGTGTCTCCAGTCGGTGGAATGCCGAAACTTTTCTTCGGGGAGTCAACCGTCACGTGCCTGCGTTTAATTGGACGCAGAATTGGATGTTTTGTAATTGGAGTCCGGTGCGACGCTCGGCAACTAATGGCACAATCTTCCTAAACCGAAGAAGGAACCGACTATTTGCCGGCGGCACAGCAGCAAAAAAACAAAACAAAAAAAAACACGACAAACCGGCTTTTAAAAGTGTTGACTTACCCTCGAACCGTCGTCCGGAAGGTTCGCTACTTCCAAAAGAGCTCACGGCGGTGAAAAACTGGGGAAGTGTTTACATCCTGGTGTGCAGACACAACTTTAACAACATTCCCAGGGGGGAAAAAAAAATAAAGGGGTAACAACGAGTCACAAGGAGCTCCACTCAATCTTCTCCACACCTCCGCGGCGGGCCGGAGAGTATCCAATGAGTATCCCGGCGATGAGCGCTTGTCGGCAGTCTGCTTGGCCAGAAGCTCCCGCTGTTGTGAAGCCAACGAGAGAGAGAGAGAGTATGTGGATGATGACGATGACGATGATGAAGAAAGAGCTTCTTCCTCCTCCTTCTCCTCCTCCTTCTCCTTTCCCAGTTGGAGCGCCCCCGCGCGTCTGTCAAGGTACATTCAAGAGTAGCGAGTCCCGGAAGTTCTTTCAAAACAAAGAATGAGCTTTTTCTTCTTCTCCACTTTACACTTTAAGCCTCCTTTTTTTAGTGGATTATGGTCAATAAATGAATGACATACTACTAATAACAGACTCCACATGCAACGTAAAGTTATTATTATTATTACAGAGTGTTATTTTAATTGTAATTGTAATTTATTTAAAAAAACATTATTTTCATATTTTAATTTTACGATTTTTGCTGTTGTAAAACTCAATTTTAGTTTAAACATTTTTTTTTGGTGTCTGGTAATAACAGTAAGGGCATAGACGTATTGTATTCTTATTTATTGTTTTTATATTTATATTTATTGTCATGTTTTATAATCTCGTCACAAAAGAAGACTTACATTTACCATTATTTTAATGAATTATATACTTTTTACTATTTTTGTTTATAATGTGAAAATTTAAATTAAATGTGGCTGCACAAATGTATCATTATTTTTGCTTTTTATGATTCTATTTTCCGCCATTTCCCCCCATTGTCAACTTTTATGATTTTCCTGTAAATGAGGTGGCATAAATGCACACTGTACATTATACGCTATTCCTTGTGTTGCAGATGGGGGTATTTTATTTTGAAAATCAAATCAGGAAACTAAACATTTACTGTTCAACTTGACAGGCATCTTCTACTCACTTTCCGATTGTCACAAAAGGGCATTCAAAGAGCATTTCAAACACTGGAGAACTTGTAGACTAGCATCTGTAATACTTGACCTTGAAATCAATTCATGATCATAAAGATATCCATGATCCCTTTTCTCTCTTTTGTCGTGTGCTGTGAGCGTTTTCCGGTGCAGTTGTGGCCTGACTGATGCTGTCAAAGCCATTTAAGCGTGCTGCGGCCCCTGCTGCTAATTGGGGGCTTTCTTGGGGGGAGTTGGCGCACACAATGGAAGCTTTGTTGTTGGGGAATTAGTGTGAGGCAAACTCTGTTTCCCAACTCCTCAATGTTGCGGGTAGAGCGGGAAGAAAGAAGCCTCCGTTTCATATCAAACACATGCGTGTTTTTAGGAGAACGCGGAATGGAGTACACCCCCCCCCCCCTCTTCCATGCATGACTGATCAAAGTTCAAAAGGTCAACAGCAAGTTCTGAGTTAAGATATTGACTTAAACCTAACCCAGCCCAAGACTACAACCTAACCTGTTCAAAGTGCATTTGTTATGTTAATGAGAGGCAAAGAAAGCCGCCACAGCCCGAGGGGGGGACTCCATTACTCTGCGCTGACTGTTTTTGTCTGGAAAGACTTATAACACCTCATTAGAACACTGCCCACA
>NC_141255.1:1750665-1950665 GCF_054856555.1 Leptonotus elevatus
ATATAAATACAGTAAAATGTAGTATTACAGTGGATTATGCAACAGGATTCACTTTTCCCTTTTTTTTTGTGTCATTCTTTTGTTTTGTTTTATAGCGTCCTCATTCTGCAGTGGCCTGTATAACAATCTTTGTGCCGTATTTTGACATGGTCATGTAAAAATATGCACACACAAAAAAATCATATTATTAGCTACTCAATCACGATAGTGATGTTTTTTCGCCCATATTGACAGAAAGATGAAATTTATATGGATTCGGATGACCCTGAAGGCAATTTACGGCTATTTCCGGTGCAAACGCGTCATCATCACCTTAAAGATATCGGAGCCCCCTCCCATTAGCAGCGCAGCATCAAGTTTCAGCCCCCAAAAGCTGCGGCAGACGCCAGGTAAGTGTTCCATTTGGGATTTACGCGAGCGTCAGTCCGAAAATTCACCTTGTGACGCGCATCAAGCGAGTGCAAACAGCGCAATACCAAACTCCTTCGACCAAACGATCAATATAACATAGCGCCGTCACTACGGCATAATGCACTTTTCAATAGACACTCAAATAATATATGTATGTCATTAAAAAGGTATATATGTCATCGGCATCAAAATAAGACTTTTAAAATCATGTTGATGTGCAAAATGTGGGTTGAATTTAAGATGCTCTCCCTTGTGTCAGGCGGACGGAAGTGAGGAATGTTAACAAGCGGGATCATTTAAAATGTGAACACGTTGCAGCTTTTCTCTCCTTTAACGTTCTGTTTGAACATGCCGAATACAACCTTTAATCCGATTGATTAATTCATTGTCGTAGTTTATGTGAAGTGGCCGTGTAATTATTTACAAACGTAAGCATGTTTAAATCGATATATTTCGGGATGGAATTTGGACTGCGTCCAGATATAAAGCACGTCGAAGCTTAACTGCAAACTCAATGATGCCGGCCCGTCAAAGATGTATAAATGAAATAAATTGCATTCACGTTGTGGTTTGTTTTAGATTTTACAATCCTAATATTCCCGGGATATATTTGTATGAAATATGATTTTTTTTCAGAAGGCCCGGTTTGAGCTGCCAATCGAAGAGAAATATTTTTAATGAGGAGTGTGTGACCACAAGTTACATTTTCATTTGTTAGAAGCCCAACACAAACCCACTCCCACTCGTTCAACTGCTTCAGTTTTGGAAATGTAATCGGCGAAGAGGCGTCAAGGGAGCGGGAGTTAAACTCGCCTTAACCGGAAGTTGTACAACAGCTGCCTTCAAATTAAAGTTACAGTTCTAACGTGAGATCGGTGACATTTTTTATGGGGCACACAATTCAGCGTTACTGCTCTCATACACTACTGAAATCCCGCCACGCACTACTAAAGTGCATATTGAAGAATGAAGTGTGAGAGGATGTCAGCATGCTGTGTTCACAGTTTCTAATGTGTGTGTTGCAGGCATTTTAGTATGGTTTGAAAGGCAGCGTAACAGTTGCTAAATTATATTCAGTAGTAGGGCTGCTCAATTATGGGAAAAATAATCGTCACAAATATTTTGGTAATAATTGAAATTACGATTATTTTTTGGTACAAAACAAGAAAATGTTTAAACATTTCAAATATTAAGACAAATTCTATAATTATGTAAGTGCAAAAATATAAATTTAAACAACTCAAAATTTGTATTAATAATCTTTTTTTTTTTACGATTATGACGATTTTGTAATGGTGGAGTGTAATAATTGAAATTGTAATTGAATTTCGATTAATTGCACAGCCCAATTCAGTCGTGTCGTGTGAGAGCATTTCAGGTGTGCCTATTTTCAAAGCATGTGTGAGAGGTATTCATAATGATGTCCCTGGCAGCCTCTCATACGTATTGGATGAGTACATGTTAGTATTTTATCCCTTTCGTCTGTTTTGATTTTGATTTTATTTTTTTGTGGTACAAGTTTAGGCTGTTTTATTTTGAAGGTCGCCGGAGGTAGCGTGTGTGCATTCTGTGTAACAAACGTGGGCCGTCAGAATGCCGAGCAGCTGATCCTGGCGCACGTCTAAAAATAATCAACTTGTCTCTCCCCGGTCAGCTCTCACTACATCTTTTTCTCCTTTTCCCCCCACAACTTTACTTTTCATTTCATTTCAGCAGGAATGAAAATTTTGTCGGTGAGGATTACGGGATTTCGCTCTTGTTGAGGTAAACGTTAGACTTTTAATTTCCACTTTTCTCACAGGGAAAAAAGAAAAAGAAAAGAAAAAGTAAAGACTACTCATGAGTTGCGTGTGTGCGTTTTGGTGACTTTTTACGCGTAACCATGACGTCATTGTTAAAATGACGTCATCGGTGGCCAATTATAATGAGTGTACTATGTTTGGCACATTTGAAGTGCGTGTAGATATTTGAGTCACGTATGGAGGAGGGTGTCAAGTGTCTTTTAACGCTGACTTTCCGCTTCACAAAAAAGTTCGCACCGTACTCTGGAGGAACTCCATTTTGAATTGTATTTTATTCCGATACGTTTATGTATTAATAGTGGGAAGTTCAATGGTGAAATGCTGTTCCAAACAAATAGAGCTCTTCAACCAAACCCAGCAGAAAAAAACCCCAAAAACCAGTATGGCCACCACTGGTAACACTGGCAGTCATATTTGTTTGAGGTCTTCATCAGCTGCACATTTCCAGAAGCTTCTTTTGGGTCTAGTACACGTTGAATGGTCTTCTTGGTTCTGTTCCGGCACATGTTGAATAATAGTCTAAGTGAGCACACATCAAACAGTCTACTAGCTTCTGGTCTAGCACACGTTGGATAGTCCAGTACGTAGAGCGGATGTCCAATGGGTCATACTTCGTACATGTTGCCGCGACTTTTCCAGTTAGTCGTCTTAGTCCTTGCTTTGTATACATTGAATGGTCTACTTTGTACTGGTCTAGTACTATATACATGGAATGGACTCGTAAACGCTGATTATTATTATTTTTTTTTTCAGGGTCACATTGAATGGTTTTGTTAGTACTAGTTTAGTTTAGTACATATTGAATGGTCTAGCACACACACACACACGTCTAATGATCACGCGGGTCCCGGTGAAGTACGCATCGCATGCTGATCGGGTTTTCTTGTTTTGGTTGTCAGATGGAGGCAAAGCGGCACGGCGCCGCCATGGCCTTGTCGTTTTGCGGCAACGACGAGAACGTGAGCGGCTACAGCGTGGACGACGGCGTGCTGAACAACGGCTGCTTCGTGGACGCACTCAACCTGGTGCCTCATGTCATCCTGCTCTTCATCACCTTTCCCATCCTCTTCATCGGTGAGAAAATACAACATCGTGGAAATATATTTAAAAAAAAAAAACTCATTCACTGCCATTCATTTGAACTATTTCTATCAGTTTAACATTTTTTTCCACTTTTGTTAACAAGAGTATGAAAACCTAGAAACATTTCTTTATTGTACATTTCGAACAGATATAAAATTTGTGATTAATCGTGAGTTAACTTGAGAATGATGCGATTAATTACGATTAAAATTTTTAATCGCCTGATGCCCCTAATTTTTAATAATCTTTTGTTTTTGTGAAAAGAAAAGATCATTAAAAATATCAAAACATAATTAAAATTATAAAAAAGAAGAAATTATTAAAAGTTAAAAAACATTATTAAAATAAAATAAAAAATTTGAATTTTTTTTAAAGGAAGATTGAAAATTGAAAAGTTTTTTTTTAAAGAAAAATTTAACAAAATTATTATTTTTTATTTTTTTTATTTAAAAAAAAGAAAAGATTATAAAAAATTTGGGGTATCAGGCGATTACAATTTTTAATCGTAACGAATCGCATGACTTTCCTAGTTAACTCACGATTAATCACAAATTTTATCTGTTCTAAATGTACAATCATTTTTTTTGTAGGTTTTCATAAAAAAAATGTTAAACTAATAGAAATAGTTCAAATGAATTTTTGACGTTTATAGCCGTCAATGGCAGCGAATTAGTTTTAATAGTTAATAAAATAGTATAAGGTTGATTTAACTAAATATAACTAAATGTAATACTAAGCAAATTATACAATGTGTAATTACAACAATAGCACAATTTTGCTTTCTGCTAGCTTAATGCTAACACACAGTGTAAAATGCCACAGACGGGCTAATGCATAGCATCGATATTCAGTGTATTCCGTTAAAGGGATACTTGACATATTTTGCCTAGAATTAATTTGATAACTCCATTATTTTTCATGTAGAATTAATATCTTTAAAAATGATTTTTTTCACTTGTTGTCGACTGAAGATGACATCACCTGTGCTGAGGAAGTAGGTAACGACCAATCATGGCTCAGTTTGCTGACCAAACCCAGAAAACAGGTGAGCCATGATTGGTTGTTACCTACTTCCTCAGCACAGGTGATGTCATCTTCAGTCGACAGCAAGTGGAAAATTTTGTTTTTAAAGGCATTGATTGTATTGAATTTATTTAAATTAATTCTGGGCAAAATATTAACTTTTTATGCTGCAAATGTCGCAATAAGTCATGTATCCCTCTTAAGAAAGGGACATTTGAACATTAAACGTTGTATCAATACTCGTAGGCAGGCAATAGAACAATGTAGCGTGAGGTCACGACCCTGATCAGCGCATCCAAAAGCCTGATCACCATGGTGACAATCCGACTCGACTCGGCTTCACTGCTAATCAATACAGGGGGGCTGCCTCAAGGTTAGTTGTGACTAAACTAGTTCAAGTACTCTCAGCACATGTAATGGGGTAAATAGAGTTTTCTGAATCGGAATATTTTCTTTATCCTCTGCGAAGAACGATTGATATTGTTGCGGTTGACGGAGTCATGTACAGTCGTTGTGAAAGTCTTTTTGAATGTTTTTTTGCGGATTTCTCTTCTGGCGTGTTTGCATTTGCACCAGAAGAAAATCCCAGGTGACCAGCATTTATGGCTTCTGTCCCTCGAGACCCCCCCCCCCCCCCCCCCGAGGACCGTTGTGATAATTGCCGTATGTGTGCACGTGTGTGTCAGGATGGGGCAGTCAGAGCTCCAAGGTGCAAATCCATCACAACACATGGCTGCACTTCCCGGGACACAACCTGAGGTGGATCCTCACCTTCTCGCTGCTCTTCGTTCATGTCTGCGAATTTGCGGAGGGCGTGGTGTCCAACAAGTGAGCCCCCCCCCCCGTCCCTCTAATGCCCCCGCGACCCCCGGGAGCCACGTTGGCATGTGGGCTGTCGCTAACTGATACCGCGTTGTGTTTGCGCCTCACTGCAGGATGATGGACACCAACCACCTGCACCTCTTCATGCCCGCCTTCATGGGCTTCGTGGCGGCCACCACGTCGGTGGTCTACTACCACAACATCGAGACCTCCAACTTCCCCAAACTTCTCCTCGGTGAGCTCTTAACTCATTCACCGCCATTGACGGCTATAGACGTCAAAAATTAATTTGAACTATTTCTATTAGTTAAAAAAAAAAAAATTCCCACTTTTTTTAACAAGGGTATGAAAACCTAGAAAAAAAATATTGTACATTTAGAACAGATATAACATTTGTGATTAATTGTGAGTTAACTATTGAAGTCATGCAATTAATTACAATTTTAAAAAAAATCGACAAAAAAAAAGATTATTAAAAATTAGAGGCGTCAGGCAATTAACATTTTTAATCATAATTGAATCGCATGATTTCACTAGTTAACTCACGATTAATCACAAATGTTATATCTGTTCTAAATGTACAATTAATTTTTTTTTAGGTTTTCACTCTTGTTAACAAAAGTGGAAAAAAATGTGAAACTAATAGAAATCGTTCAAATAAATGTTTTGACGTCTATAGCCGTCAATGGCAGTAAATGAGTTAATGACGTTTAAGTAAATGGTTTACCCTGTGATTACATAAATCGAAAAATAAAACCGCATTTAAATGAGTCCGTTTAAAATTGTACCTAAATGTATTCTCAGCGAGTTGTGAAGTTTGCTGCTGCCATCTAGTGGTGGGGGGGTCCAAAGCGCACGCCAATTTTTTTCTCCGTTGTCCACAGTGCTGTTCATCTACTGGGTGCTGGCCTTCATCACCAAGTCCATCAAGCTGTGGAAGTTCGCCGTGTACAAGGTGAACCTGCACCAGCTGAGATTCTGCATCACGGCGCTGCTGGTGCTGCTTTACGGCCTGCTCATGGCCGTCGAGATCAACGTGATCAGGATCAGGGTGCGTGTCGCTGAGGCTGGACAAAAAAAAAAAAAAAATGCTGTCTCTCAGTACCAAAACTCCAGAGACAACAATTCAATCAAGTCAAAATCCCGTATATGTTCATAATATGAAAAATAATGGAGGATTCATTCTTGGGCAGGATGTTTTAAAATGTGACCATGTGTATAATATTTGAGATTTATGCAAGCCGAATGGAATGTTTCATCAAAAATGATCCATTATTTGAATCTTAACTCCTGTGTGGTGGCAATATAAATCTTTACAGGCTTAACCCTCTTTAAATGGACGCATTTCGGAACGGAGTTTGGTTTGTCTTCAGCCATCCGACCTTGTCGTAGGCTCAAATGGAAGATGCCTGATTTGTATGCGCTGGGCCTTCATGGGAGTTTTTGTTGACTTGTCCTGGCAGAAATACGTCTTCTTTGCCAACCCTCAGAAGGTGAAGCCCCCCGAAGACTTGCAGGATCTGGGGGTCCGCTTCCTGCAGCCCTTCGTGAACTTGCTCTCAAAGGTAAGAGGACGCCGACGGCCCGCGTCCGTCTGTCGTCAAGCTCAGGCTTGTTGTTCTGTTGCCAGGCGACGTATTGGTGGATGAACCCGTTGATTATCGGGGCCCACAAGAGGCCAATCGAGCTGAAGAAGATTGGCAAGCTGCCCATCGCCATGCGAGCCCTGACCAACTACTTGCGGCTCAAAGATGCCTATGAGGACCAGAAGGTGAGTTTGGCTATTAAGAAACAAAAAAAATACCCTCTACTTTAATTAGGAATACAAATAAATATTTGTGTAAAAAAAAAAAAAAAAAAAAAATTCCATGCTAATATTGGTTAGCCAGTCTGGCATTTCCCATTATAAGTTAGCATGAAGCTAGCAGCCTGTAAGCAGATGACCCCTTTTCTACCGCAGACGGCCGAGAACCCGGAGCGGGCGCCGTCCATCTGGCGCTCCATGTACCGGGCGTTCGGGCGACCCATCCTGCTCAGCAGCACCTTCCGCTACCTGGCCGACCTGCTGGGCTTCGCCGGCCCGCTCTGCATCTCGGGAATCGTCCAGAACCTGATGCTGGAGGGAGAGGGAGGCGCCACTTCTGACAAGATAAAGGTGAGTCCATCCTAGTACAACATCGAGGGTGCACTAGTTGACACTCGGGGCGTAAATCAAATCGATTTGTATCGTGAAATCAGTTTTGATTGGACCTAACCAAATCGAATCGTTAAAATGTCCCGTAGATCAATTAAGTAGCCCTAGTAGAAGGACTTGGTCTTCCTAGTGCTATTTTTAAAAACTGCTACTCCTGTATGACATTTCTGCTCATGAACGAGTTGAACGACAACGGCTCAATACAAATCTATTCGTTTGTGTTCCTAAAATAGCAAAAGCGACACATGAAACTTTTGCGATCAAAAATGTCCCATTGAAAACCTGTGAAAATTGAATTGTACTTGCTCTGTCCAGCAGATGGCGCTACTTTTTCCCCATTCAAAGCATGCAGCAACATTTTTGTTTCTGTGTAAGAGTGCCTCGCTACCAAAACAATGCGTGTGCTGTCACTAATGGTGGATAAACAATTTCCCTGAGTAAAGGTTCGAATCCCTGAAGATTTAAGGTGGAAAAATGTGAACGTGTAATATTTGGCCAGCCGTTTTTGGGAAGGTGATCATGTTTTTATGCTCGTTATCACACTTGAATAATTCTGGAGCTGTAAGCCAAGACAAATTTGGCGTATTTACACAAGTTGATTTTATTAGCATTAACACGGCGAGATGGGTCGCTGGGTGGTCCCGCCGACCAATCAATGACTCACTGGGTGTGATCACAAGACTCTCGATTTTTTTTTTTTTTACCCTTGCTTGCATTGGGAGCGGTGACCTAGTGGTGAGCACGACTGCCTCGCAGGGTTTGCGTCTGAGTTCCGGAGTGGAGTTTGTTGTTTGTCTATTATCGACTGGTAGCTCGATTCGCCGTTCGTCAATATGTATCCTGCCACTAGCCGGCGACCAGTCAGACCTAAAGACAGAAACAATGGCGTCCGGCGTGGACTATGCTGAAGGTCACCGCGGCGACAAGGACCCGCCGAGTGGTCGCTTGTTGTCACAGCTGAACGGCAGATGTCCGCTCGACTGGCGGCAATCGCGTGAAGCGATTGGGAACGGCGAGGGGAAATTCCTCGCGCGCTTCTCGCGGCTTCAATTGAAGAGAATGAGACACAGCATTAGGTACACCTGCAGGACCTTGACTTCCTTTTTATGAATGGAATTCCAATGTGGGATATTGAAGGAATTCAACTGGCAAGTTGCGGTCATGCTGCGTGTCGCGAATGTCGTTGCAGAACCGGTACTTCGACGTCCACTTCATGCTGTCAACCGAGCTGCTCCAGAACACGTCGGTTCTTGCCGTGCTGCTCTTCCTGGCTCTGGTGCTGCAGAGGACCTTCCTGCAGGCGTCCTACTACGTCACCATCGAAACCGGCATCAACCTACGCGGCGCCCTGCTGGTGAGGCGCAGGCACGTTCGGAAGGATGTTGTTTGTGTGTGTGTGTTCTCAAAACGGTTCTTTTTGGGGTGCCACTCGGCTCACTACTCGGCCACCATTTGAATGTTTTCTTTCCCCACCCAGGCGATGATTTACAACAAGATCCTGCGTCTGTCCACGTCTAACATGTCCATGGGCGAGATGACGATGGGCCAGATCAACAACCTGGTCGCCATAGAGACCAATCAGCTCATGTGGTTTCTCTTCTTATGTCCAAATCTGTGGGCCATGCCGGTGCAGGTATCATCGCCGATGTTCTTTTTGTTTTGTTTTAACTTGTCAACATGAAATTTAGGAGACATGTTATCAAGTCCGCCATTTTGCCAATTCAAATTTCTTGGGAAAGTCAGCCCCCCACAGCGCGGTTTATTTTGCAACATGAAATTTGGTATACATGTCGACCCACCAGAAAGTCTCACGGAGCTATTCTCCAAAAATACACAGGAAGTCTGCCATTTTAGTTTGAAGCAACCATTTCCATTTTTTTATTTTTATTTTTTAAAGTAAACCATTACCAGATTATCATTGTCCAAAAATGGAACCCCCCCCGCAGATCCTGATGGGAGTCACGCTCCTCTACTACCTGCTGGGCTGGAGCGCCGTAGTGGGCGCGTCGGTCATTGTTCTTCTCGCGCCGGTCCAGTACATCATTGCCACCAAGCTGGCCAACGTGCAGAAGAGCACCCTGGTGAGCGTCACGGGGGTTCTCCCCAGTTTTGAACATGGGACCGACCGACAGACAATCATCCCCCCCCGAGTTGTGTCTTGCAGGAGCACTCCACCGATCGCCTGAAGAAGACCTCGGAGATCTTGAAGGGCATCAAGCTGCTGAAGCTGTACGCTTGGGAGAACATCTTCTGCGGCAGCGTGGAGGAGACGCGGGGCAAAGAGCTGACGAGCCTCAAGACCTTCGCCTTCTTCACGTCCATGTCCAGTGAGGAGACAGTTGGAAGCAAACGCGCGGCTGGTGTTGTTGTTGTTGGAATGCTCTTACATCTGTTGCTTTTCTGTTCTTGTGCAGTCTTCATGAATGCCGCCATTCCTATTGCTGCTGTCCTGGCGGTAAGCTTGCCCGGAGTACCCGGAAAATTATTTGCAACAAATGATGTTGTGGAATTGAAGAAGATTGTGATGCTTGATTGGTGTTGAGGGTGTAAAAAATAATAGCATTTGATGGAGAAAAAAAAAAATCCAGTAAACCAGAAATCAAACATGGTGGCGGCAGTGTGATTTGCTTCCTCGGGCTGCTTTGACTAATAGAACCCAATGAACCCAAAGCTGTGTTCTGAAGGCGTGCCCCACCTCCTTGCAGACTTTCGTCATGCATTATTTCATCACCAAGAGCAGTCCGAGTCCCGCGGAGGCCTTTGCCACACTGGCGCTCTTCAACATCCTGGTGACGCCGCTCTTCCTTCTCTCCACCGTTGTCAGGTTCGCCGTCAAGGCGCTCATCAGGTGAGGCCACTTTTGATTGTTGTTCTTGTCATATTTGTCATCTGTTAGCAGTACTCGTCCACAGAAAGTAGAGTTTGCAGCCAGGTGAAAAAAAATCTGATACATCTGGGGCTGCTCTGCTTCTTCAGGGCCTGGACGGCTTGTTGTGATTGAGAAAACAATAAGAAAAAAGTCTGAAATCAGGAAGAAGTGCAGTTTTGTATTTTCTCCACTTGCTCCAGTGTCCAGAAGCTGGGCGAGTTCCTACAGAGCGACGAGATCGGAGACGACAGCTGGAGGAACGGCGACACGTCGGTTCCCTCGGAGGCAGCCAAGAAGCACCCTGGAGCGGTGAGTGCTCCCACCTCGCACCAACATCTCCCCCCGCTTTGTCCGCATAAATGAGATCCAATGAGCTGTGCCGAGCGAACTCGCCGTCTCTTTGCCTTCTGCCCGGTGAAGACCAAAGCCATCAACAGGAAGCGGCCTCTACGCTACCAGATGGACAACTACGAGCAGCCGTCCAGGCGGCAGATGAGACCCAGCGAGACGGAGGACGTGGCCGTCAAGGTCAGTTGCTGAAGAATGGCTTGTGTACAAATAGCGGTGTGTCAAATTCAAGTCAAGTATTTGGGTGACGTGACATGATGAAATGCTGCATTCATATTTTGGTGAGGTATGCAGTCACTTCAACACATTTTATTTGGTTTTTAGTCATTTAACCTGATTATATTTAGCTAAGGTTCGGAGTAATATAGCAATATCGTATCTTTGTGAGGTTTGTCGTCATTTCCCAGTATTTTATTATTGTCAGGTACGTAGTAATTTAAGCACATTTTATCTAGGCAAGGTTTGTAGTAATTTAACAATATTTTATTTTTGGCCAGGCTTTGAGTTAATGTAAGCACAATTGACTTATGTCAGGTGTGTTGGAATTTAACCAAATTTTATTTAGGTAAGGCTTGCCCCTAACATTTTATTGTGGTCAGGTTTTTGTAATTTAACCCGATTATATTTAGATAAGGTTTGGAGTAATATAGCAACATCGTATCTTGGTGATGTTTGTCGTCATTTCCCAGTATTTTATTTTGGTCAGGTACGTAGTAATTTAAGCACATTTTATTTAGGCAAGGTTTGTAGTCATTTAACAATATCTTATTTTTGATGATATTTGTTAAACACATTTTATTTTTGGCCAGGCTTGAGTTAATGTAAGCACATTTTACTGATGTCAGGTGTGTTGGAATTTAACCACATTTTATTTAGGTAAGGCTTGCCCCTAACATTTTATTGTGGTCAGGTTTTTGTAATTTAACCCGATTATATTTAGATAAGGTTTGGAGTAATATAGCAACATCGTATCTTGGTGATGTTTGTCGTCATTTCCCAGTATTTTATTTTGGTCAGGTACGTAGTAATTTAAGCACATTTTATTTAGGCAAGGTTTGTAGTCATTTAACAATATTTTATTTTTGATGAGGTTTGTTAAACACATTTTATTTTTGGCCAGGCGTGAGTTAATGTAAGCACATTTTACTTATGTCAGGTGTGTTGGAATTTAACCACATTTTATTTAGGTAAGGCTTGCTCCTAAAACATTTTATTTTGGTCAGGTTTTTAGTAATTTAACCAGATTATATTTTGTTACGTTTTTGAGTAATATAACAATTTCGTATCTTGGTGAGGTTTGTCGTCATTTCCCAGTATTTTATTATAGTCAGGTACGTAGTAATTTAAGCAAATTTTATTTAGGCAAGGTTTGTAGTAATTTAACAATATTTTATTTTTGATGATGTTTGTTAAACACATTTTATTTTTGGCCAGGCTTGAGTTAATGTAAGCACATTTTACTTATATCAGGTGTGTTGGAATTTAACCAAATTTTATTTAGGTAAGGCTTGCCCCTAACATTTTATTGTGGTCAGGTTTTTAGTACTTTAACCCGATTATATTTAGTTAAGGTTTGGAGTAATATAGCAATATCGTATCTTGGTGATGTTTGTCGTCATTTCCCAGTATTTTATTTTGGTCTGGTACGTAGTAATTTAAGCACATTTTATTTAGGCAAGGTTTGTAGTCATTTAACAATATTTTATTTTTGATGAAGTTTGTTAAACACATTTTATATTGGCAAGGCTTGAGTTAATGTAACCACATTTTATTTAGGTAAGGCTTGCTCCTAAAACATTTTATTTTGGTCAGGTTTTTAGTAATTTAACCAGATTATATTTTGTTACGTTTTTGAGTAATATAACAATTTCGTATCTTGGTGAGGTTTGTCGTCATTTCCCAATATTTTATTTTGGTCAGGTGCATATTAATTTAAGTACATTCTATTTAGGCAAGGTATGTAGTCATTTAACAAGATTTTATTTTAGTCAGACTTGAGTTAATGTAACCACATTTGACTTTTGTCACGTGTTGGAATTTAACCACATTTTATTGAAGTGAGGTTTGCCCCTTAAATGAGCCAATTTCAACAAGGTGAGAAAAAGGCTATAATTAAAATGCGACATATCAGTTGTGGAAATCGTGCACATGGAGGTGTTGACTTTCTTTGTGCGAGCGTCTTCTTCATGTTTGACGTACTGAAGACGTCAAACTCAGCTCATCAACAGCTGTTTGTTATCACGCTGGCTTCTCAGGAAGTGGAGGATTCACACGAGAACGTCTTGCCCCGAGAGTGGCCTCACTTAAGGCGACTCTTCCTGTCGCATCCCTGCGGGGCGATGGCCCGCTCATTAGGCCTGTGAGGGGGGGGATGCGGGATTGGTGTGTGGGGGGGGACTTGGAACTTGACAGACGTGATGGAGTCTGCCTCCTGGTTTGGAAGCTCTCGCCGAGGCCCGGACCTTTTCAGCTCGGTCTCAAAGGTATTAACCCGGGTCGAGGTCGACTCCGATGGGAAAAGCCCGCTTGGCCATTAATTCTTCGCGGCGCCGCTGTCACTTCCTGTTCTTGCGTTCGACATTTGATGGGCCAGAATTTTATGCAGTTGTTGCGTTGTTGTTTATCTGGTCAGCCATTTCTCCCGCCTCCTATTCGCTTTCCCGACTCCTCTTGTGAATCACATACGTGCAAGTTATGATTAAGTCTCAAGTTTTAGCCTTTAAGTCTCATTACTATGACAAAAATCAAGAAATTCATGTGGAGTCCCTCACTTTTTTTTTTCAATTATTATTATATTAAGTACAATGCTCTAGACTAGAGGGATATTGTCCTCATTAAAAAAAAATAATAATAATAATCTTGGGCTTTTTGGGGAGGTTGGAACAGTTTAATGGTATTTTCATTCATTTTAATGGGGAACAATAATTTGCTTGCATCTCAAGTCACCACTTGCATTATAGCCACATTGCTTTACATCTGTAAATTTTTTAGTAAATCTAATAATATCACACTATCTTGATTTTTTTTTTTTTTCATGTCATGTCGTTCAAGTCGAATGTTTCATCAGTTTAAGCCGAGCAAGCTCAAAGTCCTAAAATTGACCACCTATGTCATGTGACTAAAGTCTCCCACCTTTGACAGACAGATGTCACTTGGGCTCACATGTCACGGGATGTCAGTCACATCCAAAACAGATGGTCAGAAGTATTTGGACAAGTTCCACACAATCATCCACTGTCTGATTTCGGCATTGATTGCGAACGGCGTCGGAGCACTGTGGCGCTTTAGTTCCGGAAGGATCTCACGACCCGAGACGTTCCAGTGGCGATGCGCTCGTGGGTCGGCGTCATGCTGAGAAGGATGCTGGGGGAAAGAGGGCGGGGGGGTCGCTTAGATAAAATAAACTTAACGGGAACAAATAAACCAAACAGAGGAGCTTGAATCCGACCGCCGGGAAGCGACGTGCCAGATCATCAGACGGGCGGGAATTTAGTCTGTTTTGGGGCGGATTGGGCCGTGGTGGATTTCAGGCCAGGTGGCTTAATGAAAAAAAAAAAAGAAGATTGATAAACAAGCAAAGAAATCATCTGTTTTGGCAAAACAGACGATGACAATATATTGATGTGTTTTTTTGGGCTGTCCAGGTGAGCAACGGATGCTTCACCTGGGGAAGCAACCTGTCCACGCTGACCGACATCAACATCCGCATCCCGACAGGTGAGGATCATGAGGAATGAGTCAATTCTAGTTCCGGTAAAATAAAAACAACGTGGTTGGTGAAAACGGCTCAAAACGCGACCGTCCTGGTCAAAACGGGACGTCTGGTAAGAGACATGTATGAGAAAAATCTCATGGAACAGCCACAAGCAAAAATGTTATAAAAAGTACTGAAAAAAATGACAGCCTCCATTTTATTCAGAACTATAGTTACTCCAATGTTACTTTTATTATTAACTTGCAGTGTTAGCTTATGACGTTAGCTTCAACATTACCCTCGGAAGTTAGCTTCCAGCGTTAGCGCTAACATTAAAGCTAAGGGAGACTGACTCACACATGACAATATCTCCAATGTTTGTTTCCTCAGTTAGCTTCAACGTTAGCTTCCCATGGTGCCTCCAATGTTCATTTCAAACAATGAATTCTTGAAGTTATCTTTTCCCATGTTAGATTCCGATGTTAACTTTCGAAGTTAGCGTCAAACGTTAGAGTCCAGGAAGGCCAGTGTTGGCTTATGTTGGATTATTAACATTGTTTTTCAGTTTCAATTTATATTTTAACCGTTTTGGATATTAGTTATAAAGATATAAATATAAGACAACAGTTAATTCATATGTTAAGCCAATCTATAGTCCTTTGTTCTCTTGAAAGAGAAGGGTAATGTTAAAGTAGACAATATTAAGTATTGTACTCTTTGCGTGTTCAATTAACTGAATGGTGAGATCCTGGTGAAGAAGTCCCCTTGCAAAGGTGAATATTTTTCAGAAGCTTCTGATCACACAATTGAAGTCACCCAAGCAGTGCTCTGTTCAAATGTGTGTCTTCTCTCCAGCCCACATCATTATTTATTCAAAAGAGGGTTCATAAAAAAGTCAGCCCACAACACACCTGGTTACAACTGAATGAATACAAGAGAATCCGTTCCCATGGGTATAAATCAGATTAGAAAAAATACAATAACAATAAGCCTGACTCCCTTCCGACACAGCAGAGTCCCGGCCCTCCCATTAGAGATAGCAAATGAATGTTTGAACTCGTTGCCCTTCCTCATGAAAGTAACACAGACAAGAATACAATTCATTGAGCCTACACTGAGATAACTAAATCCAAAACGGCTAAAATATAAATTAAAACTGAAAAACAATGTTAATAACTTAACAATAACAAGTTTCTTTTCTATATTATCTAAAGGGAGTATAGCTAGTACCAGTCTCAGTCGGTCGAAGAGAGTCCAAGGACAGGCTGATTTACTATTGTTCAAGTCTAATCTGATTTGTACTCATGGGAACTTGCTCATGGGAGGGGAGCACTGATTTGGAATAAAAAACTGTGTGCAAGAGAGGAGAGACACACAATCTGAACGGAACACGGCTTGAGTGTCTTCATTTTGTGTGATCAGAAGCTTCTGAATAATTACACCTTTGCAAAGGGACTTCTTCACCAGAATCTCACCATTCAGTTAATTGAACACGCAAAGAGTACAATACAAATATTGCATACTCTAACACTTACGACATTAACTCAGTGGCAAAAAAAATGTCAAACCTTTGTTGTATTGAACATTCAGTCTTAGGTACTTATTTGTATTAAGTATATTTGACATTTTTTTTCAAGCGTTAGGGTAAATGAGGGTCTGAAAATGGATAGCACTTAACATTATCTTCCAAAATGAGATCACCCACTGTGCTTTCATTGTCACATATTGCTCATGACGGAAATGTACGTTCCTGCTAAAATACACTTTTTATGCTCACTTGTACCCTGTAACATCTGAACGCGCGCTTCCAGGCCAGCTGACCATGATCGTGGGCCAGGTGGGCTGTGGCAAGTCGTCGCTGCTGCTCGCCATGCTGGGCGAGATGCAGAGCATGAGCGGCCGCGTCCACTGGAGCAAGTAAGTCATCGAGATGATGCGCATTCCACGCTTGCCTGTTTTTAGCTGGAGATGAAACTTTTCCTGTTTTGGAGGTTTTTGCACGCGGATGGTTCGCATTAACACCAGATTCTGACTTCCTTGCCTTCTTGCCGCATCAGGCCACCCGATAGCGAGACATTCTACCAGGGGACGTTCAGGTACTTCCCCCCCCCCGACCCCCCGACAACATCCATCATCATCTCACTTCATCCACGCTACTCTTAAAGTGATCACGACGACCTCTGTGGTCTCCCAAACTGGACGGTCAAAGATGGAAGCTAATTATCAATGACGGCAATGATTACGCCGAAACTCATCGTTTTTAAGGTCATAAACAGTTTAGCCGTCACCGTGGAAACGCGTTATGTTTCTTCAAAGGGCTTCTTTTGAGGTTCTAAAAACACGCCTTAGGTTGATTGAAGACTATAGGTGAGTGCGAACATTTGCGATTGGCAAGCGACCAGTCCCGAGAGACGCTCCATGTAGCATGTTAGCGCATGTTGTTGGCTCGCGCTAAAGTGCTGCCTTTGACAGCCACCCGGAGGCGGCAGAGGACGAGGCCGGTGACCGCGCCGCAAGGTAGCAGACAGACTTCCTGTGACATCATCAGCCACCCTCGACTCCCGCCTCCACTCGTGTTTTTTTGCTCCTTGAAATGTTTCCATCAACGTCGAGTGTCTGTAAAGTTTGAGACTTTGCGGACACGCATTTGTGAAGTCGTCATCATCATCTCCTTTTGTTTTCAGCATGATTATATCCTTCAAACTAATTCAACGATTTTCATGCAATCCTGTGCAGTGATGAAGAAGAAGCCTTCAGTCTGAATATCGGTGGATATGGTTTTGTTAATTGCGAATGCATGGATGTTAATGGAAGACAACCGCAAGTACGTGTGATGTCTTGAGGAAAAGTTCCATTGTCCTCCTATTTGGCGCCATGCTTTGAGCTGTTGCTTCCCACGCCATCAGCCTGCCGTCTAACACGCCATTGCCATTGCCGTGGTTGTGTCAACTTGTTTGGAAAAGGATCCTCGTTGTCCTTCTCCTTACGATGACCTCCTTGTTTCTCATCGTGCGCCTGCAAGCAAGAACAGGTACTCGGTGGCCTACGCGACCCAGAAGTCCTGGCTGCTCAACGCCACCGTGGAGGACAATATCACCTTCGGGAGCCCCTTCAACAAGCAGAGGTAAGCCTCACATTCTCATCAAGTCAAGTCCAGTCAAAGTTTAAGTCAGAAGTTTCAAGTCCCAAAATTGGTGCGTCAATTAAAGGGAAAATTAACCCTATTTTCCTCTTTTTTTTTGACAATAATGTGTTCTATCCACTTGTCTAAATATGTCATTCTGGTTCATTAATAAAATCCAGCCACTTTTATCCATCTCATGGGGCGGCCATTTTACCACTTGCTGTCTGTGAAAATGACATCAATGTTGCTCAGGTCTCAACCAATCACAGCGCAGCTAAAATGGAAAAAAACGGCTGGATTTTGCTTCATAACTCATATTCCACAAACATAATATTAATCAGAATGTCATGTTTAGACTAGTGCGATCACATATAACATAGTATTGTCAAGAAATTTTTAAGGTTGACCTCCACTTTAAGTCCATCTTATTAATTACACTGTGACAAGTTATCAGACCCTGTAGACATAATAATAACAATCATGAAAAGCATTTCTACCCTTTATTCGACACACACAACTCATTGCTCCAGCAAAATTACAAAAAACAAAGGTGGTAAATCCAAGTCCAGAAAGTAAAAACCCTGCCACAGTTTGGCTTTAGCCCCAGGTGTTAGCTCGCTAGCTCCTTAGCTTGCTCCCGTGGTGCTCGTTTACCTGCTAGGAAGTGTTAGAGTAGAAAATATTAAGTATTGTACTCTTTGCGTGTTCAATTAACTGAATGGTGAGATCCTGGTGAAGAAGTCCCTTTGCAAAGGTAAATAATTATCAGAAGCTTCTGAGGACAAAAAGCTGATGACACTGAAGCCGTGTTCTATCAGGTTGTCTGTTCCGTCCCACGTGGGGCATCAATACTTATTCAGAAAAGTGGGAGACTAGAAGTCTCCTCCCATCAGCCCACAATACACCTGGTTACAACTGAGTGAATACAAGAGAATCTGTTCCCATGGGTATAAATCAGATTAGAAAAAATACAATAACAATAAGCCTGACTCCCTTCCGACACAGCAGAGACCGGCCCTCCCATTAGATAACGAATGAATGTATGAACTCGTTGCCCTTCCTCATGAAAGTAACACAGACAAGAATACAATTCATTGAGCCTACACTGAGTCAACTAAATCCAAAACGGCTAAAATATAAATTAAAACAATGTTAATTACTCATCATTAGCTAGCTAGCATCAGGGGCTAAAGCCAAACTGTGACAAGGTTTTTCTTTTAGGTGCTAGATAGCTAGCTCCCATGGTGCTCGTTTACCTGCTAGGAAGCTAGCTAGCTAGCTAGCATCAGGGGCTAAAGCCAAACTGTGGCAAGGTTTTTACTTTCTGGACCTGGATTTGCCACCTCTATGACCCCCAAAAATTTGCATTTTTGAATTTGAATTGTTTTAGGTACAAGGCAGTGATCGACGCCTGCTCTCTCCAACTGGACATCGACCTGTTACCCTTCGGAGACCAAACAGAGATTGGAGAACGAGTAAGCCTTGGGGGTGGTCTAGGCCTGGTTTGGTAATACGTTGCTTTGTTGCCATTTTGTTGACTTTGTGCTTTTGGGCCAGGGCATCAATCTGAGTGGCGGGCAGCGTCAACGGATCTGCGTGGCTCGAGCGCTCTACCAGAACACCAACATCGTCTTCCTGGTCAGCACAAACTGACACAAATGCATCAAGTGCTGCTAAGTAACTAAATCAATGAAACTATAATTGAATTAGATGAATTAGATTCGTCAAGAAGGAAGCGACGCCCTTTTCCTGGACGGACGACGTGTTTGCACGCTCGCGTCATTTCCCGTCGCCGTGGCGATGTCAGCGCCAGTTGCGCGGATTCCGATCCGCTTAAGGAAATGTTGTTTGTCGTGTCGTTTTTGGATGGGAAAAGGGCAGCGAGGTTAAGCGGTGACGACGACCGTCTGACGCGAGGGATGCGTTTGGGGGAGTTGTGGAAAAAAACTGCTGGTTCTCATGGCGCCAAGCATTACAATTGAGAAAAACTGAGGACAACTCAGGTATGTAGTTGTCCGTGTATCCCTAGGACGACCCTTTCTCCGCCCTGGACATTCACCTGAGCGACCACCTGATGCAGGACGGCATCCTCAAGTTCCTGCAGGATGACAAGAGGACCGTGGTTCTTGTCACACACAAGCTGCAGTACCTCATCCATGCTGACTGGGTTAGTGAGAAGTCCAACCGGTCTTCGTTTTTTTAATCCGGCCCGCCGAGTATCATGGATAAATAAATTGGCCATGTGTGATCATTTTAACTCATTCACTGCCAGCCCAGTATAAATGAATCTTTGACGGGTATAGCCGTCTATGGCAGTGAATGTGTTCAAAATCAAATGTAGCGTCTGAGCACAAAGACGCCCCTGTTTCAGATCATCGCGATGAAGGACGGCTCCGTGCTGAGGGAAGGAACTCTGAAGGACATCCAGGTGCACGACGTGGAGCTCTACGACCACTGGAAGACGCTCATGAACCGGCAGGACCAAGAGCTGGAGAAGGTTGGCATCCATTGTCTTTCCTTCCTTCCTTCCTTTCTTTCTTTTCTTCTCCCAGGTCTCTCTGACGGGTGCTCTCCATGCAGGACATCGAGCAGGACAGCCAAACCACGCTGGAGAGGAAGACCCTCCGACGAGCGTTCTACTCCAGAGAGGCCAAGAACCAAGTCGATGATGAGGACGAAGGTACGGTGGGATTTGCTCTTCGTGACGAGGTCTTTTGATCCTCCAATCAAAGTTTGGGATTCTTTCAGAGGAGGAAGAAGAGGAGGAAGATGACGACAACATGTCCACCGCCACAAACAGAAGATCCAAAGTGCCGTGGAAGGTGAGATGATCCCGATCCTTACGCGCCGTCGACATCCATCCATGCCAAGAACGACTTCTTCTTCTTCTCCTCCTCAGGTGTGCTGGTGCTACCTCTCGTCCGGCGGCTTCTTCATGGTCTTCCTGATGATGTCCTCCAAGCTCCTCAAGCACTCGGTCATCATGGCCATCGACTACTGGCTGGCCATCTGGACCTCTCACCACACCAACTTCACCATGGTGCCGGGACCCAACGGAACGTGCCTGGTTCAAATGGTCAACAAGACGTCCCACGGCGGCGCCGCCAACTCGGAGGTCCGCCGTTGCACACGTCTTTTTTTTGTTTTAAGAGCTCGAAGCATATCTCGGAGCGGATGTATGAGCGATGTGGCAGTTGTCCAAAATTCGGAAAATTTCTGACTTTTTTTGCAGGACTCCTTCTACATGACGGTGTTCATGGTTCTGTGCGCCGCCGGGATCACGCTGTGCCTCATCACCTCGCTCACCGTAGAATTTTTGGGGCTCTCTGCCGCCACCAACCTTCACCACAACCTCCTCAACAAGATCATCCGCGCTCCTCTCAGGTAGTCGCCGCTGCTTCTCCAGTTCCCATCAGATGGGGGGGGGGAGGGGGCTGAATTCTCCGTCTCGTCCTCAGGTTTTTTGACATCACACCGCTGGGGCAGATCCTCAACAGGTTCTCAGCTGATACGAACATCATCGACCAGGTAGGACTTCGTATTATTTCAGCAATGTTGATCCTTCTTGACATCAGTACTCTTGATTTCCCCCCCCCAGCACATTCCGCCTACCCTGGAGTCTTTGACACGATCCACCTTGCTCTGTTTCTCCGCCATCGGCGTCATTTCCACCATCACGCCCTACTTCATCGTTGCCCTGGTGCCCCTGGCCGTGGCCTTCTACTTCATCCAGAAGTACTTCCGGGTGGCGTCCAAGTGAGTGCCAATGCGCTCGCGAGCCTCTCGTTTGCGCTTGGTCAAGTGGTCGACGCGTACGGGGGGGACCTTTTCTCCCTTTTTGTGCGGCCCAAAGTCACGTGCGGCAGTTTTTCAGTCCTTCTACTCCCCCCCCCCCCCCCCCTCACCAGAGACCTTCAGGACCTGGATGACTCCACGCAACTTCCTCTGCTGTGCCACTTCTCTGAGACAGCTGAAGGTCTCACCACCATCAGAGCTTTTAGGTACAAACACGTTCATGCGGTTTGCAATGATTTATTGAGGCCTTCTGGAGGTCTTTAGTTTTCTTTCCCATCAGAGTTATGATCCAACATAATGCAGCTCTCACGCTTTTTTTTCTCCGCTACGTCCCCCTCGAGGACCTCCTACCCACACGCACGCACGCACGCACGCACATGTACGCGCACACACGGGAAACTTCCCGTCGCCATTATCTGCTGCGGTTAGCTCTGCACGGCCGCAATCAGCACGATGACGATGATGATGATGACGATGATGATGATGATGATGTTGTTGAATGAACTTGCTTTCTTTTTTTGCTTCAGACACGAGGCCCGCTTCAAGCAGCGCATGCTGGAGCTGACCGACACCAATAACACGGCATACTTGTTCCTCTCGGCCGCTAACCGTTGGCTGGAGGTCCGCACGGTGAGAGACCCGCCACTTTATTAGGTACACCTGCACTGTCTAATCATAACATCCGCAAACGAGGAGCCGTCCGGCGAGGTGCTTATATTGACAGTGAAACGAAGTACTGACATCAGATCTGGAAAAAAAAAAATGCATTGGGTTGAGATTCTGGACTTTTGTTTCGCATGACCTGGAAAGTTGAGAATCGACATCCTCTGTCTCTCTCTCTTTCAGGACTACCTCGGCGCCGTCATCGTGCTCGCTGCGGCCGGCGCGTCCATTTGGGGTTTAGATTGCGGTCAGTCGACCGGAGGTTTGGTGGGCTTGGCGCTCACGTACGCCCTCACGGTCAGTTTACCCATCGCCGTCGTTGGTCTTGACGTCTTGCAAGGAAAGAGAAAAAACGTGCTGTGTTTTGTTTTTGCGCAGGTCACCAACTACTTGAACTGGGTGGTGCGGAACCTGGCCGACTTGGAGGTGCAAATGGCGGCGGTGAAAAAAGTCAACAGCTTTCTCAGTACTGAGTCTGAGAACTACGAGGGATCCATGGGTAAACTTCAATGTCGCAACTTTTCTGGGCAACATGTTTGGAAGCTATCATATATCAATCCTGCCCAAAAAAAAAAAATAATAATAATATGTGGACTGATTAATTTAAACTAGGGGTGTCAGGTGCTTAAAATTTGTAATCATAATTAATCGCGTGAATTCAAAATGTACAATAAAATGTTTTCATACTCTTGTTAACATAAAAGTGGAAAAAATGTTAAACTCATAGAAATTATACAGTAATTTCATAATAATTCATAAAATTCAGTTAAAATTAAAAAGTGTACTTGACTGTAAAAAACGAGTGTGCTATCTATTTGCGTTGAGGTCATTTTTCTGCCACGAGGTGGCATAACTGCATTTGGAAGACGGTGACAGCTCAGTGCATTTTTCTTTTCATATTAAGAGCTGTTTAAGCTTTAACATGAAGTCACATTTTGCAATTGTAAAATACAACTTGACCCCAGTCTCCACAACGATATGCATTATTATTCAATTTATTACGGCAACATTTTGATGTGGATGTTTCTGCTGCATTGCGACTGGAATTCCCCGAGTACAAGTAAGGGGCGGTCATTACTCGCGCATTTTTAAGAAAATGGTGGCGTTAAAGGAACTTTAAATGAACTAAAAATGAACGCACTCATTTTGACACCCTTAAATTAAACTAATATCAAGAATCTTTTTTTTTTTTTTTTTTTGCAACAAATGTCATTTTTCATCTTGGACTACCACTTAAACGATTTATTCATGTTCCATGTCCTCCTCCAGATTCTTCTCAGGTGCCAGAGACGTGGCCTCAGGATGGCGAGATCAAGATCCAAGACCTGTGCGTGCGCTATGACCCCATGCTGAAGCCCGTGCTCAAGCACGTCAACGCCTACGTCCAGCCGGGCCAGAAGGTCATTTTTCCCTCTGACCGTGTGGTGTTGACCTCTTAGAGTTTTCTGCTTTTGGCCAGTCATCGAATTTTGCAGCCATGCTATGCAAAGATGAGCATTGCTTGCAATTTGGTGCCACCCAGCTGTAGTTCTATTTTAAGTTTTACCATGCTCCAAAATCTATATAATCTATATCGTATCGTATCGTACCAAAAGACGTATTTATATGTTTTTTATAATGGTTTTTTTTTTTATGCTAGAGCATACAGAAGGCTTTCAAGCAGCCTCTGAACTGAAGAAGTCGCTTAAAGCAATGGCTGTTATTACAAAATCGGCCAGCAGGTGGCAGCAGAGTATACGAGATCAACCAGGGCCGTGTTGCAAAAAGCTCTTTCCCCCCACTGTTTTAAACAGATTGGTGAATAATGATGAAACTTGGCTATATTCTAATGCCAACTGCTGCAAAACGAAGACCGATGAAGGAAGAGACTCTAATCTTTCTTTTTTTCCTGTTTTTATAGCATTAAAACACAATATTCTGTGGGTCTTGCAAAATCAGTCCAAATCCAGTAAAATAGCTGGGAGCAAAGGGGGTTGCTTCAGTGAAAATGGCTGCGAGTGAATGAGTTAAAGGGGAATTCAACCCCCCCAAAGATTCTTGACAATAATATGTTCTCTGCAGCCCCACTTGTCTAAATGCGATATTCTGGTTGACATTGCGTTAGTGGAATATGAGTGAAGCGGCAAAATCCAGCAGTTTTGATCAATATCAGAAGGCGGCCATTTTGCCACTTGCTGTCGCGTGAAAATGACATCACAGTTGCTCAGGTCTCCGGTAACAACGAATCACAGCTCAGCTTCAGAAAACAGGTGAGTTGTGATTGGTCGTTGCTTGAGCATCTGTGATGTCATCTTCAGTCGACAACAAGTGGCAAAATGGCCGCCACCTGCGATGGATAAAAATGTCTGTATTTTGCTGCATAACTCATATTCCACAAATGTAAGATTAATCAGAATGTCATGACTAGTGAGGTCGCATATAACTTATTATTGTCAAGAAATGTTTAAGCTTGAGTTCCTTTTTAAAAATAGCCGAAAAGAGACATTGTTGAGACTTTTTATGTGGTTCTCCTCATGACAAGTTAAACTGGCTTCATGGACTGAATTTTCAAAAACAGTACCAAGTCCGAGGGATCCCGGGAAGGCCACATTAAAGCAAAATGGCAGACTTCCTGTGTCTCTTCAGTCATGACCTTTTTT
Organism: Leptonotus elevatus; assembly: GCF_054856555.1. Lineage (NCBI taxonomy): Eukaryota > Metazoa > Chordata > Actinopteri > Syngnathiformes > Syngnathidae > Leptonotus > Leptonotus elevatus. Next base: position 1,775,133 of record NC_141255.1, read on the forward strand.
GTGGAGCTCCTCGTGACAGGCATGTCCACCGAATGTCATGTTGCAAAGTGAAACGGGGTTCGAGGACTGAATACGCGGCCGCTCGCGTTATCATCAAGTGTCCGAGCCGCGCCTCACCTGCCTGTCACGTCCCCGCCAGGTGGGAATCTGCGGCCGCACGGGAAGTGGCAAGTCTTCGCTGTCCTTAGCCTTCTTCAACATGGTGGACATTTTTGAAGGTGAGAGATCTCGTCTCTCTCTCTCTCTCTCTCTCTCTCTCTCTCTCTCTCTCTCTCTCTCTTTCGCTCTTTCGTCATTCTTTGCTTTTCTTGTGTTTACGTCTCCTTAAAACAAAAGCGTTCACAACTTTCCAAGCTTCCTTTTTTGGGGAAAGTGGCACGAAGGCTGTTGACACAATGAAGCGGAATCGGTTGATTTTAGTTTTGGTGGAGACGTAAACACTGAATTTCTTTACATGTAAATATGTAAACAACTGGCCTGGAATCAGTTGTTATTTCAGTTCCCCTAACAATGATAATCACGTATGAGCATATTGTACACTTGGCACATGTAACGCATTCTTCTTGCGCTTTCCTTCAACAATTTTATTTCCATTTCATGTCTGAGAGGAGCCAGGACACTTTTTTTCTCCCCTGAAAATGATGTCAGTGGATGTTCACAGTCCATAAATGCTCATTTGGATAAATGATGCACTCTATATTTGGACAAACAATGGACTGGTCGCAGGTCATTGTCAGGACACGTATATATGAACTAATGACTGGTCGCCATCCAACAACAGGCCACATACAGACAAAAAAAAATCTATCCCATTCACTTTTAAAACCTGTCACACTTCGAACCCAGAACCTTGGAACTGCTACCGATTTTGTTCACCGTGCTGCCACTTTTACATGTGTGTTTATTGTAGCCTCGCGCACAAGAGCGGTCGCCGGTGCTAAGTGGGGCGACTCGGAGGACGTCAAGCGACTCACAATTGTCTCGTTATTTTTTCCCTCCAGGAAAGATCGTCATAGACGGGATCGACATCTGCAAACTTCCCTTGCAGACGCTCCGGTCTCGGCTGTCCATCATCCTGCAGGATCCCATCTTGTTTAGTGGCTCCATAAGGTACACACACACACACACACATGCACAGGCACGTACACACACTTCCTGGCTAAAGACACAACTTCCTGTTTATGTTCCATCCTGGCTGTTTAATTTAAGTTGTAGTCTTTTTTTAGGGAATAAATCTGGACGCAGCTGCAGTGCTTTCAATAAATCTTTTTCTGGCAAATGTTTTTTTTTCTTCGAGTTGTTTTATTTCTATTGTTCATTTTGGAGCAGTTACGCTCACAAATTTTAGTTTAGAATTTGCCCTTTAGAAACAACAGTGGTTCTGGAAGTGAGCCTTGTGGAACGCCTCTCAATGTGTGTGAACAATGATCATGGAATTTTCTCTCATCCAACGCAGCAGGAAGTCCGCCGAGTCCTCATCTGACTTTTTGCCTCTGTCGCACATCCTGGTTGTGTTTGTTTGGACTGCGTGTGCGTGTGTGTGTGTGTGTGGGGGGGGGGGGGGGGGGGGGGTGAACGGTCGAGTGTTTCACACCGCTCCGCGAGACGCGTTTGTCGCCCGTTCTGACGCACTTTGACTGGCTGTGACACTGGAAATGATCTTCCCCTTGTGAAGACTCAATACAAGTTGGAAATAAATGCTTTTTACGGCGTCCAATACCAAACTAAAGTGACCTCCCGCAGGTTCAATCTGGATCCGGAGCGGACGTGCAATGACGGGCGCCTGTGGGAGGCGCTAGAGATCGCTCAGCTGAAGAACATGGTGAAGGCGCTACCGGGAGGGCTCGGTACGTACACGCACACATTTCTTTTTGTTTTTATGACTTTGGGAAGATATGCTAACAATATGCGGCTTAGTCATACCTCAGCCGCTTTGTGATTGGCTGCCGTCCTGCGCTGCAGACGCGGCGGTGACGGAGGGCGGCGAGAACTTCAGCGTGGGTCAGAGGCAGCTCTTCTGTTTGGCTCGGGCGTTTGTGCGGAAGAGCAGCATCCTCATCATGGACGAGGCCACAGCCTCCATCGACATGGCAACGGTGTGTGTGTGTGTGTGCGTGTGTGCGGAAACAGGAAGTTGAGTGAGTAGATTAAAAAAGTTCCTCGGCACCAGAAGGAGAGCGACGGGTGCTGATGTGCTTTCAGCCATTTGTTGAACACATCCGTCAAACATGCAAATTCAAAATGAAAGCACATGCAAGGAGCATGAACATGAATTGTGTTTTTGTGTTTTGTGTGTTCAGGAGAACATCTTACAGAAAGTTGTGATGACGGCGTTTGCGGACCGGACAGTTGTCACTATCGCAGTGAGTCTTTGGATTTCGCTTTGTTTCTGGATGCCCTTTTTCTTCCTCTATTCTTTTCATTTCTACCTGTATTTTGTTAAAATGCTTTTCTTCATTTTCTTTTTGTCCCTGTCATAATCTGCCCTATCCTGTCCCATTCTGCCATGTCTTGTCCTCATCTTTCCTGTCCTATTCTGTGACATCCTGTCCTGTTGTCTTATCCTGTTCTGTCCTGTCCTATCTGCCCTGTATTTTCCTGTCCTATCCTATCCTGTGCCATCATGTCTCTTCCCAACTTGTCTTGTTCTGAAATTTTCCTATCCTGACCCATTCTGTCCTTTTTTATCCCATCCTATGCTGTCATATCCTGTCCTGTCCTGTCCCACCCTGTTCTTACATGTCTTATCCCATTCTGTTGTCCTGCCCCTTCTTGTCCTCGTCTACCCTGTCTCCTCTCCTATCTCTTGCCGTACTGTCCTGTCCTGTCCCATCCTACCCTATTGTGTCCTGTCCTACCTTGTTCCATCCTGTCGTGCCTTTTCCTTTTCTGTCACATTCCTGCCCCTCCCTCCCATCTTATTGCGTCTTGTCCACACGCATTCTGTCCTATCCTGTCCCATCTTGTCCCCTGCCCTTAGCACCGCGTCTCCTCTATCCTGGACGCTGGGCAGGTGCTGGTCTTCTCCTCTGGGATTTTGGTGGAATGTGACTCCGGTCCCAACCTGCTAGCACAGGAGGAGAGCCTCTTCAGTGTGCTAGTGCGAACTCACAAGTAGAACCGGACCGGACCAGCCCGGCCCACTCGGACTCGACCCCCACTACCACCCTCCGTATTCTCTTTCCATTTCTTCTTGACGTCTCTCTTCTTCTCACCACCGGCCGGGTCGGGGCTAGAGGTCTGGGGCTGGTTCTGGTTCTGCCGGAGACAGCCTGGTTGGTACCAAAGAGTACAGATTTTGTTCATCAAATCTAAACAGGAATGGTCATATTTATGTATTTATATTATTTGAGTTATTGTAAATAATAACAGAAAAATAGTCAAATGAACAGTTTTGACATCACTTTATAATCACAAAATAGAACAATTTAACGGAATCATTTTCTTATTATTGAAGTAAACCATTTCATATATTTGACAAACAATTGAACTTTTATTTGATGTGGCCCTTTTTATTACAAGTCTCAGGGTTAAAGGTTAAAGGTTAGATGACTGCATCTACTATCCCATAATAAGCGGTGTGCCCTGTCACCCCCCCCCCCCCCCCCCACTTAGCACCGCGTGCACACCATCCTGACGGCCGACCTGGTGATCGTCATGAAGCGTGGGAACATCCTGGAGTATGACAAGCCTGAGACGCTTCTGGAGCAGGAGGACGGCATGTTCGCCTCCTTCGTCAAGGCCGACATGTAAACGCACGCACGCTCGCTCGCTCGGAGGAGGAGGATTATCGTGTCAGCAGCAATACGGAGGACAACATGTCCGCCACAGACACCTATTTTGACCATATCAGAATGTTTGTAATCTTTTAGGGTGTGTCAGACAGCCCCGCTTTTGAATTTCACTTGGGCCCTATGATGGTTTTGTTATGCATATTAGTCAAATCTGATGAATCAGTTGAGCCACTGAGAACGTACGGAAATGTTTGAGTGGGCAAACTCCATTTTTTTGTGCTAAGTACAATAAAGGACTGCCCCCTGTATTTCAAAATTGGAACTAAACCTTGATTTTGGTCCATCTGAATTTTTTTTTTTTTTTTTTTTACAAATTTGCTTAAGTTAAAAATGACAAAAACAGATTTAGCCCACTCTGTTCTCAGTGGCTCTCATAAAACGCATTTTCAATGGATCCACATTAAATTTGAATCCTGGGTTGAAAATATTTGTTTTATTCAAGATTGTGCAAGTATGTGGCAACATGGTTTTGTTTGGCAGAAGTTTGCTCACTTTAAAAAAAGAGCATTTTTCAGTTTGTGTGTTTTTAAAAATTATGAAATTTGGTGACCCCCCCCCAATACAAAAATACAAAATAATCTGCAAATAGGCAGATGTAAGGGGTTCACTGTTTGTACCATTTCAGTGCCAGAAGTGTCGGTGCCATTAATCCAAGCAATAGAAAGGTCATCCAGCCTCTGAATGATCATGAACTACATCCATTTTGGAATCAATTTACCTGTTGAAAAGTCAATTTCAGACTTGGAAGCTTACCTCACATGACATATTTTATTTTACTGACATGTTCAATTTAGGAAGGATTTGTTTACGTGTAGAAGATTTGGAAAGCATCTGAGACGTCATGATGAATTCACAAGCTGACTGTGCAACATTTTGTGTTTTTTTTTTTTTTTACCTTTTGCTTCACGTCTTTGAATACTATTCAGCATTTGTACAATGCAATGGAGAAATTTGCATTAAAGTCCTTTTATAATCTTTCCATGCTGATTACTATTATTGTTGTTGTTTTTGCCAGGATAAATGTTGTTCAACAAAAAACTAATTTAAAAAAATCTAGTTATGTAAAAATAGTGACCTTTTTAAAAATCATAAATTGAGTCCTTATACTAATGGAGGAACAACAGCTCCGCTAATTTTCTCATTCATTTGCACTTTTTTAGGCTTTTCTGACATTTACCGGCTGTTAGAAAACTGCAGCGGTTTGTTTACACTCAAACATCTGCTCCTTCATCCAACGTGAGTGACGTCATGAGCTTGTGAAATTGCACCTCCTGTATATGCAAAATGCCAACGTAAAGGGAGATATTGTGTATTTTCATTTTTTGCTGTAGCTGCGGTTAAGTGCTCTAAAAATAGAGTGGGTCATGTACCATATTTGAAAGTATTATGGAGCATATTTTTTTTTTCATACTGTTTGATTTGGTGTTTTTCCCCCCCCCCCAGTTGTTTTTGGAACGACTTGCTGTATTTTGAGTGTTGTTGCTAAATAGCGCACCCTGGCGTCTCAAACAAGAACCCATTGACCTCAACTTATCACATGAACACTTTGGGTCAAAGAATCCATTTTTAAAGTTGACTTTTAAGCTTATCTGAGCACCTTTAGCGCATTTTAACCCCCCTTGTGTTTTGGCACCTGGAAGGATTTGAATTGACGCTTTAAGGTTAAGCCAGCAGAACCGCGTCCGGACCGAGGAGGTCGTAGGGCCGTCCCAGCCCTCCTCAAGAGCAGAGGCGGCTCCCAAACCGAGCCCGAAATGTGCGCGCATACGGAGCGAGTGCGCGCGTAAACGGCGCACAGACAACGACCTGCTTGTGCGTGTGCGTAAAGGCGCACAGGAGCGAAGCGAGAAAACATGCTGGCTCGGAAAAGCATCATCCCGGAGGAGTTCGGCCTGCCGGGGCTGGTGTCCCACATGCCGCGCAAGCCGGTGTTCCGCGACCGCGTCAACAAGGCACGCTTCATCGCCAAGAACGGCTCGTGCAACCTGGCGCACAAGAACATCCGCGAGCAAGGCCGCTTCCTGCAGGACGTGTTCACCACATTGGTGGACCTCAAGTGGCGCTTCACGCTCGTCATCTTCACCACCACCTTCGTCAGCAGCTGGCTGCTCTTCGCCATGAGCTGGTGGCTGGTGGCCTTCGCGCACGGAGACCTGGACCCCGAGCATTTCGACGGCTTGCACTGCGTCAATGACGTCAAGTAAGAGCTCACGCGCATTTGCTTGTGTTGTCAAAACTCCCCAAAAAAAAAAAAAAAAAAATGACGTCAATTTGTGACGTACTTATTAACGCTTTCTGATGAGTTTTCCCTCATTAAAGTCAGGAAAGTTTTCAAGTGAGAAAATGTCTTTAGTCCCGCCCACTCGGTCTATCTTTCTTCTCCTCTAATTGGCTGCTGACTAACTTAAGAAATAAAAATGTCATGCAGAATGGAAACCTTATTGGTGTGCTTTGAGAGATCGTATCCAATTTGACTTCATTGATCCGAAAATGATTTACAACCAAAAAAATACTTAAAATAAGTCAGGAAAGTTTCAAGTGAGAAAATGTCTTTAGTCCCGCCCACTCGGCCTATCTTTCTTCTCCTCTAATTGGCTGCTGACTAAGACTTAAGAAATAAAAATGTCACGCAGAGTGGAAGCCTTATTGGTGTGCTTTGAGAGATCGTATCCAATTTGACTTCATTGATCCGAAAATTAGTTACTACCAAAAAAATACTTGGTGCCTTAAGATGCGATCGAATTCATTCCGTGACCATGCTCGTATCTCACATCCTCTCGCACAATTGAAATGAATGGAAATGCAATTTAACTGTTCAGCCATCCCCAAACAGACCCATATTAATTTTTTTCGTTTTTACGTCCGTCCTCACTGTCTGTCCAAAAAATAAAATTACAAAATGGCTCTACACATGAAATATTTCGTAATGTTTACATAGCAACCCACCTTTCGTCCAGGTCGTTCACGTCGGCCTTCCTGTTCTCCATCGAGGTGCAGGTGACCATCGGCTTCGGCGGCCGCATGATCACGGAGCAGTGTCCTGCCGCCATCACAGTGCTCATCATGCAGAACATCGTGGGCCTCATCATCAACGCCGTCATGCTCGGTATGCATCTCATTTCGCCATCGCTTCGCACATTTAGCTCGCCTGGAACTGGCCCAGCATAGGCCAAGCGCCATGTTGTTGTTTTTTAAAGATAATTACATACTCGCCCTTCTGGAATTTTTGTACAAATATTGGACATTTTGAAGTTCAAAATGGCACCATCCATTTTTTTTTCATTAGTGTCATTAATAGTGCAAAAGAAATAATTTTGCAATTTTTGGACTCATTGACTTCCATTATAAATCATAATTTTACATGTTATTTCATGCACTGTACGTGATGTGTCTCTTCAGTGGGGCCTCAACTAAAGGTGAAAAAAAAAAAAAGTAAGTTGTAAATGTAAGAGCCTTAAAAGCCGCGAGAGAGCTAATTATCATTTTTGCTTGAGCTGACGTATATGTCAATGTGTGTGTGCGTGACGTGCGTGTGCAGGCGTGCGTGGTAAAAGGACCAATTCTGGACAAAATGTGTTTTAAATACATCATAGTTGCTCATTGCACACTATTGTTTTTATTGTGCATAGAGGGCAAAAAAAAATAAAAAATTAAAAAATTAAAAAAATAAACAAATAAAAAAAATAAAAAACATTTAGAGGGGTCGAAAGTTAAAAAAATCTTCAGAAATGAAGTAGTTATCACACTTTAAAGAGTGTGCCAAATTTTGTACAAAATACTCTATATGTGGGGTAAAAGTGATACACAACCCCCCCCAAGGGCTTGACGTGACCATCTTTTGGTGTAGGCTGCATCTTCATGAAGACGGCGCAGTCGAACCGGCGCGCCGAGACGCTCATCTTCAGCCGCCACGCCGTCATCGTCGTGCGCGACAACCGCCTGTGCTTCATGATCCGCATCGGCGACCTGAGGAAGAGCATGATCATCGGCGCCACCGTCCGCCTGCAGGTGGGTCGGTGGAGGCCGCTGACTTTTTTTTTTATCTTTCTTTTCCTTTATCTCATCCCGTAACCGACTGCGTGGCTCATTATGCCTCTTTAAAACCATCAACCCCGGCACCGATATATCGAAACACCCCCCTGCAGTGCCTCCGCTGTGTCTTTAGACCGAACTACCGCACCTGGCAAACTGCAAGAAGTCTCAGAGTGCGATGCTGTCGCGCAGGTGGTGAGGAAGACAACCACTCCCGAGGGCGAGGTGATCCCCATCCACCAGATCGACGTCCAGACGGAAAGCGCCGTGGCCAGCAACAGCCTCTTCCTGCTCGCCCCGCTCATCATCTGCCACGTCATCGACAAGAGCAGGTCAGTCCGCAATCACTTGTCCGCGTTACGGTACCAAGTGTCATTTGGTCCCCCCCCGTGTGTGTGCGCGCGCGTACGACGGCAGTCCGCTGTACGAGCTGTCGGCCATGGAGCTCCAGTGCAGCGACCTGGAGGTGATCGTCATCCTGGAGGGCGTCGTGGAGACCACCGGCATCACCACGCAAGCCCGCACCTCCTACGTTTCCGAGGAGATCCAGTGGGGCCACCGCTTCGTTCCCATCGTGACCGAAGAGGAGGGCGTCTACTCGGTCGACTACTCCAAGTTCGGCAACACAGTGCGGGTCAGTCGCGCGGCAGCCATATTTGTAGTCCAATTGCTGTGAAACATAAATCCATCCATCCATCCATCCATCCATTTTCTGTACCGCTTGTCCTCACAAGGGTCGCGGGGTTGCTGGAGCCTATCCCAGCTGGCTTCGGGCAGTAGGCGGGGTACACCCTGAACTGGTTGCCAGCCAATCGCAGGGCACACAGAGACGAACAACCATACTCACAATCACACCTATGGACAATTTGAAGTGTCCAATTCACCTGCCATATAAATAAATAAATCCAACAATAGCTTTTAAATAGCCGTCCACTGTAGTTTCTGGTGTGAAACTCAGCCATATGTTCCTTGTGGGATGTTGTCCCTAATGACGTGACATTTTTGACCTTGCGCTTTGACGACAGGTGGCCACGCCCCGCTGCAGCGCCCGCGAGCTGGACGAGAAGCCGTCCATCTTGATCCAGACGCTACAGAAGAGCGAGCTGTCCCACCAAAACTCCCTGAGGAAGAGGAACTCCATGCGGCGGAACAACTCCATGCGCAAAGGCGGCACCGGCAGCAGCGGAAGCCTGCGGCGAAACAACTCCGGCATGCTCTCGCCCAAGGTCCAGTTCTTCACGCCCACTGAGGGCGGTCAGAATGCGAATGCCGTCACCTGACACGAGGCCTGTGTCCTCCTGCTTTGCCTCCTGTGCGCGGGCCTGACCTCTGCCCCCCTGAGACTTCTTTGTCTCTTCCCAACTTTATTGCCAACATTTCTACAGCTAACGCCAGCACCTGCAAAAGACTGCAAGACCGAGATGAGAGAGATTCTTTCTGCGTGCCATGGTTATGCTTCACATACAAATGACGCAGAAAAAAAAAGAAATCATCACTTTTTGTAATAATCAACTTTTGTCAATTTAAAATAATAATGGAATAAATAATCAGTTGTGTCACTTTCTGAATAATGAACAAATTAAATAAACGGATATGAATTAACATTGTTTGGCTTTGTGCAACAAAGACTCGATACACGTTGTCTCTAAATTGTTGCTGATTGAAAATAAATGAAACTATACACACACAAAAAAACTATTTACAAACCAAACATGCTGTTTTATATCAAATTATTTTTTAAATCAACAAAACTATTTTAAATAACTTGATGCAACTATCCACTATACTGTGGGTTTTGTAATCAATAAATAAAACAAAAATAAAACACAAATAAATAAACTCGTCGCGTACATTTTACGTCACCCAACCGAAGCGGTCACGTCGCTAACCGGAAGTGTAAGGTGTTGTTTGTTTTGAAAGGGTCAAACATGACTGCAGCTGTTCGTACGATGCTGTGCAGTAGCACAAACTATTTCATCAGGCCACATCTGCTCACTAGACACCGGCTATTCTCTAACACAACGGAACCGGAACCACTGACCGTGCGCAGGCAGGACAGCGGCATCAGGTGACGAACTCGCTTGAAAAGAGAACGAAATTTTTAAACATTTAAAATTATTTAGACTGCAACTCACTACAGTCAACTTTGATTCAGCTAGTTCATGAGATTTAAGTCTTCTCATGAAATCGGCGTCTCTTTTGAAATATTTTGTTGTTTTTAAGCGCTTTCTGGACATTTTATTAGAGTACGTAGACGTGTAGGGACCAATTGATCTGCTTTATTTTTGTTGTAACTTGATGTCAGTAAATTAAAGGTGCATTTCTGAATGTTTGTAGAAGAATAATACTGAACAATCCCAAAAAGAGGAACGCTTTGTCTCTGTCCATGCTGGAGTCTCTTCGAGAAGACATCCTAACTGATGTGGACAGCCAAGATCTTAGAGTTATCATCATATCAGGTATACTTTGATAATATTTGCAGTTCGGCAGATGCAAAGATTTTTTCTTTTCGTCTGTTCGTTGCCCGTTTTGAGTTTGTTAAAAGTTGAAAACCATCTTTGGCATCTTGGTGCCAAGGAAAGAACTATGTAGCTTCATATAGAAGTAGTGTTTTGCTGCCATCTAGCGGCTTCTAGAGACAATTAATGGCAATTAAAATAACGGCACTATTTCCTGTCTGTGTGCGCATGCGCGCATGCCAGCTGAAGGTCCTGCGTTTTCCTCTGGCCACGACTTGAAGGAGCTGACGTCAGCCCAGGGTCGAGAGTATCACACTCGTGTGTTTCACACGTGTTCGCAGGTTAGTCACCTCACTTGTTTTAATGTATTGATTTACTTTATTTATTGACGTGTTTATTTGTGTGGCCAGGTGATGACTCTGATTCAAGATGTCCCTGTTCCGGTTATCGCCATGGTGAACGGCGTGGCCACAGCCGCGGGCTGCCAGTTGGTGGCCAGCTGTGACGTGGCGCTGGCATCTGACAAGTCCACTTTCGCCACCCCGGGTGTCAACGTGGGGCTTTTCTGCACCACTCCGGCCGTGGCCATCGGGCGAGCCGTACCTCGGAAGGTGCCAACCACCGACGTCGATATTATTAATAGACAGGACTTGCGAGAAAAAATAATGGGATTGTGAATGTGTTAGTCACTAATGCAATACACTGTTAAAGTTCAAGTGTCCTTTCATCACGAGTGATAACACCACATCGATGCTATTCGTTAACCCGTCTATGGCGTTTTCCATTGTTTGTTAGCATATAGCTAAACAAACTTCCCTAAGGTAACGTGTATGTTTTAAATACACATGTATTCTCTCTATTTTTTTTAAAATTATTTTCAACAGTTGAGTTCACTTCCAGGATACAATATCTAAAAATTTTACTTGCAAGTCGAGGCAAAATAATTGGATGGTGAACTCGCATCACGTCTTTTGTATCTCAAGGACTTGACTGGACTTGCTTCATTCCTTTAATCCAAAGTGACTTTATTCAAACTTGAATGTTAACACTTACTTACTTCCGACCTGTGACCCCGCAGGTTGCCATGGAGATGCTTTTCACAGGCACTCCCATCTCAGCCCACGACGCTTTGTTGCACGGGCTTCTCAGTAAGGTTGTTCCGGAAGAGCGACTTGAAGCGGAGACGTTAGCCATCGCCCGGCGCGTGTGTCAGGCCAGCCGACCCGTGGTGGCCCTCGGCAAGGCCGCCTTCCAGAGGTGCGCGCCGTGACGCTTTATGATGATGCGGGCAAGTTTGCCTCACTGATCTGATGTCTGTTGTGTCACTTTGTTGTGTCTAAGACAAATGTCTCAAGGTCGAGATGCGGCGTACGCCACCGCCTCCAAGGTGATGGTGGACAACCTCGCTCTGAGAGACAGCCAGGAGGGAATACGAGCCTTCATCGAGAAACGCAAGCCGGTGTGGGACCACCAAGCAGAAAATGTCCACGACTGATGTGCACTTCTCGGACGCACCTTGTGTTTTTATGATTGATCCGTGTGCCTTATAGAGCAGCATTGTGAAGATGCGTAATTGCACAATGGACTCATAAAACCAAAGATTCGTTGCATAATGGCACATTAATTCCACGGCAATAATGATGCATTACCAATTTAAACATAAAATTGAGAACATGAGACGGGATTTGAACCACATAGCATTAGAAGTGTGAAGATGTTCTAGACATTTGCCCACTAAAGTAAAATATTTCTGCTTCTTGTTTGATTTTAATGGCAATCGGCAACTAGTGTTTAGATGCATTACCGCCACCTTCTGGATTGGAGTGGAGATAAGCAGGAAGCTGTTTACATTCTACAGACTAAAGCTATGGCTTTTTGTTTGACTGTGTTGTATCAAATTTGAAAAAATATAAATTATAATGTAAAAATAAATGTTTCAATATTTGTGAGTACTGTTGCTTACAATATAATTAAATATATGTTTTAGTATAAAACGTCTTTCTCGTTTTTGATGACACTTTGCTCTTAATGTATTTCAGTGTTGGTCATAATGGTGCTTGTAAAGCTAAGTATTTTCTTTTCGGTGTTTGGTGTAAAAAGTTAGAAAACCGCCGGACCACCGAAAGCGTGGAGCCCTTTCAGCCGATTTTTCTTTCGAGTCCATGAAGGCATCACTCGTGGATGCGTTTTACTTGATTGTGCGCATGCGCAGTGCTGCTGGTCTGACCTTCATTCGCCTAACCATGTTCGCCAGGACCAGCGCCTTGGTGTTCTCCCCACAATGGTAACAAAAAGTTACAAGATTTTGTTGTTTTCTCGCGCCATGTCGTTGTATTGCGTTTCTAAGTGCACATTGATCATTATGACTAGAGTAGTCGTGTAACGCATCGAGGGTAATGAAAGTTAATGGTAGCTAAAGGACGCGCTAACGTGGAGGCCGCAGCTAATGAATGACAGCGGCTAGCTGGCTAATGCTAAATAAGCCGATGACATTGTTTTACTGTTAACACAATTTTGTAAGTATTTTCGCCAATCCACAGCTAAACCGTTTTAGAAAGACAATTTCCCTCGAATCCCTCTGCTACGTTTAGCTTGTCTGCAGTGTTGGCATTAGCACACATTTGCGCTAACTAAATGTCACAATTTCCTTAAAAACTTGGTGACATTTTGCATTTAAATGAAACAGTGGATGTTTGTTTTATGCACAACGCAACGTTTATATTATGCACAAGTTGCAATTGATGTGTGTTTTGCTTTAACAGTGGGCAGATCAGGAACATGGCTACCTTGAAGGACAGTAAGTTCACTTCTCTTATCCTCACAACATTAAACCTAATTATGGATAACGCTTAAATTTGATTTTCATTTTCCAGTTATAGTCATTTGCATTTTTAAATGTGTGAATGTCAAAAGATGAACAAATCCGCAGTTTTGTAACTTTTATTGTACAAAACACAAGTTCCACATATTAGGCAAAAAACGACACACAACGTTTATATACATTGTTTTCCGCATATTCACAAATCACAGATTCTCTTATTTGCAAACTTTATTTGGAACTTATCTTCATTTGCTGGAATAGTCACCTTGTGCACCGTTTGGTGGCACCCTGATGTAGTGGAGCCCCGTTGATGTTAATTGAGGAGCTTCATTCAGATAAAAGCAGCACTTTGCTGACATTTTGTGCCAATTCTATATGATGAAGTAAGTTGAGGAGTTTCATTTAGACAATAGTAGGGTCTTTCAATTACTTGAGGGTTTTCCCTATTGGCACCAAGGCTCATTCAATTCAAGCACAGTATGATGAGATAATTATGTCTTGACAAATGCACTAACTTGCTTCTGCCATCTAGTGGAAGAGCATGTCATTACATTATTCTGCCTGCCAGCCTAGTGTATGTTTCTGGCATGCATAGATGATCCAAGATGCATTATTTGTGGTGAATAATCAATTTTGTAGCAATTATGTGAGTCTGTTGGTGAACACGTAACCAAGTGACTCTCCAACTGTGCGTAGTCACCATCCGCCTGAAGTCCATCAAGAACATCCAGAAGATCACCAAATCCATGAAAATGGTGGCCGCCGCCAAGTACGCTCGAGCTGAGAGGCAGCTGAAGCCCGCCCGAGTCTACGGCGCCGGAGCCCTCTGTACGTAGACCTCGATCGTTGTCCCCGCTCCGCGCTGAAAACAAATATCGACTCCTCCCGTTTGTCTTTCCAGCTCTGTACGAAAAGGCGGAGATCAAGGCGCCCGAGGACAAGGCGGCCAAGCACCTGATCATCGGCGTGACATCCGACCGCGGGCTGTGCGGCGCCATCCACTCGGGCGTGGCCAAGACCATCAAGAACGAGATCGCCAACCTGACGGGCAGCGGCAAGGAGGTGATGGTGGTCAACGTGGGCGACAAACTGAGAGGCCTGCTGCACAAGTACGCCCAGCCGTAATCCCTCCCTCGATATCGCCCGTGACCCGGCTGAAATGTTTTTGCGTTCTTGTCGCACTGCTGCTCAGAACTCACGGCAAGCACATCATGCTCAACTGCAAGGAGGTGGGCCGCAAACCCCCCTCTTTTGGGGACGCGTCCATCGTCGCCAGCGAGCTGCTCAATTCCGGCTACGAGTTTGACCAGGGTGCCGTCATCTACAACCACTTCAGGTCAGCAACACGTTGACCTTTTCCTGCTCAATGTTCATTGAAAAAACAAAAAACAAAAAAAACAATGGTTACTTTTTTTTCATAGAAAAAGCAAAAGACCTGACATTCAAATAAATTTCGGGTTTTAGTTGTTGTTGTTTTTCCCCTCTGGAGTTAACTTTTTTTTTCTTCTCCTCAAACCCCAAAAAGCTTTGACATTTTGTTTTTCTTGAGTATTTAGTTCCACAGACATGAAGTAAACATTTTACAGGTCTTTATAGATGTGAAAATTAGTCAAATGTTGGAACTCTTTGGGGGGGGGGGTAATTTTATTTTTTGAATTCACAGAAATGGAGTCATTATTTTTCCTTCATAATTTGACACATCAAACATAAAAAATACATTTTATGACATAAATCTTAGGCAACATTCGAAATAAAAAAATTCAACTTTTTTTTTAACACAGCACAAAAATAACATCTGTGTAAAATAATTTTTACTTTACGCATAATGGGAAATATGTTTGGGGAGAATAATCTGTTTTCAATATCTTAATATTGACAATGAATGTTTATTTTTTTCTAATGGTACAGTATTTTGTCTGAGCATTATTTTTCACATATATAATATTATTCTAATATATATTTTGCTGTACAGATAATGTAAAAATACACTCTTTTAATGTCACTGCCGCAATGATTGTACATTTTCAACCATGTAACATCCTTTATAACTACCACTTCCAGCTCTCTCTCACGCTTCTCTTGTAGCTTAATGCTAACATAACACACAAAATACCATAGACAGGCCAAGAGAAATGATCTTTGATGTTTCAGTAATAGGAAACCTTCAAACTGGTCCTTTCTAAACATCATCATCATCTTGCTCGTAATTATGCTGCATCCGTTAGATCTCAGTGCTGCCCCCCCCCAAGTTGTGGCACAACGTGGTACTACTCCGAATGTGAGCACTTCTAAATTCCGACTTGCAAGCCGGCGTTGACTTCACCGTCCATTCTCCTCGCGCAGGTCTGTCATCTCGTACAAGACGGCCCAGAAGCCCCTCTTCTCCAATGACGTGGTCTCCAACGCGGGTAAGGTTTGGGCCGCATTTGGTCCCGTTCAAACGTTGCCACGCTAAAAGCCTTCTGCGGCATCCGCAGAGGCCATGGGCGTGTACGATGACATCGACGCCGACGTGCTGAAGAGCTACCAGGAGTTCGCCATGGTCAACGTCATCTACCTGGCGATGCGCGAGTCGTCCACCAGCGAGCAGAGCGCCAGGATGACCGCCATGGACAGCGCCAGCAAGAACGCTTGTAAGCAAACCAAAAATGTAGTAACTGTACAGAAAGTCAGTATGGGTGTTACCGTGGCAACCAGAGTTTCCCAAAATCCTTCAAGTTATCTCGTCAACGTAATTGGATATATTTGATGAATTAAGGTGCTGGGCCAGGCAGTGACCGATTCTTCCTGTTGTTGTTTTTTTTTTTTTTCTTTTGATTGACAATCCGCCTCCGCGCCCGATCATCAGCCGAGATGATTGACAAGCTCACCCTGACCTTCAACCGCACCCGACAGGCCGTCATCACCAAGGAGCTCATCGAGATCATCTCCGGAGCCGCCGCTCTGTAAGTCTTCATCTTTCATCGTCATCATCGTCCTCTTCCAAACGTTCTAATCATTTTGCACGCCTTCACGCATCTATCTGCTGCTCTGTGCTGAATTCAGGAATTGAGCCTTGCAGGAGGTAACCTGGTAGTTGTTAGCCAACCGTGTAGGCTTATGTTGAATGTGTTTGGAAATGGTTAGCTTCTACTTTAGCTGGCAGTCATCACTCAACTGCAGTTTTTTTTTTTTTTTTTTATGTTGTGTGTTCTTTTTTTGCAGGTAAGCGACGAGGTGAGACGAGACCCAACGTTTCAATGTGATGCAGACGAATCTAGCGACGTTTATGCTTGTGTTTGTAAAATATATACAGAGAATAAAGCTCTTAGACCATCTGCTCAACTTGCTTTTTTTTTTTCTCCTTTCATTTCGTTGGCGAAAGTTAACTCCTCATTAGCTGATGGATTTAAATGAGGAAATCTATCGATAGCCGTGAAACAATTTTCATTTAATTGTGTTTGTTACCTAATTGAAATATTGGCTTGCCGGAATCATTTCTGCATGGCAAGGAATATACAATATTCGGAAAAGGATAGGTTAATTAAAAGCAATTTCTGTTTCACAACTAATATTGCAACCTGCATTTATTTCATGTGTTCCATTTTGCAAACTTATTTTCATTACAGACTAACTTCAAATGTATAAAATAGCTCATTTGAACAAAAAGCATGCAACTTTGTATGTATAATTAATTTAGTTGCAAATGATTTACCAACAATGAATATACTGTAACTTTTTGTGTTTACATTTCTTTCCAACTAACCCATTTTCATACTAAATGTTGATTTAAAAAAAAAAAAAAACATTATTGGAGTAGACCTGGACAAACCTATAGTTAAAACGTGTAAAATTGTATAGTATGGTAAAATAGTAAAATGTATCAAATGTTTAATAATTAAAAAATAAGTTCTTTAAAAAAAAAAACATGGGAAACCCAAAATTTCATTTATTACCAGAAAACAGATGTCAGTGCACTTGTAAAAATACAATAATGAATATAAATAGGCAGAAATGTTGCTGTCTGTTATCTGATCGCGTTCTTCAGGCGTTCCTAATAAAGTGTCCGCCAAGTTGCAGCTCTACTTTTGTCCACTGGGATGTGCTGTCGGATAGGAAATGCTTTCACACTATATTCAACAGGCATTTCAATTACGCCACAAGCAGCTGAGTAAAATATTCTTTTTCACTTTTCTTGATAATGTCACGTTTTTACATAATGTTGGAGAATAGTTAAAACTAAAACGGTACCAAGAAGATCTACTTTGCCTTTGTTGACTTCTGTGCTGTCAAGCGCACTTTATGTTTAAGAAAGAGATATCGAAAGAGAACCAATGAAAAAAAAGTAAAAAGTAAAAAGAGAGCGAGAGTAACAATGCAAGAAAGTAAGTGCTCCCTCTAGGTAGCCTAAAGCAGTACTGCAGTCCACACCACACCTGTGATGTGACTGTTTCGTTAATGAACTTGACACATTTCCGGTTTCCCCCGGATGGTAAATGGGTTGTTTTATTTACGGCTTTTCTAGCGTGAAACGTGAATTTTATGATTTGATTTGATGTATTTTTCATTTAGTGACATGCTTCAGTCAACGGATGTGGATCAAGTCCCAAGTCTTGACAAGTTGAAGTCTGCTTTGTAGGTGAGTTCCACGCGACAACTTCTTTCACACGAATTGAAAATGATTCCAGTGTAGTTTTCAAAATCATATTGCGTGTTGAGCCCGTCACATGATCAGTCCGTCACATGATCAGTCTGTCACATGATCAGTCCGTCACATGATCAGTCCACATTTCATTTCCTACTGTTTGCTATTGTGTCTTTTCTTGAAAATTGCTCTCTTGCCAAAATGGTCCTTATGCGAGCTGTTGTTTTGGCCAATTTATTATTATTATTATTATTATTATTATTTGCTTTGAATTGCGAGCAAAAATTCGCTGTATGCTGGCATTTTACTGCCAAACTAAACAAGACAAAAAGAATGACACATTGCATATTTAAAACAACCACGTCTCCGCAAAAAAAGGAAAGTCAGTTTAGCTTAATGCTAAGTTAGCAAAGCATTGCTAATGCTAACACACTTTTCAAAATGCCATCGATAGGCCAACAACTACAATTGGTGATAAGGTTTTAAGCAATGGTTATTTGAACTTTTGGAACAACACGTAGCGGGACAATATAACAATACTCGCAGGCGTTTGTTCTTTATCCTCTGAAACTCCCCCCCGACTAATATTACTGCAGTTTACTGAGGAGCTGTGACCATTTCCATGAAGAATTACACTGTATCTGTATTACGCTATTCTGTTTTTCTTATTTAAAAGTTAGAGTTGGTTATTTTACCCTGGACTTGTATTTATTATTCCCCCATCAATCAAATGAAAAATAGGTTTGGAATATAATTTTTTTTTACAATATCACGGCTCGTTTGACAGTTTTTGCCTCCGCAACATGTCGTTGACATGCTAGTACACCAAAGAGTGTACTAGCATGCTAGATCTCACGGATATGTAGGAAATATTAAGTGTCGCCATTTTGCCATCCCACAAAGACGGGAGCAACTCCTGCGCTGTATCCCGGGGCGACGCCTGATTCCCCCTCGAACCCCTGTTCCTTATCTAACCCCCCCATACAAAAAGCTATCAGCTGCGTGGACATTTTGACTATTTATGTCAGACAAGGTCAGGGTGGTTTGGAGCATCTGATGAGATAGCGGAGACAGGAAAAGAAACATCGATTATTTTATTTTTTTTCCCCCGCCCTCTTTTTTTTACATAGATGAGGGAGGGCGTGCAATGGCGCCCTCTCTTGGCACCTGTGGTCTCTTTTATATCTATGATGTCAATAAATAAATGTCTCCACGCCATCTTTTGGCATCTTGGTGCCAAGGAACTGTGAGTTGGGAAGTTTAATTTAGACAAAAGTAGCGCCACCATCTTGTGGTCTATAATAAATTGTCATATATTGGCAGATTTTTTTCTATACGTGGCAGGGTTTGGTGCTTACGCTGTATGTTCTTGGGGAAAAATAGGACATTATTGCTCTATTAATACTAAAAATATTTTTTAAAAACAAGATATATTCATGTCATTGCTCAAAGCAATGCATCACATGAATTAATTATTATTATGTGACAATTATAATTATGAGAACTTTTTATTTTTTTTAAAAAATAAATTTATCTAAAGTTAATGTAAGGTAGAGTCATTGGTTCAATTTGTTTGTTTTATTGGTGTATCAGTCCCAATATGAAGGAGTACACTTAAAAAAAAAAAGAAAAAAAAAAAAAGAAAAAAGGAATGGTTTGCAATTTATTTTACCGACTGCACCCAATTTGAGAACCAGTGGGATGGTGGACGTCAAACTGGTTGCCAAGGAAAACATTTTGTGTGTGGATTATGAATTGACTCATTGACAGAATATTGACTTCAAGTGTGTGTGTGTGTGTGTGTGTATTGTGCTGCCAATCAAGTGTCGGGTTCCAGTAGCTGGCTCTATATGATAGATGGCCCGGTCCAACCCGGGACCCCCCCGACCCATGCTGCGTGGATGCATGTCACCCACGCTTTGAAGTGTGTGTGCGTGTATGGCCCAGTGTCAGGGTCCCGCTGAGCGTGGTGGCCCCCAGCCTTTTCCTGTCCAGACCACACGTCTAACTAAAACCCAATGTGTGTGTGTGCGTGTGTGTGTGTGTGTGAAGGCTAATCATTATTTTATTGCACATCCAGTGAACACCCGCTTATTCATCGTTTGGGATTTGCAAATACTGCTGCTGTTCACTGATGATTAAAAAAATAAAATAAAAAAAATCAAGCCTTCGCTTTTCGCGAGCTGTTTTGGCGCTCAGGCCAAAGCATTTTGCTACCAAGGAATGATGATGACGCGAGTTGATGGCTTTTGTTGAGACCAAAGTAGTGCTTTGCTGCCGCTGTTTGGCATCTCTTGGCAATTAAATAAATAAAATAAAAATAAATATATATAATTTTTTTTTTTTTTTACGTCATCGTCTCAGGAAAGATGCTGATTGGATTGAATGGAGTCAGAGCTCCACCTAGTGGACAAACGGCCCAAGGACATTTTTGAGAAATTTAATCGCTAAATATCCAGACAATTTTGAATATGATTTTTTTTTAAAAGAGTAAGTTATCAGTTACCACTAGGCCCTATTTATAACCATGATAACGCCCCAATGATCACTTCTTCATCACCTGTGTTCACTTCCATTCTATTACTTCCGTATGTTATCTTTTTATCGTTATTTTTATAACACACGTTAACACCCTTATCGTCTTCTTTACAACCTGTGATCACTTCTTGATGCTTCCTTCCTTGCAGCCTTTTGTCAAGTCCTCATAACCAAAGGGTCACTTCCTTTTTTTTATCAACTTTCTTATATTTCTTATATCACGATAACCGGCGACCGCTTCCTTATCGTCTGGCTTGCACCTTGTGATCAATTACTTGCACTCCCTTAAAAAAAATCTTGACAATAATATGTTCTATGCAGCCCCACTCGTCTAAATATGGCATTCTGGTTGATATTACGTTAGTGGAATAAGAGTTAAGCATCAAAATCCAGCCATTTTTTATCCATTTCAGGGGGCGGCCATTTTGCCACTTGCTGTCGACTGAAGATGACATCAATGTTGCTCAGGTGACAATCAATCACAGCTCAGCTTCCGAAAACAGGTGAGCTGCTGTGATTGGTTGTTGCCCGAGCGACTGTGATGTCATCTTCAAAGCGACAAGTGGCAAAATGGCCGCCCCCTGAAATGGATAAAAAAACGTCTGGATTTTGATGTATTGCTCATATTCCACAAATGAAGTATTAATCAGAATGTCATGTTTAGACTCGTGAGGTCACACAGAACATATTATTGTCAAGAAATGTTTACGGTTGACTTCCTCAGAGTCTCCTTTTTAAACCTTTGATCACTTCCTGATGCTTATTTCCTTGTCGCCCTTTTTTGCCAAGTCCAAACTTTCTATCCCTCGTATCGGACCGCAATCTCGTCTTTAGAACCGACGATCACTTCCTAATAGTCTCCCTTATAACTTGTGATCAATCACTTCCTTTACAACCCGCGTATATTTCCTTACAGTTTTTGCTTCGAACCGCTCGAGCCCGCGTTCACGTCCATATGGTCTCCTTTATACAGTCTTAACTGTGATCACTTGCTAATAGCTCTCCAAAAACTGCAATTGCTCTCCAATCCGTTTCAGGGATTGATGTTATGATAGGTGTCGCGTACACTGGGGAGGAAAAGAAAATAAGTGGTGTAAAAAAAAAAAAAAAAAAAAAAAAAAAAAATCCCTTCTCCTTCTTGTTCGCCATCGTCGTGGTATTCCTCGGAGTGTCTGCTGCCAGCAGCCGGCGTGTTTGTCGGGCGTGCGGGAGATTAGAGACACCAATGACAAGCGCAGCGTCTGATAGCGTATCCGCTCTGAATTACAGATCAGGCCTTTTTTTTTTTTTTTTTAAATGATATTTTAAATAGTCGCCGCGGGCCGCCACTTCTCATTGTTATGACACTAGTAGCATATTTGGGCGGGAGAAGCCGCGTTGGCGCTTATTTAAATGAGAGAAGCGAGAGAGAGAGACGCACACGCGCGCACACACACGGGTGGGAATGAAAAGGGAGTCTTGTGAAAAGGACAAAAGAGAAAAGGACAAATTGTAATTAGTTAGATTTTTGTGTGTGGAGTCCATTAAGTGTTTGGAGCGACGAGGCGAGTCTTTGATTGCCTGGCTGGCGTGTCGCGCCTTCGCTCGTTTTGATCACTGAATTAATGCCACATTCCCTCGCAAAAAAAAAATAAATAAAAGGATTTTTTTTTTCTTCTTCTCCCGACTGACAGACACATCAGGAAAGGGTGGTGGGGGGGGGGGGGGGGGGTGTAGTGGCATCAGCGGGGGGGCGGGGGGGTGTAGTGGCATCAGCGGGGGCTGGGTGGCGCTGTTGCCCCGTCTTTCCGAGAGCATTTTGTGCCGGGAGGGAAGCCTCGAACCTGCGCTTCGTCTTGGTGGAAGGAAACCTTTAAAGAATGTAATCCCGAGCCTACTAGTGCGCTGAATTGGCCATCTACTAGTATGCTTGGTATCCACTATTTTGACAATTCAGCGTGCTAGTAGAACAACTCGGGTGCACTAGTAGAACAACTGTCTTCTTCTGCCTCTCACTACTAAATGACATTTCGGCACACTAGTAGAATGAGTGTTATTTTTTTCCCGCTACTGCTTCCACTATGACATTTCGGCACACTAGTAGAATGACTGTCTTCCTAGTGTTATTTGTTTCCCCGCTACTGCTTCCACTATGACATTTATGTGCACTAGTAGAATGACTAGAGAGCACTAGTAAAACCACATAGGTGCACTAGTAAAACGACTACATGTCCTATTTATTTTTCCCAACACAGTATGACATTTCTGCACACTAGTACAACAGCACATGAGTATAAAACTGGGGCGCTAGTAGGACAAGTGGAGAATGCTGGTAGGACAACAGCGGTGCACTAGTAGAACGACCGTCTTACTTTTGGCGTTTTTTTCCCCCCATGACTGCCTTCCTCTCTTGTATGACATTTCTGTGCTAGTAGTCTTTTTTTCCACTACTACTACTGTATGATGCACTCTAATAGAACAGCGCGCTAGTGAAATAACTGGAGTGAACTAGTACCCCCCCACTACTGCCTTCCACTATTTTATATCATTTCTGCACACTAGTGGAATGAGTACGTCTTACTAACAGTGTTTTTTCCACCACTGTACGACATTTATCTGCACTAGTAAAATGACTATTGTGCAGTAGGAGAACTCCATTATACTTGTAGGGCAAAACTGCACCATCTGCATACTACTAAGCACTTGATGGTAACTAGGAAGAATTTTGTATTGTCACTAGTAGTACGCAGTTGCCCATTGGTGCATAGTTTTGCCTCACTAGTAACATGATGTCGTACTTGGGCGTCCTCGTCGTATAGTAGTTGTAAGAGAGTCTAGTATGCTCATACTAAAGAAGGCGAAGCACAAACTAGTAAATGGGCAATAGTGGACAGTGCACTAGTAGGATGTTGAATAAACGCACCAACAATTTCCATGCTTGCCGCTAACGTCACATGCGTCCTTTTTGTGTGGTTTTGAGTACAGGAAAGACACACACACACACACACACGCGGAGTGGGCTAATAGTGCCTGCTGTTTGTTTACTCGTGGCAAAACGGTGTGTACAACGGAGCCACGAGAGAGGAAGTAGACAAACAAGCTTCCTGTCTGTTCTCGTGAATACAGTAGCGGAGGAGGCGCCGTCACGGCGACGAACGGGACGCTAGCGCCGTGCTAATGCTATGCTAATTCACAGTGCCCACACCAAGCGGACCCCAAATTTTTGTTCCTTCCTTTTATTTTTCCTTTCTTTTTTCCCCATTTCCCTTTTGTTTACCTCCCTTTTCTACCTTCTCATTTCCTTTCCTTTTTCCTGTCTTCCTTTTCCCTTCCCTTCTCTCATTTCATCTCCCTTACTGCCCTCCACAAAGCATCCTCTCCTACCTTTTTTATGTTTACCGTCCTTTCCTATATTCTTACTTCATTTCCTTCCTTTAGCATCCTTTGCTAGCCTTTAATTTCCTTTCCCATCTTGCAGATAAGAGCGTGTCCACCGGCGCTAGCGGGGAGGATATTTACACACCCCCCCCCCAAAAAAAAAGGAAAAGATGACATATATGATGAAATAAACACACACGGCGCTAACATTCAGTTCTCTACAGCAAAGCTGCCGAGCTCCTGCAGGCCCAGGAAGAAAAAAAAATAAATATGAAAAAGCCATTAAATCCGACATTTTTCACCTTGGCTCGCACATTGTCACGGATCAGAGGCGAGAAGAAAATGACTGGATGGCGATGAAATGGAAATAAATGTGTGTTTTCACATCAGTCCGATGTACATTTTGACGCTTTATGTGCTGAGATCGGGGGTGGTGGGGGGGGGGGGGGGTTATTATTGTTGTGTTGGTGCCGCATACACTGCAGTTAACCCTCAGGCCTTTTTTGAATTTTATACACTCTTTAAAAAAATATTATTTTTTTTTTTAAACTACAATTACACGAACACTCCATTTGCCTCAACACAACTAAAATGGTGGAGAAAAAAAAGGAAGCAAGGTGCAAAGTATCGAGTCAGACACCGTGTGAACAAACCTGCAGCATGCACGCATTTAATTGAATTATTCTCCGTTTGCGACAACGCCCGAGGGCCGAACGGCGTAAATATTCAAGCAACTTTCTTTCTTGGACTTTTCCCAGCCTTTGTGCAGTCAAGCTAAGATATTCATGGCCGCCGCCGAGCAGCATCAAGGCGCCGACCTTTGACATCACATATTCAGTTAGCCAACACCGCGAAGTTTGTATTTTTTTGCGCGAGTGCATGCAGTGGGGGGAATGTGTGCAGCCAAGCCGGACTAAAGGCCCGGCTCAAATGTGGGCTTAAAGCTAACCGGGTCACAGCTGATGGTGTGACAATCGAGCTGCGCGCGTGCGTGTGCGCGTTGCCAAAACCAATCGACTTTTCCCATGACGTCACGGAGTTTCAATCTATTCTTGCCCTGCTGATGTTGTTGTCGCTCCGTCTCCGTCTCCGTCTCCGTCTCCGTGCCGGACGTCTGTCGGCGTTTGGCGTCAGGCCGCGTTGACTTTCTGACGTATCGACGCCGCCATCAAACGCCCGCCGGCCCGCCGGGTCGCTTTGACACAAAAAGTGTGTTGAAAAGACCTGCCGCGAAAAGTGCAGGTGTGTGTGATTAGAATGATTTGAGCTTTGAATGGCTTATTTCATGGTCAGCGGTCAGAGAGACCAAACAAAAACAAAAGTGTTTGTCAAGGTCTGGAAAAGTCCCAAATCCGCAACAAGAAAAGATGAAAAATCTTGTCATCATTCTTGTTTTAATTCAGCTTAAAAAAAAAAAAAAAAAGCTTCTTCATTTATTTATTTTCATTCAATTATCTTGTTGAATAATTGGATGATTTATTTATTGCAAACAATACAAAAACTACGCTGCATAAAATAAAAGTGAATTAAACATTGTATATTCAAACACAAAAATGTTCAACCAAAATGCAGATGAATGAAAGTTAGTTAGCGTAATGCTAACATATGAATGGAAACACCCTAGACAGGCTAACAGAAATGAGCATCAATGCTACGGCAAATTTAACACAATACTGATGGCTTATTTTTAACATAGATATCTATAAAGACTCGACGGGGCGGCCATCTTGTCACAGGCAGGCAGTCTGGTTGTTGTATTGACTGTGAGCGAAGGTGAGTCATCTGAACAAACGTAAACTCCGTCATCTCGCTTCGGTTTGATTTCTCACAAACTTTAATAAAGTAGTAAGTAATTCTGGATGGATGTTTATTAACTATATGGATTGTTAATTATTATTAATTAAACTGCTCGATAATCAGTTGATTTTCGGTAAAACGCTATTTTGAGTTATTTAAAGGGATACTTGAGTCATTTTCAGCAGTAAGATTTTTTTTTGTCTATAATTAATGTGATAACTTCATTATTTTTCATGTACAACTAATACCTTTAAAAACAAATTTTTCCACTTGCTGTCAACTGAAGATGACATCACCTGTGCTGAGGAAGAAGGTAACGACCAATCATGGCTCAGTTTACTGACCAAACCCAGAACACAGATATATAAACAGAAATAAAGAAGTTATCACATTCATTCTGGACAGAAAAATGAACTTTTCCCTGCTGAAAATTGAGTCAAATATCCCCTTTTAAAAGAACATGTATGATTAAAAATACATAGTAATAAATGAGAGAGGCGGAGCGAGGTGACTGTAGCAAGATGGCGGCCCTTGCGGACGTTCAATTTCATTAAGCGCGGACGAGACATCGAGTCTTTACAGATATCTATGATTTTTACTTTCTGTTAATGACGCTGCATCTCCTCCAGTAGAGCTCAGTGCTGCCCTGGCATGTTGTGGCACAAAGCGGTACTACACGAAAGGCACGCAACTCTAAATTCCTACTTGCCTTTACAATGGAAGCTTTTTGTTTGCCAACTCGTCAAGTTTCAGTTGAATACTGTGTTAACCCTTTAAAATCAGCGTTATAAATTGGGGTCGCGAACGACCAACGTCAATGCAGCAGCGTCGGTTGGCTGTACATCCGGTCGCAAGCGGCTTCCTTTTTTCGCCACCTTTTTGCGACGGCGTGTCATTCCCGAAGTTGACGGAGCGCGACGCCACGTAATTGCTTCGCTGAACCCCTCGCCGTCGATATGAATAATCTGTCAGCCGAGGTGGAGGCCGCCGTGGCAATCGCTGGTGTGCGCCACCGGAGCGGAGGAGCGCAGCGTGCCCCCCTCGCCCGCCCCCCCCACGTCCGCGCTGGCCATCCGGAAAAACATATTTGGACTTTCCTTCTTGGCCACACACACACACACACACACACACACTTCTTATCTGTGTGTGTAGAGGGATGGTGGCGGCACATGCCGGTTAACCTCCTATCTGATTAGCTGTTAGCAGGTGGGCGTGTCCAGAGATTTCTTTTTGGAGGAAGGATGTTTTGACAGGAAGGAGGTAAAGTCAAGAAGGCAGAGAGGAAGCAAGGAAGGAAGAGAGGAAAAGAAACAAGGATGGAAAGTATGATGAAAGAAAGTCATTAATACAAAGTTCCATTTGTTTTTTTTGTGTACTGTTATGGTGACGTGGTGTGTGTGTTTGTGTGTACATTGTGTTTTCGTGTGTGTGTGTGTGTGTGTCGTTACAGTATATACAGCATGTTTGTTTTTATCAGATATCGTGAAGCCGGATCTTGTGTTGTTGCCTCACATTTCATCATCTTGCTTGTTTATCTGCTCTTCCTACACGCACACACGCACGCACATACATACATTAACCCATTTTTGGGAAGCTGCAATAGGAAATTATTATGAATAATTACTATAAAAAAACATTAGATTTGGTGTGTGTCTGTTCTTGTGTATGTGATGTGTGTATTTGTGTGTCCTTGTGTTATTGAATAGTTAAAGCAAAGATAGTGCGCTTGTGTGCTGGTTTTGTCCGTGTTTTTGTCCAGTTGCATCTCGTGAGCGTCCTTTTTGGTGAAATGGTCTCTTGTACTTCCTGTTTGTTGACGTTGGCGCCCCCTTGGGGCTTGGGCTTCCGTCACATCTTGTCCGTTTCCCATGTGACCGACGGCCGCGTTTCCCCCCTCGCAGCCGATTGGCCAACGGGCCTAATGGCCATCCGTTGGCGTAATGGCTTCCGATGCGCGGGCGGAAAGCGAATGTAAATAAGGCAATTATGCGTCCTAACGAGGGCTAACCTGTTGACATGGTAGCCCGCTGCTAATGGGTCTATTTTTAGCCTCTTAAATAAGATTGCGTGGGATTGGCTGGGACACTGTCATGGGAAAAAAAAAATCACCCTGGAGGAATCTTCCATCCAGTCTCGGCCTGGCCTGAAAATAAACTTTTGTTGCAAATAACTCAATTGACTAATTCTCAAGTTCGAAACTTGAAATAATATATTTCCTATTCAAATGAATACAAATTTGGATTTAAGTGCTTTTTTAAATATCTGGGTTTTTTTTGGTTGATTTTGGCATATCGGTCTGGGGCAACTTCTTATTTTCTGCACGGCCCAACAATTCTAAAGTTGGACATCACATTGTCATTTTGACTCATTAACTGCCATTGACGGGATATTTGTCAATTCCGTTTCTTTTAATGGGGATGGGTGGGTTCTGCGTCTGATGCTGTTCCGCTGTAAATTTGAAACTTGGAAGCAATTTTACCGATGCGCAACCACCAGTAGATGGCATCGCTGGCCATTTTGGATTTGAGATCAGCACAGTTTCGGAGTCCACTGCGAGAAACGGCTGCATTTTTGTGATCAAGGCTGCGAGGCAGAACTTCCACCGTTTATGTAAACACACTTCTGCCTTCTGCCAGAGGGATTGAACTCGCTTTCAGTTTAAAGTTGCCAATAACGGCTGTGCAGCGCGAGAAGTACAACACAGATCAATACACGAGCCCGCACCGCGAACAATCGTATACTCAAAATCGTATTAAATAGAAATAGAGATCATTTCTCTACAAACATTTTCACCCGAATCGTTCGTAAACAAGATTCTGCTTTAGATATTGTACATATTTTCAAAAACTTGGATGTTGAGGGAGGCGAGGGGGTCCGCTGGCATTGAGATTGTGCCGAGTGCAGCAGAATTCTTTTTTTTTTTTTTTTTTTTCATTCTGTGCAGATTAAAAGCAAAAATTTGGCGAGGAGGGAATTGAATGTGCGAGCACTTCACATTTCCACGGACGACATCAAACGTCCTCGCTTGTTCTCTTTTGAACGCGACCGTGCAGGTGAACTTTGCACGTACCTGCTCACGTCTTGTTTTCATGTCGGGGGGGGGGGGGGGGGGAGGGTGGGGTGGGGGTGCATAAGTAGTAGACCAAACACACACAACACTCACTCATTCACACACTCACTTGCACACACACGCCCCCCCCCCCGCCCCCCTCCCCGCCCCCCACCTGTAAACCTTTACCTGCGGCCCTCCATTTTCCCTCCAAGCCGAGCCCCTCCTGGCCAGCTTGTCTTTCCGATGCCACTCAGCCGTTACGTTCTCAAGGGAAGCGCAGACTTCTGGCGCCGTGCTGTTTAGGCTCACACACACGCACACACACACACACACACACACACACACACACGCACACGCACACACGCAGCAAATTAGGTGTATTGTTGCGTCAAGCGGGCGAAAAGTCATCTGGAGGTTTTGTCCTCTCCCGCACATGAGGGCGCACTGGGCCGCCATCAGTCACCACATCACTTCGCTTCCTCCTTTGGCTTGACTGACGGAAACCGCAGCACTCACACAAATGTTGTGAACAAAAGCTTGCCATCGGGCAAAGGCACTACGCGCGGGAACGTTTGCGATTCCTTTATGTCAGAAGTAGAGAGAAATTTTCTATCTTGAAAGTTAAACATAAGTACACGTGTACCCCCTAAATGTCTTCACAATTAAAGCATTGCTTTTTTTTTGGGGGGGGGGGGGGGGAGTTGTCATTTTAAGATAAATTAAAAATTTTGGGAGAGAAAAGGAGTTGTAAGTTCTTTTTAGACAAAAATAACATTATCTTGAAAAGAACAGTTAAATATTTTGTCAGGATGCACATTTCTTTATAAAAAAACAAAACATCCATCCATCCATCCATTTTCTGTACCGCTTGTCCTCACAAGGGTCGCGGGGGTTGCTGGAGCCTATCCCAGCTGGCTTCGGGCAAAAACAAAACAAAAAAATAAAAAGGATACACATTTTTAATCTTATAACGTTACCTATTTTTGCTGTTATAACAAATGCACTTTTTTTTAGTGTAAAAATTTAATGGTATGTAAAGGTGAAAAAAAGGTGTTAATTTTTTTTTACTTTTATGAAAAAAATCTGCCTTTTTTTTTGTGGCCCGGGACGAGTTTGTAGTTGAGTGGTTCTGTTCCAGAGGGTGTGGTGCGTATTCCCTTGACAGTCTGTGACCTTGGTGCGAATGCGGCGTCTCGTTAGGTGCGCTGCTGTTTTTGCGGCTTTTGCAGTTTATTTGACTTTTGCCAATACGCTTAAATGGCCGCGTTGAGTTGGGCCAGCGCGGGATTATTTTTACAGACTAATTTGAAGCAGTCGGCTTTTTTTTGTTTTTTCCGCCACTTTGGCCCCTCCGGAGTAATCCGGTCATCTTGATCACAGGCAGACGCTGGCATTTGATGGAAAATTAAACAAATAAACTGCAATAACGCTACCCTGGCGCTGACCCGACCCGATGACCTCAGAGACACTCTGGCCGGGGTCGTGACCCAAAATCGAGGAGGGGTGGGGGGGGCCTCAGTGTGTTGTTCCCCCCCCCCCCCCCTGTAGGATAGCGGACAAAAGCCTGGCCCATTAGGACACACGACACCATCAGTTGACAAACTACTGAAACTGTTGCTTATATAAGTGCCATTGAAATGTCGCTCGGGTACGACATTGGCTTCTCAGTTGACACTTTAGTGACCTTTGCCACTGAAGTGACACTCGGGTGCCACACTTGCCACTAAGGGTGCCACCTTTGCCACTAAACTCGCTACTTGGTTAGCACTCTGAAGGATAGTGCCCACTAATGTCCACTCAAGTGCTGCAGTCGCCACCTACTGGCCACTTAAAATAATTCTCAGGTGCCCCTCAGGTATCAGCAGTACATATGCACCCATCCACTCAATTTGACCCAACTTTCTGGGTTGTTTTCTACAAAATGACCCAAGTAAAGGATCTGACTATTTTTGACCCAACTTTTTTTTAGAAGGTACCATAGTTGGCGCTCCTCATTTAGAATGGATTGAATAATGTAGAGGGAGTGGAAATCCACTTGAATCTCGTTCATAGTATTTGCCCAGCAAAGAACCCAAAAAAAAAAGCAGGATGAGGAGTAAGGGGAGGAGTGCCACCCACTTTAATGGCGGCCTTCTAATTAGCATCCATTTGCGCCCACACTGGACGAGTCTTATCGGCCTCCCAAGAAAATATTTGCCTTTGAAAACGTTGCTTCGTGTAAACAAGATAAGCCGGCGGCGTGGCATCGCATTTTCTTCCATGTTTGCGTACTAATAGCATAAATGCGCCACTAGTAGCCTTACTAGTCTGTCAGATTTAAAAAAAAAAAAAAACATACTAGTACCTGCATTTTTCAAAGATATCAAATAAATGCTCAAGCGTCTTTCCATAAGCACGTGACCAGAGGAGATGAGGACCAATCACAGGGAAGTGCCTGAGGTCACGTGATGGAGAAATATGTTCGCGTTGCCGTGAGCTGACGCTCGGCTGGCGTCGCATAAAAGCGGTTTGTTGCCGTGTTGTCATTCTTGCTGGGTGTCATCTGCAGGCCGCATCTTCAGTTTTTTTGTCCTCATCCGTGCGTGACCCTGCACGTCGTTCTCATAATCCGGAAAGTCCACATTTCACAAACGGCGCACATAACTTACAGTTCTGCCACGGGTGTCCAGTCAGTTGGTTGCAACAAACCTGCGCAATTTCAGGGGGGGGGGGGGGGGGGGGTGTCGGGATTGAGCACTGACGTGAATAGACAACATCTGCTCGCACAGAAAGATTTGCAATGACACAAAATGGCAACAAAGCACTTCTTTTTATTAGATAAAGCTATGTCCTGATGAAATGAAGCTCGCCCAGTTTTTGCCAATATTGCCAAAGCAATATTTTGATGTGTGAGACATTACTTTGGCATGAGCACAAAAAATAGCAAATTTTGACGTTTTTCAGTGAAAAGGTCAACGAATAAAATTCTCAAAATCTAAAATCTTAGACTTTACAATATATTCCCTCAGAAATAAATCTTTTAAGATTTTTTGTTCCACAAAATATATAAATGCAGATTGTCTGAATTAAAATTTGACATATTTTTCATGGGTGTGAAAATGCTCCATTGAAATGAATGCTATAGTTGGCTTTCCATCCACCCATTTATATTCAAATGCGAAAATAAAACTGAATGGAAACGCTAGAAATTCAAAAAAGGGCCCAAAATTTACCCCCCCAAAATTTTTACACTTAGAGGGGGTGGAGTTTGAAGCGTATCGAAAAAAGGAAAATACAAATTTTGGCTATGAAAACAGACCGGATTCATGTCGCACGTTTTGACCAGATATTTGTTTGGGGGGACGACAAAACGGTCATCTTTTCAGAATTTATTAAAGAAGCGTATATTAATGCTATTTTAGATGGAAAACGGCAAAAAAAAAAAACACTACGGTGTATCAAGAATTACAAAAGCTAACTCATAAAACTCAGAAACTTTCCCATCCTAATGAAAAACATATTTCAAATTTTTTCTCCTGATGTCACTTTAGGGGCACTGTTGAAATCAAGTCAAAATTAGACAAAAAATAATTGCGCTAAAATTGTAAAAGAAGAAGAAGAAGAAGAAAAAAAAAGAAAAAAGAAGCGTGTTGCGCAAAAATAGGTCAGTGTTGAGTTTTCAGGTTTAAGAGCTTTG
The DNA here is from genome assembly GCF_054856555.1 of Leptonotus elevatus. NCBI lineage: Eukaryota > Metazoa > Chordata > Actinopteri > Syngnathiformes > Syngnathidae > Leptonotus > Leptonotus elevatus. The sequence continues at coordinate 1,807,283 of NC_141255.1, forward strand.
TTCCAATACTTTTGTCCAAAGTCCCTACTTCGCATAAACCCCCCCCCCCCCCCCCCCCCGTGTGGAATAACACACCTTTTTATTCCCCCTCTGACCCCCACCATTTTCCCCAAGTGGTGATGAGGGCGTCTGATAGCGATTACAAAACCACACACGCACACACACACACACCCACGCACACACACAAAGTGTTTTTTCAGGGCCTGGCGCCACCGGCAGCAGCGTAAACAATAAACACGCATGTTTGCGTACGTGCCGGTCCACGCGTGTTGTGGCGGCGGCAGCGGCGGCGGGTCCACCAGACCGCCACGTCATCCTTCACACACTGCATGTCAACAAAGTTGTTTTGTTTAGCACCTCTAGTGTTAAAAAAAGCCCCCACGCAACCTCTGGGTCGCCCCGACTTAGCCCGCCACCCTCCGGGCTATCTCGCCATCTGTCTGGCTGCGGCGACGACGAGGCGCTCGTGTTACACGGCGGACTCGGAGCAAATTGTCTATCACTTCAAAGTGGCCGGCGATTACGTCCGTGAGTGATTAGGGGGCCGTTAAGAGGCGACCACTTGAGCATTGCCAGTGAACCCGTGAAGGAATGTCGCCCGGGCTCGGTAGCGCGCCGGGGAGAACGCCCCCCCGGAGATGCACAAATCCCATAAAGGCCGCGCACGGCCGCTTTCTTTTTTTTTTTACGCTCCGTCTCGCGTCTCCCAGACGGGAAAGAAGCCAGAGGCCGTAAAAAAGTCTTGACTTAAGACTTGTTGACTGAGTTGAGGCACTTGCTGAAAAGCGCCATCCAAATGTTGAAATGTTCTTGTTGCTCATTTACTTTCTACTTTTGACTTTTTAGAAATGGTTTTGCACAATTTTTTTTTTCACCAAACATGACACTCTGATTAATGTTCCATTATTGGAATAAGCGTTATGAAGCAAAATCCAGCTGTTTTTTATCCATCTTAGGGGGGTGGCCATTTTGCCACTTGCTGTCGACTGATGATGACATCACAGTTGCTCAGGACTCAGGCAACGACCTATCACAGCCCACCTGTTCTCTGAAGCTGAGCTGTGATTGGTTGTTACCTGAGACCCGAGCAACATTGATGGTCATCTTCAGTCGACTGCAAGTGGCAAAATGGCCGCCCCCTGAGATGGATAAAAACGGCTGGATTTTGCTGCTCAACTCGTATACCACTAACACAATATTAGCCAGAATACGATTTTTACACTAGTGGGGCTGCATAGAACATATTATTGTAAAAAAAAAAATGTTAACACTATTCACACACACTCTCACGTGAACTCTCACACAACCTCACATTCCCTCACACACACACATTTGAACCAAATCTTACACACACTTCAATTTTCACACACACTGTTACACAGTCAATCCCTTGCGAACGCGCAACACTCATTACACGCAAAACGCGCTCACACACTACATTCACACACACACAAACTCACACAATTCCACCTTATCTCATTTACAGAACAATCCATTTTTGTTGATATTCACTAAATCCATTCAGCAAGAAACATGAAATGCTTTATTGGACCCCCAAAAAATTCTGTGGTGAGCCCAATCTGGCCCGCGGGCCTCAAGTTGGACACCCGCCCCTTTTAATGCCTCACAGTGTCATTGAGTGGTAAAAAAGTTCACGGTTGACACGCTGATATTGTGTCATTTGCTCGTCAAAGTCTTCACGCCTCGTTTCGTTTGCCTGTCGTACAAAGAAGAAAAAGAGCAGGGGAGGGTGCGTTTGATTCAAACGCCATTAGAGCGAGGAGCGAGGAGCGTGGAACATGGCGCGCGCTTCATTCACACGCCAACATTAGCGAGTAATGAATCGTGCGCGCAGGTGTACTCGTACATCATTACCGCTCGCTTCCCCAGTGATGAAGACTATTATTCTGCCAAATTGATTCGGATTCCGCCGCCGTCATAATGGCCACCGCAGAAAAGATGTAACCATCAACAACGTTTTCCCCGCCGAGAAAGAAGAAGAAGAAGAAAAAAAGAAAGGAGCCGGGCCTTCCTCAAATGACTTTTTTTTTCTTCTTCTCCGAGCCGCCTATCATGAAATGTTGGCGATTATCTCCCATATGAAACGCTCAAATTGAATTCCGTCTCTTTTTCATTTAAGTAATAATTGAGTCGACATTTGGGAGCACTTCAAAGGCGGCGGGGCCTTCGGGCGTCCTCGTAAATTACGGTATCAATTCGGGATTGGCCATTAGCTCGGTGTCAAGTGCGCACGAGGTGCCCCTCCTTGTCATCGCCGTCTTCAGCCTACTACTTTCCTCTTTTCTTTTCTTCTCGCCTTCTGCGTCGCCACTCTGACTATAGCCAGTGCGTGCATACATGAGAGCGGGAGAGTGACTTTGAGACTGCAAGCGTGAGAGAGAGAGAGAGAGAGAGAGAGAGAGAGAGTATGTGTGTGAGAGCGAGAGCAAGCATGAGACAATGTGATTGAGTGAGGATGTGAGTTGAGATCGGGAGTGAGAGAGCATGAGTTAGTGGAAAATGAGAGAGTTAGTGTGAGAGAGTAAGTATGTGTGAGAGTGTGAATGAGCGTGAGTGTTCAATTGTGTTTGAGACTGTGAGGGAGAGTTTGAGTGAAAATCCCGAGAGAGCAAGAGCGTGTCTAAGTGTGTGAGAGTAAGAGCAAGACCATGTGAGAGAGTGTGTGTGAGAGAGACAGACAGAGACATTTTAATGTAACACCACAAAAACTTTTATGTGTTGAGCATAAAATATACGTTTTCTGTACAGGGTCCATGTTTGATCTGTAAATAAGTACACACACACACACACACACACACACACACACACACACACACACACACACACACACACACACACACACTCATGCTCACTGGACAGTTCATTAGGTACACGTAATCATGGAAAGACATTTATTGTTGTATTTAATCATCAATCATAATTATTATTAATAATAAAATGTGTAAATGATATTTAAAAACCTGAAATGAAATAAGAATTTGTTTTTGGTGATTAAAATACTTTGATAGTACGGCCAGGCGTCCCTAATGAAGTGTCCAGCGGGTGTGTGTCTGTCATTGTGGTTTTGTTTCCACCTTGTGCTTGTCACCTGAATGCGGCCTACTCTGGAGGTGACACGTATTGTCTTGGATTAATGCAAGTGTAAATATGCGCACCCCCCCACCCCCCCACCCCCCCCCCCCCCCCCCACACACCTCCTCACTCCTTCCTGTTAAGTTATTCATAGAAGTGCTGATTGCAGCCGCTCGTCACAGCTAAATGAGCTGCGCGTTTGTTATTGTGGAGTAATTAGGAGCGCCATCACGCCGCTCCGAGATGACAGGGTCACTTAAATAGTTTCTTTCCGTCTCCTTCTCGCCCGAATTACGGAAGCTGCGGCGGCGATGTCGGCGAGTACGAGTTTGAGTGCAAGGCAATCCTTATCTCGGGCAATTAATCGCAGCCGCTCGTAATTGTGGCACAATTATTCAAAGCTCCTGCACAAGTCAGCCCAAAGTTGCGCAAGGATACTCACTTTATATAAAATACTAACAGAAGTATGCTAGCCCAATGCTAACATATAAAGCAAAAAATTCCATAGACGGGTAGCAAAAAATGTGCATCGCTGTCACAGTAATGATTAAACCAAATGTTCAAGCAAATCATTAAATTTTGTTAAATGAAAGCCGATTAGCATAATGCTAACATAACGTGAAACGTCATACACAGATGGGCTAATCAATGATGATGATGATGTCATGGTAATTACCGTAGAAGCCTTCAAATTGCTACCGTCACATTCAACAACATACCATTTAAACACCAAAAATGTCCACCATCTTGATGCTAACGTGTAAATATGATAGGCGAGCTAATTGAAGTTAGCGTAGATATTATGGTACTATATTACTTTCAAATGACAGTTATAGTGACTTACAGGAAGCTGCAATAAACACCAATTTAAAACAGCTATCTCAATACTAGCATATAATCCCAAAAGATTGGCGAACAGATGCTAGCGTCGAGGCTAAGGTCATTTTAACCTCGCATACGTATAAAAACAAAACGTGTTCCACCAATCATATCATAACAAACTAGTTTAATGCTAACATGTAGGCTAATGAGAAACACAGAAGACATGCTAACAGAAATTAGCATCAATGCTGTGGTCATTCTGAAGCGTACAGTGACAAAGTTTTCTCCTTGTTCCTAAGAAATTAAGAAGTAGAAGTAGAGCTCAGCTCAGCGGGCACAAAGTGGGTACTACACTGAAGCGCACAAATCTTTAGATTTTGTTACCTCCAAGAAATAAATACCCCAACTCTTTAATGAGTTATCATTTAAAAAATGCAATTTCTGGGAACCAATATTAGGAGAAAAAAAAGCTGCTGAATGAATGCAACAAATGTGACGAGACCCTTAAAGAACGTAAATGCTTGGTCGGCGGAATTAAAGACGGAGGTGCGTGCGCCGCGAGCCGTACTTTGCTACGAGGCGGGCGAGTGGCGGGAAGGCTCGTCACTGAATGCAAACGAGCTTCGCCAAATGAAAATGTCACCGCGTAAAATGTTGTCGGTGCGCTTTGGCCATCCAACGGATGACAAATCCACATTCTTCCCTAAATAAAAAGCCGGGCCGCCCGGGCCGCCCGCCCCGGCTAATAATCAGGGGCAGAACAAAAAAGCGGCGTGATTAACGATAGCAATTTATTGTATCTGCCGACTGGCCGGCTGTTGCCGCGACGGCGCGGCGGTTATCATAATTCATATCGTAAATAAGCGCGGGGCGGCCAATCAGGAGGAGGCGCCCGTGTCATCCCAAATAACCTTTGATAACAATTACCATAGAAGGCCTCCAGTCACAATGTTATCTGCTCGCCGTTCTCCCCGTGTAGCCTACAACACTATTACCATATAGATTAGACTATTTACAATGCGCCTGCACACGCAACGAGCACAACCACCGCATCCGTCTGTCTGTCCGTCTCAAAGTGGGAGCGGGAAGTCTCCGTGTCGTCGGTGTTGTGCGTTCTGGTTATTTAACCTTTATTTATCCAGGTAAAGCAATCTTTTTTTTTTTTGTGCGAGTGCGTTTGTATGTGAAAGTGTGAGTTTTTGGTGTGTGTGTGTGCTCAATATCTTCGGCTCACACAGTGCGGTTGATCTGTTTGTGTGTCCCTGCAGGGTTTGGGAAAAAAGTTGATCTCAGCGGGAAAAAGAAGGGTGATAAGTGTCGGAGATTAGCCGACCATATCTTGTCCGCGGTGTTCTTTCTTTCTTTCTTTTATTTTTTATTATTATTTTTTTTTACTGTATCTGTTGATAGGAATTCTCTGATACGCGCACACACATGCACTTAAAAATGGACGAGTACTTTCAAACACTACGTATGCGAAATACTAAAAGTGAAGCAAAAAAAGATTTGGATATATTTAGCCACATGCTGCTTCACCAAGTCATTAGGATGTGATCACTTTCTAACAACACAATTTTAGCAAAGACCAAAAAAAAGGATGCGAAAAAGGAAAAATTCTAAATGAAGGACAGAGTGTTATATAACCTGGCCTTGAAGCCGATTTGTAAAATGAGCCACATGCTGCTTCACCCGATTAGACGAATTGAGCAAAAAGTCATACGAAAGACACCTTTTTATCTTTTTTTTTCTTTAATCTGGCCTATTAATCCGCTCTAATATCTCCAGATTTTAGATTTTTTTTTTTAAAACCTGCAGCCACATGCTGCTTCACCAAGTCATTAGAATGTGATCACTTTCTAACAACACAATTTTGGCAAAGACCAAAAAAAAGATGCAAAAAAGGAAAAATTCTAAATTAAGGACAGTGTTATATAATCTGGCCTTGAAACCGATTTGTAAAATGAGCCACATGCTGCTTCACCCGATTAGACGAATTGAGCAAAAAGTCATACGAAAGACACCTTTTTATCTTTTTTTTCTTTAATCTGGCCTATTAATCCGCTCTAATATCTCCAGATTTTAGATTTTAAAAAAAAAATCTGTAGCCACATGCTGCTTCACCAAGTCATTTTGATATGATCACCCGTTGTCGTCAATTTACACCACATTGACTTTAGCAACGACCGCAAATCGGGAGCAAAAAGTCGTAGGAAGGACATGTTTTTTTTTGCCTTTAATCTGGCCTTTAATCCGCTCTAATATCTCCAGATTTTAGATTTTTTTTTTTTAAACCTGCAGCCACATGCTGCTTCACCAAGTCATTTTGATATGATCACCCGTTGTCGTCAATTTACACCACATTGACTTTAGCAACGACCGCAAATCGGGAGCAAAAAGTCGTAGGAAGGACATGTTTTTTTTTTGCCTTTAATCTGGCCTTTAATCCGCTCTAATATCTCCTTTTTTTTTTCTAGACGCGAGTGGAATAGGAAGCATTTTTTTCCCGTCTTCTCAGGTGGGAAGCAGCAATGACGGCAGGCGTCGTCGTCCTCCCTCGCGGTTCCTCGTGTGGGCCCGCCTGACAGCATCTTTATTCAAATGAAGATGCCGTCAAGGCAGATTAAGTGCTCGCCAGCCCACACGGGATGTTCCTGCCAAAAAGTACACATCACATCTCGTCGAGTCCTCGTCTTCAAAAAAAAAAAAAACATCCCACATTGTCTCTATCGCCCGCTAATCTCACGACCGGCTTAGGGGAACGCTCGGGAATTTGTCGTCTTGTGAAGTCCTTCACCTTGTCCTTGTTCTCGCTCGCTAGCTCGCGCTAATTCTTGCTTTTATCCGCGGGACGTCCTGCCCGGACAAACTTCGACGTCCTTGCGAATATTTTTCCGCTTGTCTTTGTAGGTGGACCAAAAAAACAAGAAAATAACTTTGTCCAGTTTAAGGCCGTGTCCTGGTACAGTAAAACAGGGGTGTCAAACTCGTTTTAATTCAAGGGCCCCTTTCACCCAAATTTGACCTCAAGTGGGCCAGACCAGTAGTCTGTGGCTTAAAAGGGTCTAATGAAGGTCAAAATATTTCCCTTTTTTTTTTATGCAAATAATTAAACGTACATTCTGACAATATTCCCAATGGATCAAAAAACGAGTGCAAATTTTTTGCATTAAATCCTGTGAAATAATGACCTTGCCAGCGAGCTGAATTGATGATTGGGGGGGGGGGGGGGGACAAACCTAACGAATGGACGATGCAATTAATTACAGAATTACTCATCATTTCCTTGTTGAATGTTGAACAGCGAGAGTCGCTTTGTGCATTTTTATCTGGTAAAGATGTTCGTGCTTTTTTTTCTTCTTTTTTTTCCTAAAACGAGACAGAAGACGACATTTTCATCCGTTGCCTTGATTGGTCAAAACAAACGTGCAAAGTAGCCCAGTAGAAGGCTAACGTTAATTGTAACCAATTAAACAAGTGCTGCTTTACCCACGCGGAGCAGCAACGCATACAAAACAGAATCCAGTAACCGTATTTTTTTAACGCGTTTAGAAGTAGTTCTGACTTGATTTGGAATTTTTTTTCGCCAATCTGTGCGCCGTCACATGCAGCTGAACAGGAGGCGTCCGCTCCCAAAGATGGAATCCACAAAAGTGATTTTCTCCCGCCGCCGCTAAATCTCTTGATCACTTTAATTTTTTGCTAGGCTGCTCGGTGGCGGCAAGAAGGAGAAAAAAAAAAAAAAAACGAGGCGTTATCAGCGTCTTGGGCCGAGAGGTACGCAAGGACGGCGGCGGGCGGAGCTGAATCGGCAGAGATTAGGACCGAATGCGCCACTCGCTGGCTGGGGGTGCAGCATGTAAGGGGCTTACGGCACAGCCTGTATGAGTTCAGGTGAAAGGACGTGCGCTTTTACATAAAAGTGGACAAATCCGCCCACAATGCATTTTCCCGCCGAAACACAATGTGGCCGTGCTATCTGCGGACCTCACCTCACGTTACACCCCCCCCCCCCCCCCCCCGGCACCCCACCCCACCTCACCGCGCCACTGCTGCTATCCAAACAGTGAAGAAGATGGCGAGCGCGGGTGGCGGTCCAGGGAGATACGGCATCCAATCAAAGTGTGTTTGTCCACTCTGAACGGGAGCACCGACTGCTTCATGGGGCAATTTCGTGCACCAAAAGTCACTTTTTGACAACTTTGGCTTCTGTTTACACGCCGCAAACTTGCTGGTTAGCGTCTGCTAATAAACAAAAACATAAATATTTAGCACCATTTATTTCTTAAATTAAGTGGTTCAGATATTGGATGGATGGATGGATATTCATTTTATATATATTCTTTTTTTTCTTTTTCTTTTTTTTTTTTTAGAAAAAGGAACACCTTAAACCAAATATGATTTATTTAAAAAAATGTTTTACAAATTGCGTCTAAAAAATACATTATAATAAAATAAAGTAAAAAAAAATATATATATATATTTGGACATAAATTTTAATAATAGACCATTTATACCTATAAACGTACATTTGAAATGAATTTGCTAGTGCTAGCAGAGGCTAGCATGGAAACCATGTGACGTCAGAAGAGCGATCGTGGGCACGTTCCTTCCTTCTTATTTTGACTTAGTGTACTTACCGTAGTTCACAAACAAATATGGCCGACCTTCTGTGCTTGTGGTCCTCCAATCGTGTCATCGCAATCTTACCAATGAAATGGGCATGCCGGTGCTTCTCTCAATCTCATTAGCACAACCGTATGCCATCCACGGTTGCATTTTTACCGTATTCAAGCTAGGTGATCTTAGCGAATGGCAACGTAAGATGGCCGCCGGTGGGTTCACTTCTCCCGATTGGCGAGTAAGCGGCATTGTTAGTCCATTCATATATAAATCCGTGGTCATACGTCTAATTTTGAAAGGAATGCGATGTGTTTCTGGTCATTTGAAGTTGACCTTAATTAATGCTGAATGAAACGAACCATCGTCGCTCCCGCGCGTCATTTTCAACGTTATGGGGATGAACTTTCGTCGCCACGAAGAATATGTCACAGCAAATAGACAAATTTGATTGGACGGTTCGTTTTGAACCGGGTCGAAACACGGTAGGCGGGCTGCCCAGACTCTCTTTCTTTCTTTCAAAAAAGTGGGTGTGGCTTGCCAGGCTAAGCGGCAGCGCTCTAACAAGTGTGATAGAATCATCGTTTGACATAAAAGTCTCTTTTTTTGAGGGGGGGGGGGGGGTTAATCTAAATCTCTTGTTGGTGACGTAAGTTTATCAGGAAAGAAGGTGAAGGTCCTCGGCACTTTTTGTTCTTTATCTTGCGAATGTGGCGTACGCCGCGCTAGGCTAACAAAAGAGTCTCATTCAACACATCCAAAAGCGCTGTCTGGCTGCCCATTCTGGCTGGAACAATAGCTTGAAAAAAATATATTAAAAAAAACACCCAAAAAGTGAAGCGATATCTCGATGGCTCTTAACATCAATTTGTGACACTATTAATCAATTTGGACCCCCCCGACCTGAGCGTTTGCTTCCTCTTTTCTTCCAAGGAGAGCGAGGAGCTGCTGGTGATCGGGCGCAGGTTAAATAGGCGGCGCGTGTTTTAGGAGAACGCCCCCGAAACACTTAGCTGCTGATTAGCATAAACTGATAGCGCTATCAGGAGCGGGCCATTGTGGTGACCCTGGAGCACCCCCCACCCCCCACCCCCCCACCCCCAACCCCAGCCCTCCATCTTCCCACCCACCACCTCCTCCCCCTGTCCCCCAGTGAGGAGGTCTTATCTGGGATGCACAGAGGCCTCACCAGCCTCCTGGGGAGGTAGGTGGGGAAGGGATGGGATTGGGGCGGGGTGGGGGTGGGGGGGGGGGTGGAGGGTGTCATTGGATGTGTCCTCTGTTTCATGCCTTCAGAATGATAATAATAATAATCATAATAAACTTTATTCCTCTCGAATAGTCGCTGCTTAAAAAAAAAGAAGAAGATGAAATACGATTAGTCAAGACTGTCGGGATAAACCATTCTTTCTGGAAACCTTGGCAACCGCCACCACCACACAAAAAAAAGAAGAAGCATAAATGTCACATAAAGGTTGAATTAAGCGGCTAATTAAAGCATGATGGGGGGGAAAAAAACGTCTCTGCTGTGATGTCAAGTGTTAGCCTATGCTCTATGTTGTTACTCGTTAGCACAATGATAGGAACAAAAAGCTAAAAGTGGGGAGACCAGAAAAGTCAATTTTTTGGACCAAAAAATGTTTTGTGGAAATGCAAAAATATGCAATTAAAAAAATAATAATAATAATGCTTCCAAAAATAAACAAGGAATGTAATGTTTTTAAAACTGAAAATGCAAAAACAAAACAAGTCACTCTGACCCTCAACTTCAAACACAAACTGTAAATAAAAAAATCAATCAATAAAATAAGATGTTGACAGAGTTGTTCCTGGTTCTTGGATGGATGACCCAGGACTCATCGATGAGGTGAACGGGACATTTAAGGTTGGTTCTAGCGTTTTGTCACCGTGCTCCCCAACCAAAAGTAAAGTGTTAACCTTTGCCAAGGCAAAAGTCCTAAACGTAAATTATGTTTACTTGCGCACTACTTCCTGTTTTCCTTGAAGGATGATGAAGACAGGAAATTTAAGGTTTAGTTTTTTCAAAACCTTCCGCCAGTTTTTAAATGTAGTTTGTGTGTTTACTTGAAGACTGCTTCCTACTTCCTGGTGGATGACGCAAGACTCACTTAAGGTGGACTGCAAATGGAAGTTGTTGTTTTGTTTCTTTTCCAAAACCTTCCGCCAATGCTGTAAAAGTGTAAATATACTTTGGCAGTTTGTCAATATGAAGAATGATGACGATAGCCGCCCGAAGTGCTTTTGGGGATGTTTCCGTAGCGTAGCATTCACAAGCAGCAACCGATGCATTGTTGGTTTAAGCTAGCGGACAAGCCTGGCAAGAACATCTGAGCAGTCCATGTATTGCTTTATGCGTACTTTCATTTGAGGCCGCGACTGATGACATTTCACAAGATCACGAGGACATAAGAATAGACAAAAACTGTGTTAGCTTTTGTGTGTTTAGTTGCAGACTACTTCCTACTTCCTGGTGGCAAAACTCACTTAAGGTGGACTGAAACGTTAAAGGTGTTGTTTGGATTTTTTCAAAACCTTCTGCCAATGCTAAAACGTACTTTGTGTGTTTACTTATAGGCTGCTTCCTACTTCCTGGTGGATGAGGCAAAGACTCACTTAAGGTGGACGGGACATTTAAGGTGGAATGTGACGTTTTGTCGGCGTTCCAGCAAACTTGTAGCAAAAGAAAGTAAAAAGTGTGCCGCTTGTGTTTGTAATGTCGTCGTTGTTTGTGTGTTTACTTGAAGACTGCTTCCTACTTCCTGGTGGATGATGCAAGACTCACTTAAGGTGGACTGCAAATGGAAGTTGTTGTTTTTTTTCTTTTCCAAAACCTTCCGCCAATGCTGTAAAAGTGTAAATATACTTTGGCAGTTTGTCAATATGAAGAATGATGACGATAGCCGCCCGAAATGCTTTTGGGGATGTTTCCGTAGCGGAGCATTCACAAGCAACAGCCGATGCATTGTTGGTTTAAGCTAGCGGACAAGCCTGGCAAGAACATCTGAGCAGTCCATGTATTGCTTTATGCGTACTTTCATTTGAGGCCGCGACTGATGACATTTCACAAGATCACAAGGACATAAGAATAGACAAAAACTGTGTTAGCTTTGTGTGACTACTTCCTACTTCCTGGTGGCAAAACTCACTTAAGGTGGACTGAAACGTTAAAGGTGTTGTTTGGATTTTTTCAAAACCTTCTGCTAATGCTAAAACGTACTTTGTGTGTTTACTTATAGGCTGCTTCCTACTTCCTGGTGGATGAGGCAAAGACTCACTTAAGGTGGACGGGACATTTAAGGCGGAATGTGACGTTTTGTCGGCGTTCCAGCAAACTTGTAGCAAAAGAAAGTAAAAAGTGTGCCGCTTGTGTTTGTAACGTCGTCGTTGTTTTGTGCCACCTGTCTGCGGCGTCGGCCTTGTTCCGCCTCCTACGGAAAAACGTGATGAAAGCGGCGGCGAGGGGGAACACAATGGTGACACATTTCTTGAAGGTAAGGCACTTTGTGAAGCGCTTAGCGCGCACGTATCACTTTGCCATTATGATGCAAATGATAAGAGCCGAGCGCTTCCTCTTCCACTTTCGCCGCGGCGCATTATAGCGCCGCACCTACAGACGCACGCGCATCCTTTCTGGCCGTCTCCCGTTGCATATCGCTTTTGTTTGAGCTGATTGGATCTGCCGCGATCACATGTTTACCCGCCGCCTTATCTCTTTGAGAAACCTCCGTCACGGCTAGCGGAGAGTAACGAGTGCCTCTCTCTTTTTTTTTTTTTTTGTGTTTTCCTTTTATTTCCGAGACGGGAGCGCACACACGGGCCTTTTGTGTGTATATGCTAATAGGCCGGCTAACACCCTTTTCACACTGTTTGTTTAGGCGAAATGATGCAACTTGCCAGACATCCCTGTTTTTTTTTTCTGCTGATGTTCACGTTTTTTTCCCGCGCCTTTCTTTCTGTGACTGGAGGAGGAGGACGAGGAGGGGGCGGGCTGTGGGGGAAAATCCACAAAGGTTTTGTCATCAATGCTCAACTGACAATAGCAACAAAAACATTAAAGGGAGAAAAGATGTGTTTCTGTGTTAAACAATTAGTGCTGCAGCATTAGAGGCGATCAGAGGGGAGACAAAAGCCAGGCAGCGGCGGGGGTTTACCCCCCGATACAAAGAAACAAACACAGATGCGCCGAGCCGCAGCCAAGCCGCGTCCGACGCCATCTTCCGCCAGGGACGTTCCGCAAGCGGGTCCGTGCTCAGGTTCGGCCGCAATCCCGCCGTCTCCGGGCCCCGTTCTGGGTCAGCGCCTCGGACGGACTTTTTGCCAAGGGGACGGGCAAACAAGAAAGGCAGGCCCACGCGGCGAACACACAAACGCGCTCAGGATCAGTCGGTTCGTTCGGAAATCACAAAATTGAATTTCTTTCTGTTCCATCAACATGGATCGGTTGTGATTGTCTTAAGTGGAAGTCAACCTTAAATATTTCTTGACAATAATTGTTATACGTGACCTCACTAGTCAAAACATGACATTCTGATTAATATTACATTTGGGGAATATGAGTTATGAAGCAAAAATCTCAGGGGCGGCCATTTTGCTTTACTTGTCATCTTCAGTCAACTGCAAATGGCAAAATGGCCGCCCTCTGAGATGGATAAAAACGGCTGGATTTTGCTGCTCAACTTTTCTTTCTTGCCGTATAGTTGAACCCTTTAGAAAAAGATAAATCCACTCATCTCATGGGGCGGCCATTTTGCCCTGTAATCTTCACAGTAAAGGGCAGGCTCAGGTAACGACCGGTACGGCTTACCTGGTTTCTCGGTTTGGTCACGTGACATTGGCAAGTGAAGCCGGCCCGACACGGCGATGTCATTTTCTGACAACAGAAAATGGCCGCCCCCTGACATGGATTAAATAGGGTGGTGTTTGCTGCTCATTTCCTATTCCACAAACACAATGTTAATAAGGAACACTGTGTTTAGGCGAGTGGTGGCACACACAAAATATTGTTGTCAAGATTGTTTTTTTTTTGTTTTTTTTACTTCCTCTTTAAAAATACTTTGGATGAACACGCATCAATTTGGCGAAATGAATGGCCAAATCAGAGTTGTTGTTTTTTTCCCGTCCAATAATGCCAATACGGCTTCCCAAAACTGAAGTTCCACTTTTGGAGAAAAACCATCATTGAAATATTCCCCCAAAGCCAACATCTTTTTTTTTTGGTGATTAGTGTAAACACGCAGTAATCGATTCGTGATCATTAAATCCATGCTAAATGTTGCCGATCGCTTCAGCTTGTGTGGCCGAGCACCCCCGTCCATCCATCCATATGTGGAAGACTGTAAGTGGGCAAGGACGCCCCCCCCCCCTGCCACCCCTACCATCACCCCCCCTCATACCTCCAACAGCGTCTCATGCACGTCCATGTGAATGGCAGTAGTGTTTGCGCGTGTGCGTGCCACTTAACCCCGTGACCGCCGGCGGAACGAGCCCCTCGGAATGAGCCGCTTGGCTTCTGGCCCCCCACCATAGGCGCGGTGTACCTTACCACCCCAGGAGAGACGCAGTCGCGCACTGTGTGCTACATCAGACGCTGCGTTAAAAAAAAATTTTTGGAACCAAGAAAAATGGGAATTTGAAAAAGTTGCCCCTCGCCATATTGATGACATCACTTTTTAGGATTTTGCACAAATCAAATTTGATATCAAAGAAAGAAGATAAAGTGCATTATGTCTTCTCATTCGACACTCATGTCACTCACCAGACCAGGCCACCTTTTAAAGCCACACGTATTCAAAATACAGATATGACAGAGACCCCAAGTGGACAAAAAATAATAATGCACCTGCACCTCATATTTTGGTGTTATGCATGAATCTTCAAAAAGTGTTGTGTTGCTATTTTGTGGATTTTTGTCAATTGTAATTGCAAAGGTGGGCATTCCATCAATATTGACATAAGGTCCATCTGTCGGTCAATGGTGGACACCCATTTTGTTGACAATTGCCGATTGATGAGAAACACCGAAAAATTGACGAACTAAGCATTGCCGGAAGGGGGTTTTCATCCGTCAATGTAATCGTCAATCCGTTTATAAATTTGGCAATCTGTCAAAGACGGACGTTCCATTTTGCTGCCGGGTTGATTTTCTACTTTGATTTCTCTAAACTTTGCCTTCATTGAGATTTAGTAGACAAAATCTTGCCAAGTGAAATTTCCCTCTTCTAATAATTTTGCTTCATTGAAGCCAGATATTCTTGTTTTTAAGCACACAATTTGAAATATTAAAATATCTTAGTCGGCAAAGACGAGCACCTTTTGCCTTGATTTGAAAGATTTTGTGGTGGCTTGCGTTTTTTTTTTTTTTTCCAGTGATGGGGGCAAAGCTCCAAAGCTGTTTAGACTCGTCCTCGACCCCCCCCCCCCCCCCCCCTCCTCTCTCCCGACCACCGCCACCCCTCCAACCCACCCCACACACGACGGGCGTCCCGGATGCCGCCTGCGTTCGTTCACCTGCATGAGGGAGGAAGTGGTCGTCACTTCTTGAAAGGCAGGAAGTGTTTGATTCCTTCACTAAAAGAACCTTCCATCAAAAGCGCTGACTGACGAGACCCCAACCCTCACCCCCCCCCCCCCCACTCCCCAACCCCTTGATTTACAGGACCACCATTTCATTTCATTGTGCGGTGGCGTGCGTGCATGCGTGTGTCAGCAGGTGTTGTGCGCCATCCACCTTTTAGCCGCCATCATCCTAAGTGGCTGAAAAAAATTCCTGTAAACACGCCACCGACGCCATTTTGTATGCACCTTATAACTGCAGCTATTTTGCGCCGCTGTGGGCACGCGCAATATTACTTTCAAAATGGCCTCGGCAAATCAGCTCCCCAGCAGCAGCGCCGGCCGCCTGGAGACAGATGCTAGCACTTTGCTAACAGTGCTAACGTATCCCACATGAGACTTTAGCGGCCGCCCGCTAAGCCGTTAGCATGTTGCTAACTTGGAGATGTTTCATCTTGCAGCTGTTGTTTTGCTTGGAAGGAAACCCGCAAGGCCATTTGATTCCCTCGCAAGACCAGTCGCTTCATTCGTTCACATTGATTGGAAACGAGGTTCGAGGGTCATCGCAATTTGAATTCTGTAACGGTGTACTAATAATTTGTTATTCTACTTGCATGACTTAGTTTTTGTTCTTGAACTGAGTATATTTCTCTGATGACTTTTTACTTTTATTCCCTGCACTCAAAAAAGAGATTTTCTTTTTTAACCTCCCCGGGGGAAATTTCATTACACCCGTTAGCAAAGTTAGCAAGAGAAAAAAAAATGTTCTTTGTAATTTGATGCAAAGTCGTCCTTATCCAAGCTTGTCACCGTCATCTGAGGGCGCTCGGAATGTTGTGACGCGTTTGTGATATTTGAATATTCCCCGCCAGGCCCCTTCCTGAGCAATGTGTGGCGCCGAGATAGCCCGTTAGCATTGGTAGCCTGGTTAGCTCGGCTAGCCCGGCGAGGGCGTCCTTCAGTGCGCGTTTATCACGCGCGCGCAGTGCGCCCGTTTTGTGGCAATGAGGCTCACCTGAATTTCCTGCAGGCCTTGGGATAAAACAAAAAAAAACAAAAAAACTAAATTTGTGGTCAATAAACTTTACCCAATTATTGCACTCATCTTCATGAATGTACAGCCAGTAGCTACTGCGCGCTAGTCGATGTCAGAGCACTTCGAGGCAAACCACTGGCTGGTTGCCAACTAATGAAAGTGGAAATACAGTCAAATCTCGAACACCGCTATTTGTTGCTTTGGGAAAGGAACCAGGCAGGCCCACGAATAGCAAAAAAATTATAATCAAAAATGTGGGGGGGGTGTGGGGGGGGGGGGTTAAACCTGAAAAAATATTCAAAAAACACTGAGCTGTTTCAATATACAATTTTTCCACACAAAAAAAACTCCCAAAATGTTTTAAAACTCTCATGAATGCCGAACTGCAAAAATGTGTGCGACTGTGTACACAAATAATAAAGCTGGTAGCCAATGATGTCAACAATGGAGTGGTCGCCAATTGTCGTTGAGCGCCGATATGCAATTTGGATGCTTGAAAGTCCATCGAGCGTAAATCGCGGTTGTCGGTGCCGATTTATGCAATGAAACGGAATGGTCGCTGTGTGCATCGGGTTTCTGGGTTGCCGGTTCAACTCGACCACAGACGTGAATGATGACTTTGCGGCGACCTTTGCCGCCAAGGCGCCGCCCACCGCCGCCGCCGCCGCCGCCGCCGCCGCCGCCCCTCCCCTCGGCGCAAAATGGAAATGGCTTAGCGCTATCTCGGTTGCCGTGGCAACCATCTGAGTCCCCCCCGTCTCGCCGTGGAGAAATGAGTTGGGAGCAGGCCGCGGAGAGACGCGGATTAAACATGATCCCGCCGACAGCCTGTCAATCAAACGTCGCCTTCCTGGAAAAAATAGCGAGAAGGAGAAGCGGCTCGCTTTCTTATTAGCGCCGTCGTTTTTGCCTCCTCAAAACAAACGAGCGACGGATTCGTTTAATTAGGTAGCCGAAGACGAATGGCGGCACTCGGTCTGCTCCCGAGAAACGCCGTCTGGTTATTCCCAACGGCTCGTTTATGACCAAACGCGTTGGCAAAACTAATCTCACCTTTTGGCGGACCCCCCCCCACTCACCTTTCGGCTCACTTTCCAGCTCGCGCCCGCAACTTGCTTGGTCGACTTGGTGTTAATTACACGACCACACACACACGCACGGAAATGACCTAACTCACCAAAATGTTGCTTCACGTTGCCGACATTGTTCCGCTAAAACAGGAAGCTAAATGGTACTGCAGGTGTAAATTAGCATTTATGTTTTATGCCCGTTATTAATTCATACATCGGTGCGAGGCAATGCGTGCAAAGCGTCTTGCCCATGGACACGGCGACGCATGACTTCTGGAGAGCGGGAATCGAACAGCGGACCTCCAATTGGTGGACGACCGGCTCTCACTCTCGAGCCACGGCTGCCGCAATATATATCATATATTTTAATATATATCATATATATTAATATTTACATCTACAAATGAGTATTTTGATCTTAATTATGTTTACAACGAACTAAATTGTCGATGTTTATTGGCTTGGCGTTGATGACATTACAACACACTGTCATGTCTCGCCGCTTGTTAAGTTCTCAGGTTTTAAGTCTTGTCTTTCATGTCTGCTTTTATTTTGAAGTTACGGTTTCCTCTTGTGTCAGCAACTTTACTTCCTGCCCCCCTGTTTCCTCGTTATGCTGATTGTCTCCACCTGCGACCCATCCTCTGTGTATAAAGAGTCCTAAGCTAAACCTTCGTAGCGTCAAAGTGTTACCTTGTTTCATATCCGAGTATATTTGTGCTTTTTGTCAATTTTGCTAAAGTCCGTTTTTGCCTCGAGCTTTTTTTTTGTGCCACTTTTGTTCCTAGTTATCGCCACACCTTGCTGAGTTCCTAAGTTGTTTTGCTGTGAATTTTTTGTTAATACTTTCAGATCACTGTAGACTATTCTACGACGCCGTATTACGGCCACATATAATTTTATTTTATTTTTTTTAGAGGGGGGGGGGTAATATTCTGAGAAAAAATCCCACAAATTTGCCACTTTGTAAAGTGGCAAATATTATCTCAGTGTCATATTTTTTTTCAAATCTTTCCTGGTTAATCAAATGACGTCAACGAACTCGGCACTGAACCTGAAGACGCCATTTCCCTTTTTTGTCTGAGAGGACTTCTTCCAAAAGTGTCAACATGATCACATTTTCAAGTTTCTTGCGTGATTCATGAAACGTAAATCATTGAAAAAAGCCGCTTCCTGTGACCCTTCCGGGAGAGCTCAGAAAAAAATATGTATGAAAAGTGAAGGAGGGGAGAAATATCATCTTTTGGTCCCGTTTGAGTTGTGTTAAGATTATTAGTATTAATGAGTTTTAAACACACATTGAAGAATATGCAGCGAAGAAAGTCATACTTTGTAGTAAAACTGTTGAGATCATGTTTTTGAAAAACTTTTTTTTTTTTTTAGAAGAACAGGAGGCGGGTGTGAATGTGACATC
Source organism: Leptonotus elevatus (assembly GCF_054856555.1). NCBI lineage: Eukaryota > Metazoa > Chordata > Actinopteri > Syngnathiformes > Syngnathidae > Leptonotus > Leptonotus elevatus. The sequence continues at coordinate 1,825,908 of NC_141255.1, forward strand.
ATCGCTTTTGCTCCTAAACTGCAACCTGGCAGAAAGGGCGGCATGGCCCAGTGGTAGAGTGCATGGTTGTCTCCCAAGCGGGAGGTTGTGGGTTGCGACCATGTTGAAGTGTCCTTGAGCAAGACAGTGAAGGCCGGATTTGCTCCCGGTGACATTTTTGCAGTGCATAATGGTGCATTCAGTTACAACTTGTGTTTTTAAGTTCTCAAAAGCTGGTTTAGTTTACATTTATTCAGAAAGGCAGAACATGTTAGACCGATTTAACATAATTCAATTGGTTGTAACTTTGTCTTGAGTGAATTTGTAAACCAAAGCAAAATCTTTGGAATTTTCTTTAGGTTTGGATTTCAATCTCTATTATTAGGCATATTATTTATGTTCCTGATATATCAAGATTTTCTCGCCTCCAACTCATGGCCACCCACTCATGGATTATCATAGAGTGTGTGTGTGTGGAGGGGGGGGGGGGTTGTTTGTTAAACATGGACGCCCCCCTCCCCTCGATATCCATCTAATGGTTGCCAGGATACAACAAAACTGTGAGTCATAATAGAGAAATGAGAGATTAATGTTAAGATGCATGTGGTGTGTGATGACTGATGTGTGTGATATTTGTGTGTGTCGGGGGGGGGGGGGGGTGTTTTTGTGAGGGGGTGGGGCTGATGAATGATGAGAACTAAATGATCATCCAAATGCTGGTGCGAGATGGCAGGTCGATGCAGTTAATTTCAGGTTGAAATTGACACACTAATTACGGGCTGCAAGACTGGCGGGAGAGATTAGAACCCCCCCCCCCCCCCAACCCACACACCCACAAACCACAGCACCCCCCAACCCCTCCTCCTTCCCATTATCAGATCCCCTCTCTCCTATTTTGGCAATTAAACAGGCTAAAAAGCATTCCTCGGCCCCACGCGGCACGGGATTGGAGGTGTGCGCGCGCGTGCGCGCGCGGGGCTCATTGTGATGTGTTGGATGCAATAAATTCTCCGCCCGCGCGTGGAACAAAACACGTCGCGCTGAAAGGCTGATAATGTGCGCGGCCGAGATAAGGATTCATTATTCGCAATCATTAGCAATCCTGCAGGCCTTTTTGGCACTTCGCTCTTAATCAGCAGCTCTGATCCTGAAGACGTGCGTGCGTGAGTGCGTGCGCGCGTGCGGTGCGTGCGCCAACAGATAAGGGCAGCGCTCGCGCGCGCGCGCGTCATTGTCTCCACAACACGTGCACTCTCATAGTTCACATAAATACATAAATACAAATGGGAAGGAGAGAGAGAATTTGGGTTGGAATCTCATATGGAGGTCAGCATCTTTTTTTTTCTTTCGTTTTTTGTTTTTTTATATACATAACATAAAAATTAAAAAAAACATAATTAAGTGACTAGCTTGTTGTAGGGCACGCATTATTGTTGTTATTATTATTATTAATATTATTATAATTATATTTGATTTATATTTTCTAATTAATTTATTATTACACTAATTCAGTAAGTTAGTAAGTACATTTCACTTAATAATTTAATTAATTTCATGTTTATATTATTTATTGATATATTTAATAGTGTTGGTTTATTTGCCTCCATAAATAATAATAATAATAATAATTATTATTGTATATTTTATTTCAACTATGTGTATATTTTTCGTGTGTGCAATTTAATTTTTCAATTGTTATTTAAATCTTAGATATTATATTCTGCGTAGGTCATTATTTATTGACATTTAAATTATGTCTATTATTGTAAGGTAAAATAAAATGTATTTTATTTAAAAAAATAATAATTAAAATACATTTTTATTTATTTATTTTTAAATATCCATCCATTTTCTTAACCGTTTATTCCTCACAAGGGTCGCGGGGGTGCTGGAGCCTATCCCAGCTGGCTTCGGGCAGTAGGCGAGGGTATACACCCTGAACTAGTTGCCAGCCAATCCAGGGCTATTTCTAAATATATTTAATTAAATTTTAATTAATTTCATATATTTTATTATATTCTGCGTACATCATTATTTACATCATATTAATTTGAATAATTATTCATTTAATTTTATGTATTAGTTAACATGATGTGTGCAATATCCTCAAATATTCAATTCACCCTCCCCTGAAATTAATCGTTTGTATTAGTCAAGTAATGTGCTTTAATTCAATGTTTTCCCCCCATTCCCAAAATAAGCACGTTATTAATAAAAACACGCTTGCGCCTCTGCGCGTGCTCGCCTGTGTTCTTTTGTCATCCTATTTTGCAATCTGAGATGCTTAATTCGGCAAATGAAAATGAAAAACGCAGATTAGAGGCCTCGTGCTTGCGTGGAAGGAAGGACGCAAGAAGAAAGAAGAAAAAAAAAGAAAAAGAAGAGAAGAGGAAGAGGAGGAGGAGGAGGAGGAGGAGGAGGGAATGATTCACTTGACTCCACTTTATACAATTCATTTAGGGCCCAGTCATTTGCTCCTTTTTCTTTTTCCGTCCCAAAGATGCTAACGTGCACGCCGAAAATCGTGACACACGCACACGCACGAATTTCCTGTCCAATCCAAGACCAATAGGAAAAACGGAGACTTTTGCAATGAATGTGCATGACAAATTTGGCCACACGTCAAAGCGTGCTAAATGTGACGTCACACCCCCCCCCCTCCCTCAGAGATTACGACCAATAAAATGTGAAATGAGCACAATTCAACACGAAACCGGTAAAATAATATGAGAATTTTGTTCACACATTGAAAAAATTTTATTGCTTACAATTAGCCAATATCGTGACAATGTGGCCAACTATTTTATTTGGATGATTAATCGCACTTATATTTTATAATGATAACAGTGAAAACGTTTCGGATTATTATTTTTATTTTTTTTAAATAGAAGTCTTGCCTTATATTTGAATTAATAGTCGATTTAGAAATGACAAATATTTTAAAATGCGGCACAAAATGACTTAGCTGCTAAATTCAACTATGTTGGAATAATTCTTCTTTCTAATGATTTTTAAACGTCATCGTGTGACGTCAGACCCCCCCCCCCCAAAAAAAACCCGCCAAATTGATTCACGTGACAATTTCGTGATTTGAATCGAAAAGCTCAGTCAGCAACTCTCAAAATGACTCAACAGTCGATTTGAAGGCGCGGGTGTCACGTCACCGTTTTTGTTTGCTGCTTTGGACCAATCAGCAGCGACACCCCCTCGTCAACCCCTCCGACGGGCAGGAAAGAGGCACATTTCATTCTCAGAAAGAAAACATAATGGCATAATAATAATAATAATAATAATAATAATGATATACGTATAGTAATGCATTTTTTTTTAATGAGAGAAAAACAACGAAGGAAAGACAATGATTAAAAAAAATAATAGAATGATAAAACTGAGAAATTATAAATGAAAAATGAGAAAATAGAGGAAAGAATATTTATTTAATTTCAATTTTATTTGTTAATGTTCATGTTAATGTGTAGGTCAAGACAAAAAAAAAGAACAAGTAGCTGAAAAATATACAATAATGATTATAAAACTAAAAAACACAAAGCTTAAAAAAAAGAGGTTAAAAGTAAAAATAAGAAAACAGGAGAAAATAATAATGTTGGTATGGAATATGGAAAAGGGGGAAATTGGATAAAAGGACAGGACAAAAAAACAAAATCACGATAAAAAGAGAAGGAGAAAGCGCCATGTCATAAATAAAAGAATATAGAAAAATGAAAGTGAAAAGTAGCAAAAGGATGAGAAGAAAAGCAAGAAGTGTTGACATGCAGGCAGCCGGAAGCGCGTGCGTGACTTGCTTTCCTCTCGTCCGCGCGCGCGCGCCCGCCCGCCCGCCTGTCTCGCTCTCTCTCTCCCCCTCTTTGTGTTCGGGAGTCGCGCGCGCCTCGTCCGGTCACTCGCGCGTCTCATCCGAGCGGAGCAGGTCAGTAAATAAATATTCCCCATCTTCACATTTGGCATCCTCATCAACACCGTGACGTCATTCATCAGCCTTACTCACCCGCGCGCGCATGCTCGTGCACGCGTCTCTCCCGAGTGTCGCTTGTCAACTTTTTCCCTTTATGAACTCGTGAGATGATGATGATGATGATGGTGATGATGATGATGATGATGAAAGAAAATTGATTGATGACGTACAAGTTCCGGCTGGCGTCCTTGTTGTCGTTCGAACGTGACGAAGGAAATGGCGCGCGTAAAAATTGCAAACATTGAGGACATGTCACCGATTTGGGGAGTTGTTGTTGTTGTTTTTTTTTTTTCTTCCCCTTCTTCTTACCTGCGAGCTCTCATTGCTGCGTCCATTTTGTGAGAGAGCTGCTGCAGCTGCTGACAGCCTCCGTCCACTCTTTTGTCCCCCCGCAGACACACCTTGAAAAATGGACACACGCAAAAATAATCAATAAAAAAAAAATACAAATAAATCACATAGCTCATTATATGAAATGATAAAAAAAAAAAAAATACTTCAACGTAAATTGTTTTTCGTGTGTATGTGTGTGTGTGTGCGTTTTTTGTGTGTGTGTGTGTCTTTCCCGCATATTTTCTATTTGTCTCTGCATATTTTTGCATGTGAGGCGGGAAAAAATGGTTGAAAATGAAACGTTTTTTGAATCATTCGAGGAAAACAATGTTTTTGCTTTCACTCTTGGACGCCTCCTCGTTTTTCTTCTACGAAGTCACAAGTGTGACTTGATTTCTTTTTATTGCATTTAGCAGAAAAAAAAACACCTCACTGCTAATTCGTCATTTTCACATTTTTTAAAACTTTTTTTTAAAGATCTGATTGGATTTTGTGTTTCATATTTGATGTCATTATTTGATGATTAAAATCCGATAAACAGGACAATATCGTATACCATTAAAAAAACATTTCTTCTAAAATGAACACGTCATCATTGAAAATATTTTCAGTGTTAAAATAAAAATCGCATTTGAGCGGGATTTCGTTGTCTTTACAAAAACATCACAAGCGTGTGTGTGTGTGTGTGTGTGTGTGTTTTCACGTTATCTCCAACATTTCATCCCAGGCTGCCAGTGGAATAATCCACTGAGTCTTAAATTGTCAGACACACACACACGCACACGCACGCACACACAAGTGGTAAATGTTAGAATATGAAACAGACGTCAGATTAAAATCTCAACCGTCCTTCAAGTATAAATATTTTTGTTTTAGATCAAGTGTAATTGGAATTATTTGAAAAGTAAATAATGTATAGCGTTAAGGCTTCAAAATGACCAAAACATTTTTTTTTAAATTTGGTCCACTTTTCCAGATTACTAAAGCAGATTACGACTACGGTAGTTTGTGATGATATTCTGAGTTTTATGTGACGTCACGTGGAACACCACCAACAATTCAAAGGGTCAGTCACGTGCCTATTGGAATATTGTTGGGATTACCTCCTCACTTCCGGCGCCATTGTGACGTCACGCCTAATCACTCTCTCTCTCACACACACACACACACACACACACACACACACATTGATACACGCACACACACACGCGGAAAATGCACAATTTGGATTTTTTTTTGCATGATTAAAGTTTTTGCGATGATATTCTCATTTGCAAATTTTTAATATTGGTTCTATGTGGACAAAAGTAATAATTTAGGGAAAGGATTTATTTTATACCAAATTTTGCATTGGTGATGACGTCAGAGTCAGGTGTGCCCCGTGATGTATTTTTGTCATATTTTTGTTTTTTGTACGTGTGGCAATATTTTAGTGTAAAATAAAGAAACAAAATATGATAACATTCTTTTAAATTTGCAATATAAAAATAGTATTGAACAATTACTTTGCTTTCAAAATGAAGTGGTCTGCATGTGATTCATTCATTTATTTACACCATTTGGAGAAAATGAGCACTGGTGGGTTTTTTTACGTTTTGCCGTCGTCACGTGACCCACTCAAGCATTTATTTGTAGGTTTTTTTTAGGTTTTTTTTTTGCTATATTTTGCTCGTTGAACTAATGTGAGGAAATATTTTGTGGAAAAACCAGGCAAACGTTTTTAATAATACATTTAATTTTAAACGTGCCTTTAGATTGCCTTTAATAACAATATTTTTTTCCATAGAATTTTGATTTGAATTTTGTTTAATATGAAATTCGGCTTCTCATTTAGTCAGTTTTATTTATATGATGTGAACACAAAATATTGGGAATTGCATTTCCTTAATACGATTTTTTTTTATTATTATTAACATTCCCGTTAGCGGCTGACGTCCAAGCCAGTATATGAGCCATGTCACGTGACTCACTGATGTCTATATTCTTCTTTTTTGTTTAGTTAAACACAGCAGCTTTGTTTAAATTAAACGCTGTCAGAATTAAACATTTAAAAGGAAAAAACGGACTCGATCGAACCCATTTGGAGTGCAGCCCGATGGCGCTTGAACTTGATCGCCGTGCGCGTGCACACGGAGGGGGGGCCCAGTTGCTTTGAGGAGTCATGTGACCGCGAGAGGACGCAATGGTGCAGTGGAACGCGCAACGGCCGCAGCGCGCATGCGCAGAGCCGAGCCGCGCCGCGCCGCTTTTTTCCCAGCAAGTTTACTTTGAACGCTCGGGTGCCTTTTTCTTCTTTCAAACCAAGTTTCATCTGAAATGACGGTAAAAAAAAAAAAGTCTCCAATTCACTTAGGACAAGCCCGGCCCACTTTGTGCCCCCCCCCTCCCCTCTCCCCTCCCCACCCATGCATGCAGGACCCTCCTTAAGTTGCGTCGCGCCGCAGCTGTCTGCTGCACTGAGCCGCCTGGCGCCATCCGGAAAGAATGCCTTCAGTGTAAGAGAGAGGGAGGCGGGGAGAGAGAGAGAGAGAGAGAGAGAGAGAGAGGGAAGGAGAGAGAGAGGGAGGGAGGGAGGCCCGAGTGGGTGCAACACGCCGCTTGGGTGCGTTCCGGTCACTCTTACGCACGCGAACTTGTTGAGTGCACGTCACCTCGTCACCTCTTCGCGCAAACCACCAGCAGGACGACCACCAAATAGAAATAAAAATCCAAACAACCCCCGTCCCCCCCCCCTCCTCCTTCCAAAACTCAGCAAGAGACTGACTTTTGTTTTTCCGGCCAAGTCGAGGACCTCCTCGTGCGACTTCTCCATGTTGGACGTATCGCCTCCTTCCGTGCGTGTCGGGCGGGACGGGCCGCGCGTTAACCGCCTCTGTCTGTGTGCGCAGGTGGCACGATTGTGGATTTATTAACCTGACGCAGACGGCGAGAGAAACCAGGATATTTTTTTGTCTCCCTCCCCACCCCTCCACCCTCCACCCCCCCACCCAGCCCGGCACGCGCGAACATTTAGAAAAAAAAGGAGAAGGAGGAGAGAGGTTCGAGGCGACATGGAAGTAAGCGCGGAGCAGCCCCGCTGGATGAGCCACCCGCACCCGGCCGTGCTCAACGAGCAGCATCCCGGCTCGCACCACCCGGGCCTGGGCCACTCCTACATGGACCCGTCGCAGTACCCGCTGGCCGACGATGTGGATGTACTCTTTAATATCGACGCCCAAGGCAATCACGTCTCGCCCTACTACGGCAACTCGGTGCGGGCCGTGCAGAGATACCCGCCGCCTCCGCACAGTGAGTACAACCACGGGACGACTTTTCAAAACGGTGAATGATTCTTTTGGCTTTTCGAAAGAATCGAGCGCGTGCGCGACGAGACTTCGATTGACGGATATGTTGTTTGTATCGAATCTTGTGTTTGTTATTATTTTTGGATGGCTACGTTAAGTTTGGCCGAGGAGGAGGGAACAAAAAAAATCCACATTTTTAAAAGCATAAATCTGACTTATTTACATTAAAACTACAGGCTGTGAAAAAAAAAAATCATATTTGAATATGATTCGTGATGTGCAAAGTGGCGCTCGCACTTCCCGCAAGATTTGAAGAAATTATTCTTGGAATTTTCTGGTTTTGTGACCTTTCATTTCCCGTCAACGCGATCGTTTTGCTTTCTTCTTACTAAACGTGCTCACGTGAGACGTTAACGAGAGGATTTTTTTTTTTTTCCTGCGTAACATAAAAGTTGCGCTTTAAGTGAATTCAATGTTAAAAAAAAAATTGGTATGACTTGATATTGAAAAAGCAAAATCATTTCTCCAATGATTTGTGAAAGTAAAAATGTTGTGTGTTTTTGTTGTCAAATTCCTGCTCAGTGAAGACAAAATAAGCGAACGAGGTGATTTTTGGCCAAAATAGACGAAAAGATTTCGCGCCCTTGAATGTGACATTTTCTTCTGAAGTGCACCAAGTGATCTTTTGCTTGTGCTGCGGGGGCGGCGGTTGTGTGTCGCAGGCAGCCAGGTGTGCCGACCGTCGCTGCTTCACGGCTCGCTGCCGTGGCTGGAGGCCGCGGGCGGCAAAGGCATCGGCGCGCACCACGGCGCGTCCCCGTGGAACCTGAGCCCCTTCCCCAAGAACCCCCTGCACCACCACGGCCCCTCGGCCGGCCTGTCCGTCTACCCCTCGGCCTCGTCGTCGTCGTCGTCGCTGTCCGGGGGCCACTCCAGCCCGCACTTGTTCACCTTCCCGCCCACCCCGCCCAAGGACGTGTCCCCGGACCCGGGCCTGTCCACGCCGGGCGGCGGCGGCGGCGGCCAGCGCCCCGAGGACAAGGAGTGCATCAAGTACCAGGTGACGCTGGCCGACAGCATGAAACTGGAGACGGCGCACGGCCGCGGGGCGGCGGCGCTCGGACCCTGCCCCCCCGGCGCCTCGGCGGCGGCCCACCACCCCATCGCCACTTACCCATCCTATGTCCCCGAATACGGGCCAGGTCTCTTCCCGCCAAGTAGCCTGATAGGTGGGTCCTCTTCTAGTTATGGTTCCAAAACAAGACCAAAAACAAGGTCGTGTTCAGGTAGGCCTCAGATTCCCTCGCTTCTCACTCTTCACATGCACTTTGCAGAAAAGCACAATTCCGCATTTCACATCCACGTGCCTTCATTCTCTTGCCAGAAAATACAAAAAAAACCACGTCATCACATAAGCAGATAGGCGTTGCATTAATTTTATTTTTGGTAATGAGATTAAAATCTGGTGGATTAGTCGATGCATATCATCGGGATTATTATTAATGGGAGGATCATGTGCATTTAAAGATGTCATCCTCCTCCTAATAAGACTTTTTGTTCCATTATATTTCTGTGGGGGGGGGAAAAAAAAAAGAGAAAATGGAATCTTTATTCAATTTTACAACACAATAGCAACAACAAATGTTTGTTAAGTCAAAAAAGGGGACGTGTTGAATGAGCGCGCGCACGCACGCGCCAAAAAGCTTTCAACAAGCACGCGCACCTGCACACGCTTGCGTGTCACTCAAGCAAGAGCATATTACAAAAATGCATGACATGTTGACATTTTCATAAAATAGTCGTCGTTATTTTAGACCAGCGAAAAGTGTTTGAATTTTTTACATTATGTTAAATTGTTAAAATGATTTAAAAAAAAAAAAAAAAGGACTTTATGTTGCGTTAAAGCAAGTCAAAATGTTTCCATCGAATTAACTGCCGCATGTCGTTTTTTTTTTTTATTATTATTATTTTTTTTGCCTTTTGAGATCAAATGTACGCGCTTTCGCGTGCGCTGGCTTCAACTGACCTGCGGCGCCTGTGTGTGTGTGTGTGTGCGTGTGTGTGTCTTTTGTGCGCGTGTGCGCGCGGCCTGCAGAGGGCAGGGAGTGCGTGAACTGCGGCGCCACGTCGACCCCGCTGTGGCGGCGGGACGGTACGGGCCACTATCTGTGTAACGCCTGCGGCCTGTACCACAAGATGAACGGCCAGAACCGGCCCCTCATCAAGCCCAAGCGGCGGCTGGTACGTGCACGCGCCATGCTGGCATCTCTTGATGACATGTGCGTCTCTCTCTCTTTCTGTGTTTCCCTCTCCAGGAAGAAGTAGGCCTATTAGCTGCAGGAAATTGACTCGACAAGTGCAGGTCTCTGCTTTCAGATCCTAAAAAAAAAGAAAAGAAAAAGAAAAAAAAGAAAAGAAAAAAAGCTGCACTGTGTATTATTATTCTCGTTATGATTTTGGAAGAGAAGGAAAAAAAATTTTTTGCAGTGGCGTTGCTGCTGTCATGTTATTGATCCTTATTGATAGTGTCGTGCAGCCCTGCATTCAAATAAGATGTTTGACTTTAGGGGTGTCCAAACACAATTCACGTTGTCATTTTACGAGGCAATGATAAAAAATAAATAAAAAAAATAAAAAAGTACATGTAAGATCCTCCACACCTTCATAAAAGCAAGACAAGAATAAAAAGAGTTATAGTCAAATTCCAACATAGTTCTGCGTGGCTAAAAGTGATCAGTGCCAAAGTTTTTAAATAAAACTTTGTTGTCATTTTTGCATTTATAAAAGCAAAGTTGTTTCATGTCATGTGCAGCTAAATTGATGAGACCAACGCCAGGATTGTTTTGGCTCAAAACAATTAATGAAAAAAAATTGGGGTAGAAATTTGTTGGCTTGCTACTTCACAGTTTTCACTTAAACATGAAAAAATAGGTCTTTGGATATACTTTATATGTTGTAAACTGATGTAGCCCCCCCCCCCCGAAAAAAAATTATGCCCCTATTACACATTTAAAAAATGTACATGTGACGTACATTCTAATTAAGTCTAGTCTTGTTCGATCTACAAGAATAACAAAACAAAAAACATGGCAGTCAAAATAAAAATAAAACATTTGCTTGAAATTTTAAGATTGTCGTGCTAAATTCTAAATTCACGTGATCATCATTATTTTTATTGCTCATTTTAACTCAAACCAACCCACCAACAATTATAAATTATTTCGAGTTGCTACATCACAACTTTTTTTTCAAGGTGAATTTAGGGTGGTCTACTGCCCTTTTCCCACTACAATAAATCCGCCCTTGCACTGAACAATTTTTGAAGCTTGAATTAGCTTTGGAACCTTATTTTGTCATTTTGCAGCGTACAATGCAAGTCACTGCAGCTAAATATATATTTTTTGTTATTTCGAGAAATGTCGCTCAGCATATCAAGAAAAGCTCAATACAAAATGCCCCCCCCCCCCCTCAAAAAAAAAACTGTTTTTCAGCTCACAGCCACTTCCATTTAAAAAAATTAAATAAATAAAAATTGAAAGTGAAATCAATTTCTTACTAGAAGCGATTGGCCACTAAAAATCGACGTTGGGCTGCAGATGGCCCCGAGCTGTACTTTGGACACCCCTGATTTTACCTTCTTTTAACGCCCTTCAAAAAAAAAAAAAAAAGCAAAATATAGCTAGAGCATATATATATTTACATTAGGAGTCTTTTGTAGCGCCTACAAGCAGGAAAAGTGTGCAGGATGTGAGATAAGAGTCCAAACCAGAGCTGCTGCGCTTGTTTTCCGAGGATTTCTGCTCATAAAAGAAAAAAAACGAAAAAAGAAAAAAAAAGTGGGCTCGTCACATTTGGATGCAACACGTCATCGCCGCGTGGGGTTATTAGGCCAGCCCCTGCCTGGCGTCTAATTGCAAAAAACGTCACGTGCAGCGTGTCCTTCGCGCTCACCTGACGATTGATTTTCATTTCATTTTTTTTGGAGCGCGAGATTACAACGTCAATGTCAAGCAGCTAAATCCATCAGTGGAAGCTCCGCTGCAGCCCCCCGGAGCGAACAAACCCCCCACCCCCTTCCCCATGCATGTCTTTAATTAGTGCACCTCACCAAAAATAATCACTCGCATCCAAATGTGAAGCCCGTTTTTTTTTTTCTCCCCAGGAGGACATTTAATCAGATTTAATGGCTGCGGCGTGTCAAGGCTGCGCTTTTATCTCAGCTTTTAGGAAATGTTTTCTTCTGCACTTGTGCTATTTTTAGCTCCCCCGCCATGCAGCGCGCCTCCATCTGCTCCTTTTGCCCCCCCCCCCCCCAACCCCCCAACCCTCCCCCCCTCCCCATGTCTTCGTTTCAAACATTGGAGAGAACTGTCACCTTTTCCAGGAATAGTCTTACGGGCGCGTGTTTGTCTTGACGCGCACGCTGATCGCGACGTGTGTGTGTGTGCGCAGTCGGCGGCCAGGCGCGCGGGCACGTCGTGCGCCAACTGCCAGACGACCACCACCACGCTGTGGAGGCGGAACGCCAACGGCGACCCCGTGTGCAACGCCTGCGGACTCTACTTCAAGCTGCACAATGTAAGTTCACCTAAAACAACGAAACACGCACGCGGGGGGGGAAGAAAAAGAACGCGCACCGGAAGTTGACCAAAAAGTGTAGCTTTTCAAAATTGCAGTCGCCAAGTTCACGTAATTAAACACACGTACACACAAAGGAAACACGCATGAAAGTAACACCTAACCCCCGATTTTCTAATTAGTGATGATAGGAAGTGATAGTCATCATTTGAAAAAAAAAAAAAAAATAATAACCACAGTGGAAGTTTACCAAACAAAGAAAAATCTCTAAATAGTGCACCGGACAAAATATTCTATATTGGGTTTCATTTTTCATAAAAAAAAAAAAGCTTTTGTTTTTGCACAGCAATGCTAATTAATCATTTATAGACGACACGTGGGAGAAAAAAAAGGCGAAATATTTGTATTTATATCTGGAATGCTGGATTTCATTTTGATTGAAGGAAGGCTGCGCAAATGCAATATTTTCTTAACGCACAGCACCGAATGTTGTAATATAATCAAACCGAGGTTTTATGTGATGCATCCTTTCAGGAAAAAAAAAAAGACTTTTGCGTTTGCGCCATCATTTGCCATTTACACTTTGGAGATTTTGCTTTGTTCACTATTCACTTCACAGTCAGTGAACCATAAAAAAAAATTCAGTTAAACATACAAAAATGGAAAATGTATTTTTATGGACAAAATGACAATTTTGGATGTGGATATGAAAAAAAAATGCTACGCTATAATGTTGGCACACACTTATTTCCTTCAATTATAGCCCTAAAGTAAAAAAAAAAAGAAAAAAAAAAAGCATAGAATACTCTTGGGAAAAAAATCGAAATGAAATAAGGTTCTGCTTTTTAATCCAGCTATGGATTTCTTATTTAACTTGCAGAATGTAAATTGACACCAAAATTAACATTCACAAATAAATAATGAAACAACAAAGACAAAAAATGATGCACACAAACAAGGAGTTATATTTCATATTTTTACGACACTCTTTGAAACTACCTATTGATTATACAGCACATAAACATATTGTCGCTGTCCTATGAAAAACACTTATGTCCATTTTTGTCATTTTTTTACGTTTAGGCGATGAAACTGAATGTCGACATCCCAAACACGTAAATTAAATAAATAAATAGACATCAATTCTCATGCAACTATCACTGAAGGCATCAAAACTATAAATGAACACACGTGGCGTTATGTAAAAAAAAAAAAGGGTGAAATAATTGAAAGCATGCTTTATATTCGACTTTCTTCAAAATAGTCACTCTTTGCTGTGATGATTTTTTTTTTTGCACACTTTTGCCGTTCCCTCAACGAGCTTCAAGAGTCGTCACCTGAAATGATTTTCCAACAGTATCGAAGGAGTTCCCCGAGGTGAGAATGGCAAAAGTGTGCAAAGCAGTAATCAGAGCAAATGGTGGCTATTTTGAAGAAACCAGAATCCAAAACATGTTTTCAGTTATTTCACCTTTTTTTGGGTTAAGTACATAACTCAACACGTGTTCAAGTTTTGAAACCTTCAGTGAGAATCCACAAAGTAACCAGTCATGAGAATAAAGCAAATGCTTATGATCAGCGACGAGAAATGAGAAGAATCGAAAATTGTTCTTCGTTTCATGCAATTTCAAGGGAAAATGCTGTATTGGAATATATTCATTCATTTGCTTTATTGAATCAGGTAAGAAAGTCATTGAGATGAATCGTCTCTTTTCCAAGAGTAACCGAGCCACAAAGACAAACGACAGTTAATAGAAATCTTTCGTTGTAATTATCTGTCATTGTTGTTGTTGTTGTTGTTTTTTTTAGCGACTGCACTGTTAAACATTGGCTATCGTTAGCAAACAGCGTTTTTGTAACGTATATTTTTCCCCTTCACTTCCACAATGTCAACGGCGGAATGTCACAGTTGGTAGTGCTACTAGTGCAACAATAAATAATGCACACGGGTCACCTTCCTCCATGCCCCGCCCCCTCCGCCCCCCCCCCCCCCACCCCATCTTTGTTTTCCCCTCACGTCCTCGAGCGCTAATTGTCCCCGCAGAGCCGCGGCTGATAAAGTGAATTAATGATTTTATTGGCAGCTGCTGCGGATCCGAGCGCTTGTGAATATTAAAGAAGGCGCTTAATTAAAATCCCATTAATCCCCCCCCCCCCCCACCCTCCTGACCACCATATTATTCCCTTGTCATCTTTGCACATCCCCAAAGCCTGAAAGCACCCCGGGGAGTTGCAGGCCACAAAAAAGCTGTCAATTTCCATCAAGTTGGAAAACCGGCAACAATAATAATAATAATAATAATAATAAAGATAATAACGATAATAAGAAGGTGCGGGTATGACGGCCTTCCTGTCACGCTGCTCCACTCCTGGTAAATCATTTTCACATGTTGCTATTGGCTATAAGACCATCAGAATTCAGTGAATGATTTCCTCTAATCAAACTCTGCTAGCTCAATGCTAACATATAATGCAATGTGCCATTGACGGGTTCATTGAAATTAGCATGATTGGAAATGGCGAACCTTCAAACAACGGCTCCTTCAACACCAGTCCGTCATTTGCGTATATATGCCATTTTGCGACCGGTCCGTCGTTTGTCTAAATGGGCTCTGACATTGATGGGCGACCAGTCCCTCATTGTTATATACAGTACATTATGAATCCTGATATTGACAGGCGACCAGTCTGTCATTTATCAACATCTGCCCTGGCATTGACTAGCAAAAAGTCTGCAGTTTGTCTTTTTGTGCCCTGTGATTGGATGGCGACCAGTCCAGGGCGTAACCTGCCTCTCGCTCAAAATCAGTGGGATTGGCTTCAGCTCACCCGAGGAGATAGAAAATGGAGGATTCTGCAGTTGAACGAACATTCAGCAAAAATTAGCCCAAATTTGTTCGCGTAAATCATTAAAAAAAAAATTGCTGACGTTTGTGTCCCGCTAAGAAGTTAACTGGTCGCCCGATTGGACGCCATCAAAGAGCGGCGGTCCGGTCCACCTGGAAAGCAGAGAAAAGGCGCTCAATCCCAAGTCGCCTGTTAGCTAGTGAAACCACATCAGTGTTCGGAGAGCAGGCAAGGGAGGGGGGCGGGGGGCGAAGGGGGCGAGGGGGCGCGGCAGTAATCACGGCGACCGCTCCGCTTTTGGAGTCAGCGAAAAAATGTTTGAGACGTACTGCGCCAGAGCCAGAAAGAAATCCCTGCTCCCATTTCCCCGGGAAGAAGAAATGCTCGGAAAAGATCAGGGAGCCAGTCGGCCTCATCCCCCCCCCCCCTTTTTTTTTCCAGCCCCCCATCCATAATCCTGCCCACAGCCGAAATTCCATCATCTCGATTTTCTTGCCGGCTAAACTGCAGAATGGCAGCCGGGACGAGACAGCCACACGGTCGAGGAGGACTTGGCCCGTGGTGGTGGCTGCCAGCCCCCCCCCCCCTCCACCCCCCCCATCCATCCTACCCACACCCTCCCTTGCCTCTTTCCTCCTGGCACGAACAAGACGACTCCATTCGAAAAAGAAATATACTTCTAAGGAATCATTTGTTGCTTTGATATCCTTTTCCATCAACTAGTACATTCTTTGTTTTTACTAGTAAGACAATTCAGCACACTAGTAGCCTTTTTAATAACTATTAGTGCCACGTACTATACCTTAACCTACTAGTAAAGAATTGTTTTGTGTGCCAAAACATCATTCAACAATGTAAAGCAAGTCTAGCTTAATGCTAACATCAAGTGTGAAACGCCATCGACTGGCTAACTGAAATTAGCATCCATGTCATGTTCATGAGGACTGGCCATCTGGCATGCGGGGCAGATGCCCGGTGGGCCGGCGTCTTTTGGGGCTGACGCAGTGCTTTTTAGTTCTAATTTTCCTCCATTTTACCTCAAGAGACTGGCCCACAATTTCCAGGGACGAGTCAAAAATAATCCATTTGGAATATAGACGGCAAACTCAAACAACATCAGTAAATATCAAGTGGCAGAACTATGTGTTGGGCCGGGGTGGGCAGGAGTCTGATCATGTGGATGATGCTGTTCAATAGTAGCACCAACGTGAGAAATATTCACGCTTTGAATGCCTAAGAATGAAGAACCCGTCCCGAGACCCACCTCGAATGCGGCCGCCGCCGCCGCCGCCGCCGTCCAATGGGCCGCCATCATACTAACCTGCCCTCTTTTGTGTCGTCCCTGTGGAGAGCAGATCAACCGACCTCTGACCATGAAGAAGGAAGGCATCCAGACGCGCAACCGCAAGATGTCCAGCAAGTCTAAGAAGAGCAAAAAGTCCCTGCAGGACGGCGGCATGGACGACTTCTCCAAGAGCCTGATGGACAAGAGCAGCTCGTTCAGCCCGGCCGCCCTCTCCCGCCACATGTCCTCCTTCCCGCCCTTCCCGCACTCCGGCCACATGCTCAGCACCCCCACGCCCATGCACCCCTCCTTCGCGCCCCACCACCCGTCCAGCATGGTGACGGCCATGGGCTAGACGCCACTTTACGCCCCCGCCTCAGTTAATCCGCCAAAGTTGAAAATGGCGGCGACCGCTCGCTTCCTGCTTGTTGAAGACGCGCGGCCTCGAATCCAAAAAGGCTTCTTCCCTTCGAATTTTTTTTTTAGCTGGGGCGCCGGGGGAACCTCGTCCTGTGAGAAGGGCTCTAAATCAGAGAGAGAGGGTAGTCCTGAACCAAAGTTCTACTCCCGAGGGACGTCTCAAATCCAGAGAGTAGATTTAAAGTCCCAAGAGTAGGTTTAAGTCCCAAGAGTAGGTTTAAGTCCCAATAGTAGGTTTTGTTCCTGAGTAGGTTTAAGTCCCAAGAGTAGGTTTTGTTCCTGTGTAGGTTTAAGTCCCAAGAGTAGGTTTTGTTCCTGAGTAGGTTTAAGTCCCAAGAGTAGGTTTTGTTCCTGAGTAGGTTTAAGTCCCAAGAGTAGGTTTTGTTCCTGAGAAGGTACTAGTCCTGAGAGGGGGATCAACTCCCATGAGTAGGTATCAGTCCTGAACGAAAGTTCTACTCCCGAGGGACGTCTCAAGTCCAGAGAGTAGGTTTAAGTCCCAAGAGTAGGTTTAAGTCCCAAGAGTAGGTTTTGTTCCTGAGAAGGTACTAGTCCTGAGAGGGGGATCAACTCCCATGAGTAGGTATCAGTCCTGAACGAAAGTTCTACTCCCGAGGGACGTCTCAAGTCCCAAGAGTAGGTTTAAGTCCCAAGAGTAGGTTTTGTTCCTGAGTAGGTTTAAGTCCCAAGAGTAGGTTTTGTTCCTGAGTAGGTTTAAGTCCCAAGAGTAGGTTTTGTTCCTGAGAAGGTACTAGTCCTGAGAGGGGGATCAACTCCCATGAGTAGGTATCAGTCCTGAACGAAAGTTCTACTCCCGAGGGACGTCTCAAGTCCCAAGAGTAGGTTTAAGTCCCAAGAGTAGGTTTTGTTCCTGAGTAGGTTTAAGTCCCAAGAGTAGGTTTTGTTCCTGAGTAGGTTTAAGTCCCAAGAGTAGGTTTTGTTCCTGAGTAGGTTTAAGTCCCAAGAGTAGGTTTTGTTCCTGAGTAGGTTTAAGTCCCAAGAGTAGGTTTTGTTCCTGAGTAGGTTTAAGTCCCAAGAGTAGGTTTTGTTCCTGAGTAGGTTTAAGTCCCAAGAGTAGGTTTTGTTCCTGAGTAGGTTTAAGTCCCAAGAGTAGGTTTTGTTCCTGAGTAGGTATCAGTCCTGAGAGAAAGTATTGCTACTTAGAGATGGTCCTCTTTTCAAGAGTAGGTTTTACTCCTAAGAGAAGGTCCTAGTCCACAGACAAGGCTCTAGTCCAGAGAAAGATTATAGTCCCGAGACAAGGTACTGGTCCTGAGAAGACAGCCTTCGTCCCAGGAGTTTTGTTCCTGTGAGAAGGTACTCATCTGAAGAGTCGGTTTTACTCCTGAAAAGGAGGACTTGCCCCCTAGTGAAGGTCTTAGAAGCTTCTTGTCCCAAGTGTAGGTTTCAGTCCCGAAAAGTAGTTTTTGGTCCTTGAATGAAGAACGTGCGATTTGCATACCAAGTGGTTGTTCACCAGTTTGGCGGCAAAATGGCTCCTTAGTGGCCACTTTTCTTTTTTTTTTGCACGGATCGAAGAAGCCTTTTGGACAAAAAGTCCAAAAGTCTTCAGCAAGCAACAAGAACCCGGTCGCTTCCAATAAACGTTTTGCGGACTACCGTGATCTGGATGACTGAGAAGCGCCACAGACATCTTCACTTGATCTTATTTTTATAAAATCAAAGGCGGGAAACGGACTCCAACTGCTCGGACATTTGATTCCTCCTCGGATAAGGATCTCCATTTGTGTACAAAAAAAAAAACATCCAAAAAAGAGGACAAAAACTTCCTGGCTGGTCTCGCACCTGTTTAACAGGACGTTTGTACAAATTGTATGAAATACATCTAATGAGAAAAAAAAAAAGGACACTTGATGAAGGGTACGAGAAGGCGAGGACGCAGGCCACAAGTCCGTGTAAAGATAACATTAGCGCCTTTCCTTTTATTTTTGGATGTGCTTTAAGTCTCGGCCTGTTGGTTTGTGTTGACACACACTCACATACACGCACGCACGCACGCACGCACGCACGCACGCACGCACGCACGCACACACTTGACAGACGATGATATGCATTGTGAAAAAAAGTTCCTGTATTTGTTATTTGTATGTAAAAAAAAAAAAAAAATCAGAGTACCAAAAATACGAAAGAAACAAAGATGTAGAATTATTTCTTTATGTTATGCAGACTGAATGGTTGTAAAAATTTAATAATAATAATCACTAGTGTAAAATATGGCTGCTTTTTTGGTTGTTTTTGTTTGGTAAACCCTTCCTTACCGAGCCCCCCCCCCCTCCCTCCCTTCTTCCCTTGTTTGAAAATAATAAAACTAGTTTAATCTCTGTTGACATGTTAGCGCTGTGATCCCGAGCCGTCCTTTTTTTTGCGTGGCAGGAAAAAAACCTCCACGGGAAGTGTGTGTGTAAACACTCGCAAATCAAACAACGAACGGCCGGGTGGGCGCTTGGGTGGGGACTTGTGAAAAAGGGGGGGGGGGGGGGCAGGGGGGGGGGGCGTGTTTGTGCCTCCTACTGGTGTGAGTCCAAAAGTTTGAAGAGACAAAACAAAAATCTGTATTTTCTATGCTGATAGCCTCATTAGGATCGCGGCTGAGCCGGAGCATACCGCGGTTGGCTCTCGGGGCGAGAGAGGGTTCCTGGTCACGAGGAAGTCACAGGACACCTTTTGGGAAAACAATGGACTCGATGTCACCCAGTAGCACGGCATACAGTATATAGATACAAAAAAAATAATAAAAAATAATAGACCAGGCGCCAGCCAATGGCAAGGCACATGGAGACAATCGCACCTACGGACACTTCAGCATTCAATGAAAGCTGCCATTATTTTTGGGGAACGGGGGGGAGGAAGGGAATCTCAACTCTAGACTGGTCGTCAGTCGCTCGCAGAGCACACAGAGAGGAACGAGCATCACGTGCCCGGCGCTGGCTCAGAGAGCGTCATTTGTTCGGGATCCGCGTGACCAATGAGGAGATCTGCTGCTGTTTTTAGTAGCGGGTTCAAGGGGAGGATGGGAATGGGACTTTTGTGTGTGTGTGTGTGTGTGTGTGTGTGTGTGTGTGTACAGAGGGATTGAAGGGGAGATTTGCCCCACGTTGGGACCCCGTGGCCTCCGTCTGACCCCGACCGACCGGCTCTTCAACTGTGTGCCATCTTGTTTTTGGGTTGTTTTTCCACAGAGGTTTCTCAGGTGAACGTGACAAAACACGTTTGTCGGCGCGGGTCAACCAAGCGAGAAAGGGTTTTAGTCAGGAGGGACGGTTCTAGTCCTAAGAGAGAAATGACAAATTTTAGTCCTGATGGATGGTTCGAGTCCGGAGGGGTGTTAGTCCAGAGGGAGGTCCAAGAAATTTGGTTCTATTCATGGGAGGTTTGGGTCCTGATAGAATGTTTTAATCTCACGGTTCAAGTCCTGATAGTAGGTTTGAGTTCAGAGTGAAGGTCCTAGCCCCCAAAGTAGGTGCTGGTAAAGAGAGAAGGTTCTAGTCTAGATAGAAAGTTTAGTCTTTAGAGAATGTTCGAGTCCTAAGAGAAGGTTTTAGTCTTAGGAGAAAGTAGTCTCAAACACCTGAGAGGTTTTTCTCCTGAGAAAAGGTACTAGTCCCAAGAATGATCGTTTTAGTCCTGAAAGAAGGTTCTGGTCCTAAGAAAATGATTTAGTCCAGTTAGAAGGTTTGAGTCCGGAGAGTAGGTTGTAGTCACGGAGTAGGAACTGGTACAGAGAGGAGGTTCTGTTCCTGTGAGACGTTTGCAGTCCCAAGTCGAGGTTTTGTTCTCTCTGGACCTGGATTCCCCAACCCTGGTTACAAGAGTCGGTTTTTAGTCTTGTGAGGATATTCTACTCCCGAGAAAAAAGTTTTTAATCCCAAGAGAAGGTTTTAGCAAGGGAAGAAAGTACAAGTTCAGAGAGAAGGTTCAATCACTGGAGACGGTTTTGGTTCTGAGAAATGTTTTAAGTCCCGAGAGTCGGTTCGAGCTCCACGTCAGGAAGTTGCACTCGTGAGCGAAGTTTTTAATCCCGAGAGAAGGTTTTAGAGAGAGTACACAGTTCAGAGAGAAGCTTCAGTTCCAGAAGTCGGTTTTGGTCCTGAGAAAAGTTTCTCGTCCCAAGAGTCGGTTCTCGCCCCACGTCAGGACTTCATGACCTTCGTCTGGCCCCGACAGTCTTGCGCTAAGACTAAAACTCTTCAACTCTGTGTGATCCCCATTGTTTTTTTTCTTCTTGTCCTTCCTCTTCGGTTTAAGTGAGGATAGATTTGCGGGCGTGGGGTCTGACATGAGGGAATATCCGTCTTCACTTTGGGTCAGGAGGAGTTGAAGGAGGGATGAAATTCTTCATTTCAAATTCCAGTCGGGCTCTGAAAGTCAGGGTTGGCGAAAAGCCTCGCCGTTTACGGGGACGGGGGGGACGGGGGGGGGGGGGGCAAGCCCACGCGCCGTTTGACAAAATGCACGAAAGCCCAAAACTATGAAAGCAAAACATTTCAATATCATTTCAAACTCATTTGACATTTTCCCATTTTGAATAAATAAACATGTAAAACACACGACAAGCGTTCTCACACAAAACTAAAGCGAGGACGCAAATAGGCAAGTCCACGAGGACACGAGGACACCAGGACATAAACTTGGACAGACACAATTATGCTAGGACAAAAGTAGACTTTGGCGCCAAAACACTTCCTCTGCTGTAATTTGATTCATGAATGACGTTAGTGTGCTGAAAATCCACACATTGCGCATGAAGATGATTTCAAGTGACACGCGATGGCGGAGATTAAAGATAATTCACGGGATTACATCGTTGTTTTTTTGTTTTTTTTACATTTTTATTTTATCTTCGTTTGGGGAAAAGACCTCAAGGCTGAAGCACTGCGGCATTGTGGGAGTTCCCTCACTTGTTCGGGAGGCTTGGGAAAAAAACACACACAAAAAAAAAAAACGAAGCAATGTGTGGCGTTCCATTGTCTCGGTAACAATCGTAAATTTCAACCGTAATCTCCCGTCACAACATGGAAGATAAAAGATAATTATCTCTTTTAGCGACGTGCCCCCGAGGCTTCTTGGACGGCCTCGCCGATGACGAGCCTAAACCCTCATAAACACGCACGTGCACGTGCGCGCGTGCGCGCTTGCCGCATTCATGAAAAACCCGCCGTTTGATGCAAAAAAACGAGACTTGGGATTGAAAGTATGACGCTCGCAGGGGTTTATATCAAAGGAGGCTTGCATAATATCGGCGAAGCCAGCCATTTTGTAGACCGTCCCGTCGCTATTTAAATGTAAATTGGAAAATCAAATATCCTTCTTAGTAAAAATAAAATTTAAAAATGCATTTAACGCATCCTTGTGTAGGATCACCAAAACTAGCACGCTCAATGTTAATGTCAAATGTTGTACATACAAATAAAGTTGATTTGAACACGATCCAGCTCCAGTTGACAAATAATATTGAACTGACTTCATAGATTTCAAAGTAAACTCGCGACGACCAGAAAATAAAGCAAAAATAATTTTTACGTAAATTCAAATGACTGTGACCAAAACAATCTCTTTGTCAACAGTTATAAATACAAATAAAGTTGACTTAAATCCGATCAATTAAGGCTAAGGCGCGTTTGCTTTCAGTATCATTGAACGACCATCAAAGCTTTATTTAGAGGAGATCGCTCAGCAAACGACATCGATGCTGACTTTACAGATTGAAAAGTGGATTTGAAAGACAAATAAACGTCAAATAAAATGAAAGTTTTATCAGCAAGTTATTTTGTTAACTTAACATCCTCCGAATTACTTCAGTCGTAAAATGTGACTTGTTGACAGGAGAAGATGATTGATGAGTTTTTAAAAAAAAAAAGGGGGGGGAAAAAAAGCACAAGGCATCTTTCAGGGTGTGTTTTACTGCCAATTGGCCCCCGTGTCATCAAGCCCGGGGCCCCAACTGCAGCGAGCTCACCTGGTGCCGCCCTCCAAACATTTGCATGGCTACAACTGTCACTGTTGTTCTCTCTCTCTCTCTCTCTCTCTCTCTCTCTCTCTCTCTCTCTCTCTCTCTCTCTCTCTCTCTCTCTCTCTGCTGACAATAGCGCAGCGATTAGCGCGGCGCGTGGCCACCTGCCGAGCGGTGCCGTAAATTGACGGCGACAGGTGGTGCTCGCTTCGCCGTGTTGGATGACAACTTCTTTGCACGGGCGGAAATCGGAGTTACGTGGCGAGACTTTGAAAAAAAAAAAAAAAAAAAAAAAAAACATGCTTAGAAATGTAGTAGCATCGTGCTCAAATGCTAACAGGCTAACATAATATGAGCATATTAGTGCGTTACCAAAGCACTGAGGCTGAAGAGTTGTCGGCACAACTACTAGCGGGGAAAGGCTAACCACCAAAAAGTCTACAAAGGCTACTTTAGGACTACAAAGACTAGGGATTACCAAGACCTTGCTCAAAGAGTATCAACATAGCGACATGGCTATGCTAGCAACCAAAGAACCATCAGGAACTCGGAATAGACAGACTATTCTCAACGAGTTAAGTCATGTAGAAATTTCGTGACTACGATGACTAAACATCGAGACCACAACTCTTGATAGATCAGGACCAGGGTTGTGGGAAATCCAAGTCCAGAAAGTAAAAACCCTGAAACTGTTTAGTTTGTCTTTAGTCCCTGGCAGGTAAATCAGATCGTCTCCGCCTGTTGAGTAGAAGCGCCTGCGGCTAAAGCCAAACTGTTTCAGGGTTTTTACTTTCCGGA
This sequence comes from Leptonotus elevatus, assembly GCF_054856555.1. NCBI lineage: Eukaryota > Metazoa > Chordata > Actinopteri > Syngnathiformes > Syngnathidae > Leptonotus > Leptonotus elevatus. The sequence continues at coordinate 1,849,376 of NC_141255.1, forward strand.
CCTGGATTCCCCAATCCTGGTCAGGAACCAGAAACGATCAACAACTTGGATTACCACCGAGGCTACGAAAGGCTACCAAGCTTTGCTTGTCTTAAACAAACGTATTAGCAGGCCCTTGTTCAAAGACTACCAGGCCACCTTAGAAACTTTAAACCAGGGACTAACGAGAACTAGGTTTACTAAAACCCTGCATATAAGGACTATTAGGTTAGCCACAAAACCAATTAACTCATTCACTGCCATTGACGGCTAAAAACGTCAAAAATACATTTGAACAATTTCTATTAGTTTAACTTTTTTTTTCTCTTTTGTTAACACGAGTATGAAAAGTTTAGAACAGATATAAAAATGTTGATTAATCGTGAGTTAACTAGTAAAGTCATGCGATTAATTACGTTTAAATTTGTTATCACCTGACGCCCCAATTTTTAATAATCTTTTCTTCTTTAAAAAAAAATAAAAATCATTCACTGCCATTGACGGCTATAAACGTCGAAAAATCATTTAAACTAATTTCTATTAGTTTAATTTTTTTCCACTTTTGTTAACAAGAGTATGAAAACCTAGAATTTTTTCCATTGAACATTTAGAACAGATATAAAATTTGCGATTAATCGTGAGTTAACTAGTGAAGTCATACGATTAATTACAATAAAAAAAAAATATTGCCTGTAATTATTTATAATTTTTTTTAATGAATTTATGAATTTAGTATTAGGAAAAACAAGACAAGGCTAGTAACAACATGTTTTTTTAGTCCCCTATCAGGTTATGCAAGAAACCAGAACATATCGAGTAAGATTACTCGAACTATATAGACAATAAATCTTAAAAAGAAACCAAATAATATCACGGATTAGGATTACCAAATCAACAAGAAGTGACCAGACTACACCAGGAACCAGATCGTCTTTTATATTAGCAGAACCTTGCTCAAAGGCTAACAGGCTAGAAAGCGGACAGTATCCACCAAGGTCCACCGGATCCACCGAGAGCCGGATCAGCAGGCTCAAAGGTGACCAGGCCGGGGTCGGGATTGTTGACACTGTCAATTAACATTGGCACGCGTGATTGCTTTTTTGTTGCGAGATTTGGTCCGGAATCGAACGTGAGAGTCGCCGAGCCGGCGAGCGATCGCGCATTTGGCTCACAAGGCTTACAACAAAAAGCGCAAAAGACACACTCGGCCGTCCTCTGGCCCCGGGATGTTGACGCATGCCATTGTCTTGGCCGTCCACCAATCGGACGCCGGCCCGCTTGGGTAAATACGGCGGGGTGGGCCAATGGCGAGCCGGCGCACGCGTGGTCTGGGAAGTGTTCGGAGCGCAAACCAGTTCAAAACAAAAAAACGGTTTAGACATGAAAGCAAAGGGTTTCAAATCAAGGTTTCTCTTTCTTTCTTTCTTTCTTTTTTTCCTTCTTTTTCTCTTATTTTTTTTCTTTCTCTCATTTTCTTTCTTTCTTTCTCTCTTTTTTCTTTCTTTTTCTCTTTCTCTTTTTCTCTTTTCTTTCTTTCTTTCTTTTTTCTCTTTTTTTTCTTTTTCAATTTTTTCTTTCTTTTTCTCTTTCTTTCTTTCCTTCTTGCTTTCTCTTTCTTTTGCTCTTTCTCTTTTTCTTTTTTCTTTCTTTCTTTCTTTCTCTCTTTTTCTTTCTTTCTTTCTCTCTTTTTTCTTTCTTTTTCTCTTTCTTTTTTCTTTTTTCTTTCTTTCTCTCTTTCTCTCTTTCTCTTTTTCTCTTTTCTTTCTTTCTTTTTTCTCTTTTTTTTCTTTTTCAATTTTTTCTTTCTTTTTCTCTTTCTTTCTTTCTTTCCTTCTTGCTTTCTCTTTCTTTTGCTCTTTCTCTTTTTCTTTTTTCTTTCTTTCTCTCTATTTTTCTCTCTATTTTTCTTTCTTTTTTCTTATTTTTTTCTTTTTTTCTTTTTCTATTTTTCTTTTTTTCTTTATTTTTCTCTTTCTTTCTTTCTTTCCTTCTTTCTTGCTTTCTCTTTTTTTACTTTTTTCTCTCTTTCTTTTTTTCTCTCTTTTTTTCTTTCTCTATTTCTTTATCTCTTTTTTCTTTCTTTCTTTCTTCCTTTCTCTCTCGTTCTCTCTCTTTTTGTCTTTCTTTCTTTCTTTTTTCCTCCTATCCTTCCTTCTTCCCTTCCTCCAAACTTCCTCTTTCCTACCTTTCAATTCTTCATTCCTCCTTTCCTTCCTTTTTCCACTTTCCACCCTTCCATCCTTTCACCATTCCCACCTTTTCCTATCATCATTTCGTCTCATTCTTCTTTCTTCTTTACTTCATTCTCCTCCTTTCCACAAATAATTTCAATGAAAAAGTGTGTACCATCTTTGGTGCACGCTCCTTTTCCTTTATCAGCTGTCCGTCCATCCTTTTTCTTAACTGCTTTTTTTCCCCAACAATAAAATCATCCAAATAAGTCAACAGTGCGTCATGAGGAGATAACTGAACTTTTTCCACCGACGCTCGTCATTCTCGACTTGACTTGCCCGACGCGAGATGCGTTGCAACTTGCCGCCGACTTGGACCCGAGCGCTCCTGGTCGGAATGTTGCGGAAGCTTGCAATACGGGGGAGATGATTTGGCGTAAAAGATCCAAAAGAAAATATGGAGACAAAGTTCCACGAAGGGGAACGCGAGCGGGGCTGCATTGCTTTTACTGCCCTCATCCCGGGACGGCCCGGCTTCCCACGTCGCTTTCCTGGGGCGAGAGCTGGGAGAGTTTTCACAGGAGGCGGCCCATGGCTTTGATTACAACATGTTTTTTTTTGTTTTTCCAGTTTCGGTTCAGAATTCACATAGTATGCGTGTGATCCAAATCGCTGCTTTAAAGTTTAACAGGACAATATTTGAACTAGGGATTGTTCCAGTTCACTTGCTGGACTTTTTTTGTGCCGAAAATGTCAACGTTGCATCACACGAACTAACCTTATCAAAACCAAACGGTTTGTTTGCCTTAGAATGGCTTAGGAGAGATCTATTGTCATTAATTTTTCTTTTCTTAACCCCCCCCCCCCCAACCCCCCCGCAACATGCATTCATTAAAATAACCCAACGCTCAAGAATTCTTGACATATTTATCCAACATCGTTCTCACTTCGGTGAAATTAGCTCATTTTCGGGGAGGGTCTGTCTCATAGGAGAGAGCCCGCCCACATCCCACCCGAGCCAATGGCGAGTGGAAATCTACAAGCTGACACCCGAGACGCCCCGTCGACCACCCCTGCCAATGATGCCGTAAGTTTACTTTATAATTTGCAACTTCTGTTATGTCTTGTTTATTAGACATTATACTGCTCTCTCAATTATTTATTTACATTTAATATTTATTTATTACCACATGCAACATTGCATCCCCAAGCCAACGAAATGCACGCTAACGCTCCTAACACTGCAGCTCTGCTTACCTTTTGACTTGTGTTGATCGAGGTGGTTCTTTTGTTGTGGAACTGCTTCGAAGCGGAGAAACCTGGTGCTGGTATGGCGTAGGATTATGCAAATTAGCTGAAATTGACACCACTCACATGTGCGTTCAGAAATAAGCAGAAAAGTGAAGATTCGCTTGGATTGAAGCATCTGACAAACTCGACTCAAAGTTGGCACAAACGTTTCCAAATGTGTGCAAAGAAAAGAGGAATGTGAGAAATAATTGGCCTTCACTGTATGTTGTTGCCCCGAGCCAAGTCTTCTTATCATTATTATTATCAACATCATTATTAGCTGTCAATCTTTCGCTGGTGGTGCTAACAAGCTAGCCCGCCGCTGACAACCAACACCACAGATAAGAAGAAGAGAAGATGTCATATGTGGCGACGGGCCCAGATTAATTATGACTTCTTTGTCAGGAGAAATATTTGCTTTTCCCAACGTGCCGTTAATATAGAAATGAGGATCCCCTTTTGGAGTGAAAATATATGTTCCAAAAAAAATAAAAAATACATTTCGGGTTCTTTTTGGTCGCTACGATGTTGTACTTCCTAGAAATGTAGAGTTGAAACATAATTACACAGAATGTAAAGAATTTAATAAAGAAATCAAGTCTGCTGTGCGTGACTTGGCCACAGGGGGCGGTACAACACAGTCATAAAGACACAAACAAAGAAGAGTTTCACAACCACTGTAAATCACACTTAAGAGGCAGTCATTTAGTTGTTCTTTGCAGAGGATAAAGAGTACACGCCTGTGAGTATTGTTATAATGTCAGTCTACAAAAATCAGACCGTATCATAAGTCGAGTCACGCGTATCTCAAGGCACCACTGTTTGTACATTTTTAAAGGCACACGACCAGAAAATTCTGTACAACTGCATTTCCACTTTTAAAAAAGATTCCTAGTGACAAAATCCAAACCACACGCACACACATGAATATGGATCATTGTATGTGATTCTATGATGTATCTTTGCAAAGGAAAAATAAAGGTCTTCCAACGTGTCAAACTGAAGAGAAATAGTTGAAGAAAGGCGTAAAAGAACCCCCCCCCCCCCCCCCCCTCCCCGAGCAAGCAGGGAATGCGTGAGAACGGCTTGGGAGCTTGCGTAAGCAGGTGAAGCTCAGATGAGAAGCGGGAATGCGGCGCCTGTCAACACTGCAGGCCAAGCAGACGGCGTGTTTACGCGAAGGCCCGCCGGTCGGCAGGCGGCGAGCAGGAAGTGCGAGGCGGCAGGTGCCTCGCTCCAACGGCGGGCCCTGTATGTGGACAAACTGGTTGGGGGGGGCAAAGGCCAACCATTTCACTGGAATTACGAAAGCATGGTGAAAGGCCATTCCACAATTGGCAGATCTCACCCGTGACATTTTAAACGATCCATGTAGAAAATACAGAAAATGTCAATTAGAGTTGTCCTGGCTATTTTTTTTCTTTTATCCCTCCCTCTTGATGAGCAACTTACATTTCAAACAAAAGAGTTAAAATAAGCTTTAAATCTGTCTTCCTTAGCATACATACAATTGAGCTGCATGACTCAGCTAAATAACAAACAAGCAAAAAACACCGTCGGGCTAATTGCCTCATTTATTTATTTATTTATTTATTCTTTGTCTGTTTTCAACTCGAATGGTGTCGTGGGTCAGTCAAAACAACTCAGCCCAGTCACTCATATTATTTTTACAAATTATTTAGCTAAGTAACATGAACTCTTGAGCAAAATGTCGATCGTTATTATTATTGTTTTGAAACCCGACTTCTATAATTGTAATAAAACTGCTGAACACAGAAAATCCAATTTTGAATCGCTACTGCCACCTGTGGCCGATAAATGAAACTGCACACACCCTTCTTCACGTACACAGTGCGCACACGTACGTCATCACATCCGCTGACAGGGAAATTCGAACCTGAATCCAAGGTGTTAATGTACTAATTAGAAGATGTGCCGGTCAAATAAAAAAAAGATATTTTTGGGCAAATTGTTACAATGAGAAGCTTTAATGCAAAAATTAAATGAGTATTCTAATAACATTGAATCTAATTATAAAATATTTTTTCAGCAGTACTTTTGGAAAAACAGTATACGTTTTCAGACAATGGCAAGTCAAATATATTATTGTTAGCCTCATAGAATGTTTTTCTGAAAACATGAAAAAATACAATTATTCGCAATTTGTATTGATATCGAAATGACTTGGGCAATTATGCTAAGAGGCTAACATTACATTAACAACTAATTAATTGTGATGGTTTCTTAAGATAAGTTATCCATTGAAATTCAGGTAAAGAAAAAAATATTCATTTCAATAGAACACTTAAGACCAAACATTTACAGTTTTTTCCAGTCCTTATGTTTATGTTTGTCTTGTTTGTATTTTTTTTTTTTAATGATCAAAGATGGTCTGTTTTTACAAAAAATGTTGCCTAATTGTCCTCCAATCGCCGCTTGGCCTTGCCTTGTTGCTCCAGCGAGCATAAAAAGTAGCCAGTGAGGTTGCTTGGTGGGGGTTTAGTTTTCGAGCCTCCATTGTGTTCACATTGTAGCTCAGTCACTCTCGGCTGCTCGGCCATGTCAGCGCTAAACAGCTTCCTCCTTCCTTCTCGCTCCTTTTGGCTCCTGGCAAAGTCACGTGAACGCATTTACCAGCTTACCCACCAAAGTTGACATTTTTCTTTCATTTGTTGGCAACGAGAACAAATCCAGAAAGTTGTTTGGCAGCAGGAAGTCGGTTTTGTGTCAACTCGACTGTTGTTCTTGTTGGGCCAGATAGAGGGAGGGGGGCTGCAGTGTAATGTAATGTGGGGGGTGGGGGCATCCTGGGGGCAGGTGAGCGAAAGGGCGGTTGAAGATGAAGGCGAGGACTCGGGTGACCAGTTTTACCTGGAAACGCCTGGAGCCGGTCTGGACACGCCGCAGCGAGCACAGCGAGCGCAGCGAGCGCAGCGGCCCTGGGGCGAGGAAAGAGAGGCAAGGCCGCCATCAATCTTCTTCTTCTTCTTCACGTCGTCATGTCGTCTCTTTCACCCTGCCTTTTGCCTTATCACATCCATCTCCATCATCTTTCCCAATGCTCCACATCTTGTGTTGCTCATTAAAGTCACAAAAAAACATTTAGCCATCTATTTTCAAGTAGAAGAAAAAAAAAACTATGTGTTTAAAAGAGCATTCATTTCAGATACTGTAAGCCGCCAGGTTTGAAAAAAGACAATACAGTAGCAGAAATTACAGATATTTGTTTTCATTAGGGAGTAAAAGTAAAAACAGAAACGTAAATATGCTAGTTCAGTACAGAAAGATGAAAACGACTTGGAACTGTGCACATGCAGTACACCAAGAAGTCTCATACTGTGGGGCAGTAGCGAGCAAAAGCCCCAAAACAAGCGAAGAAGAATTCAGGCCAATCACAGCGCCTATCACGATCCCACCCGGAAGTGACAGTTCGTTTGTTTTATACAGAAAAGGTGACAAATTTAGAAAAATGAAGTGACAGTTCATCACAACAGGTGCGTATTAGTTTTTTTTGTATTGTCGTTGGCGTTTTGGCAGGATTTTGTCGACTTTAACGAGTGTGAAGATACAACATTAAAATGTGAATTTCAGTGATTAGTTTAACACTGATGCTCACAACTGACCGACCATGCTGTGTTTTCCTCTAATGTTCTCAGCTTGGTGTTGCCTTGCAGTCTTGCTGAGGGGCAGTTGGAAAGAAAAAGTTCAATTCAGGAGTGGTAAGTCTACCTATTTTTTTGTGATACATGCATATCAGCAGTTTCCTACACTGTACATGTGTGCATATAATTATTGTCTCTTATTGCTGTCAATATTTTTTTTTTACACATTTTCTTACACATCTCAATCTTCTGTTTTTATTCTTGCTCAGATTAGACTCAAATTTCTTTGAATTAATTCTCAATGCTGCTATTTGTATTTGCTTTTTACTGTGTTAGCGCGTGTCTATATTGTCAACACAAACATATGCGTGGATATTGCGGCTGTGACAATTTAATTTCCATCCATCCGTTGAGCAATTGATGATGAAGAATTTGCATGCAAGGGGAGAAATAAGAAGACGTGTGTGTCTATTTCTCCTTAGGCAAGGTTATATACGTAAACACAAGCAGACCGTTATCATCTGGCTTATGTAACTGGCGCCCTCCCAATCACAGACATTTTGCTTTGTCTCACAACAAAGTCGTCGTACGTTATCACAGGGAGGGAGGAACAACGTCTACTTAAAAAAATAAAATAAAACCCTTCTACTGAAACTAAATGAGATTATATTAACAAGAATAAATTCTATAAGGTCAAAACAAGTGACATGGTCATGAAAAAAAATTCCTCCCTTGGACCCCCTCCTGTGTGTTTGCTAACTCCTAGCAGTGCTGTGTGTGAGTGTTGACGGCTGTCCGTCCCACTAAATGGACACTTTATGACAAGTGCGGCCATAAATCACACGTGTTGACATGCCACTCGCAACTTTGGGAGATTGAATGAAGCGAGCAGCGCGTCCACTTTAGAGGCCCCTCGTTGGATTTGCACCTTCACAATGAAAAGAGCAGTAATCCTAGATGTGCACTTGTCAGCCCCTCCGTACACCCCCCCCCCCCCCCACCTCCACCGCATCCCTGGGGGCAGCGTTGCTTCTCTCCGTGTGTCTTTTCTCCTTCATTTGTCATAAAACATATTTGGCGCATTGAAATGTGAGTGAGCGCTGAATGGCGACTTCCCTTGGGTGTTTTTGCCGCCTCACAATGGGCCTGTGTGCACGGCTCGCGAGCGACTGCGTGTACCGGAGTGCCAAGCTCTTGGAACATCAAAAAAGAAAAAAAAAAACACTGCGCCAGGGGTTGTTTTGGAGATAATGCATCGTGTTGATGTGCTGCTTGTATGACCATGTAAGTAAAGCCTGGTAGAAGTTGGATTGAATATTTCAAAAAATGATACACAAAAATCTATATAAAAATAAATAAATATATGCACGTAAAAAAGATTGAACTAAATTAAAATTAAATTTAAATGGGAAAAAGCAGGTACCCTCTTGATGGGCTTGATATATATATATATATATATGGATGGGAAAATTTCTCACGATTAGATTTGGAAATCGATTTTCCATTAAGAACGATTTTTGATTTATTTATTTTTGTGTATAATTTTTTGAAATATTCAATCCAACTTCTACCAGGCTTTACCCTGGTAGAAGTTGGATTGAATATTTCAAAAAATTATACACAAAAATAAATAAATAAATAAATGCATGTAAAAAAGATTGAACTAAATTAAAATTAAATTTAAATGGGAAAAAACAGGTACCCTCTTGATGGGCTTGATATATATATATATATATGGATGGGAAAATTTCTCACGATTAGATTTGGAAATCTATTTTCCATTAAGAATGATTTTTGATTCAAAATGATTTGATTGACAATGATTTTTGCTTCAATCTATAGATGTGCAGGGATTTGTAATGATGATGATGATGACTCGCTAATGCTAATTAGCGCGCTACTCGCGGCACTTTTATCACTCAAAAGAACGGCTCCACACTGCAAAAAAAAAAAAATATTTTATTGGAATAACTTGATCGTGACTTTTTCCTTCTACTCTCTAATGTGGCTACAACTTAACAGTGTATTAGACCGCGTGGAACCACACTGCCCCTAAGTGGGCAAATTGGGTACAACATGAACAGCGCTCCAAATAATGGCACACACACACAAAGGCAAGACAGTGTAAAATAATTTAAATAAAATCGATTTTGGGACATTTAAAATGGATTCTGAATTGTACTAAATGAGAATCGCGATTCTTATATATATATTTGGAAGTATACAGAGCCACGTACACGTTTGTCACACATGCTGTTGAATGGCAACGGTGTTTGCTAACAAGTTTGCTATTTAAAGTTAACTAATATGTAAGAAGAGGCTGCTGTCAGTGTCGTCAATGTCATGTTTTATTTTCCGAGTCAGACTGCTCCTTAAATTGCTTGGTTTTTGCCGCGTAAACAGTTTTTGGCCCTAAATTGGAACTTCATTGGGATGACGCTGCAGTCGATTAGTCCTTAGCATTCCGAGAAGTTTCCACGAAGCGAGTGGCCTCTCGCCTCGTCTTCGCTTGAGCGCTCCGCTGTGACTGGCGGGTCCGGAGCTCCGCGGGGGTCGGGGTCCAGTTGGGGCAGGCCATGAAGGGCGTCGATTGTTGCAAAGTGGTGCGGGGGGGGGGGGGGGGCGGGTTTCTCCAGAGCACCTGGCCATCTGGACATTACATCCCCCTGAGCCGTAATGGATGCGCCCCGCCTACTTCAACTCTGGGCTGAAGACCCGTAATGGACACCACGCCCTTGCCCCCAAATGAACCCCTCCTGGGACCTCCGTTTTTGGAGGTAGCGCGACTGGATAATAGCTTTCATTTAAAGCTCCATTGATGGCGATAGAGTAGTGGTGTTGTGTACGGGTGGTGGGCTTTGGGGTTGGGACTACCAGAGGGTCACACAAAATAGAACCTGACCACTGCACGCCCCCCCCCCCCACTTCCTTTGCGCTTGGCGGTGACAGGTGTAAAGGGGTGTGGTTTTGGGCACAGGTGCGTGGGTGTGTGGACGCATGGCTTCACTCGCAACATTTTACACCGAGATTACATCTGAGGGCCAACGCAGTCATTTGAACGAGCGCGGGGGGCGGGGGCGGGGGCGGGGGCCCTTATTGTAGGTGGGCGGGAATGTGTGTGTTCCAATACAAGCTGGATTCCTTTTGTTCTTTCCGCTGCAGGGCTCCTCGGAACATTAACACTCGTCATTAGGGCCCCCGAGCATGCACTGCATAGGCTTCCTTTGAAAGTGCTTCGTTATTATTATTATTATTATTCTTGAGCCAAATAAATCGCCATTTTAAGGACTCCTTCATCCTCAAAAACAGGGTCGATGAGCAACATTCGTTTGGTTGCGTCCTAAGAATGTTTTGAAAAGTCAGACCTCGAAGCCATAAGCTTTTGGGGAAATTCAGCCCCTGCAGCTACTTTGACTTAGCAACAAAAAAAAATTGGTAGATATGTCTATCATGAATACGCCCACAAAAACTGCTGCAAATACGTTCATGCCCTCTCGATTTTGTCCAAGTGCTACCAAATTGGAAGCACTTGCACAAGAAGTATTCATTGCACCTTTCATTTCCATTTGTAAACCGCACACGCACGCACGCACACCTGCGCGCTCTCATCAGAGCGCACGCGTGTGCCGAATACGTGCAAGGTGAGTCATGCCCGTAACTCACAGGCGAGAGTTGAACCAGAGTGCACGGGGACAACTATTTGGCCTGCGTCTGGCCGCCGAGCACATTATGTACGTTTCATTTTTATATATATGACTGTGGTTTACAGAGCAGGTATTCAATGACCCAGAATGCAGCAGTGCGAGCACGCGTCCCGAGTGTCGCGTGTGAGTTTCCCTCCGAGCTGTTATGGGACAAACTTCTCACAACGCGCACATTCCTAAAGTGGCGCAACACAGCAAGGCAAGATTTGACTTGATCTGGTCTCGCTGCGGTGCCCTTTCCGAACCACTTTTTGCCTCCAGTGCACATTTTGGAGTCCTTGAATTTTTGTTGCAATCATTTAGCAGTTTTTCCCCTGAAATTGGTTAATTCAAATATTTATTTGAGCTATTTGAACCATTTGAGCTAATATAATAATTATTTCATGGGAATAAATTGCTATATATTTTGTATGCATTTGTGTTTTTTTCATGAATGTATGTATCGAATTGGGTAATTTATTATGAAAATAATTAATAAATTAATTTATTATTAAAAAAAAAAAAAAAAAATCCCCCCCATTGACTTTTTTTTTTTACGTCAAATGTCATCATCTATCTAAATAGGATGACATCATTGAATGATGTCATAGCCTGGCAACTCTTTTGTGCGCGTGTGTTTGTGTATGTGCATCATTTAGCGTGTGTGCTCAAAGCAACCCTTCCACTAAGCAGCGTCAACTAACAGGAAGTAGCAAGTCGAAAAAAAGATGGAATGCGGTTCCCGAGAAACCAACCGCAACTCGAGGTGATTTTTGGAAGAATGTCAGCGCCGAAAAGTACGCCAGCGTGTGCGTCTATTTGCGGCGTTTGGTGTACGTTGGCAGGCAGAACAGGTCCAAACTGGTTTGGGTCTCATAAGCGCGGAACATTTACTGGTGAATACGCGGGAAATGCAAATTCCCAACATTATTTTCTCAATTGAACCTTTGCTTATCAGCAAAGAGAAAAATGTTTGGCTTTTGTAACGACTACTTCCACTTTACTGTAAGCCTAACTCGCAAAACAAAAGAAAATTCGACATTGTATTTTTAAACACCAATTTAATGTTGGCAAAAGAAGTCAGGATGTTGCGGATGGACAGGAAAAGTCCGTTAGCTTAATGCTAACGGATAGAAATGGAAAACGCCGTAGACATACAAATGGAAGTTAGCAAATATAAACCCACTCGCTTAATTCGAACATATAACGTGAAATGCTATAGATGGGCTAACAAAATTAGCATCTTTTCCAGTCGAGCTCAGAAGCAGAATGGAACTAAATTAATGACAATTCCATTCATGACACTGCGATGGGTTGATTCCCGAACAAGTTCAACTCATAAGTAAATGTAACACAGTATCTTAAGAATCACGGGTTACTCGTCGTAACGAGATTTTAGTAAGATTAAGCGGGCCAAAAAGGCACGAGGCTTTCACGACTTCCTGTGCGTGCACAGTGAGCTGCTCTTATCACTGCAGCGTGGGGCAAGTTGTCGCTATCGGCCCGCCGCCATCTTATCGCCACGCCGAACGTCCCCGTAATGTAACTGATGTGACGGGGCTTTTTCTCTCTATTTTGGACGCCGTGGCTGATGAGAGTGATAAAAGTGTGCCACTTGTCTCATCATGATGATGGGCCTGGAGCGAAGGTGGCGGGGGGGGGGGGGGGGGGGGGGTATTGAGGGGCGGATTTGTGATTTAAGCTTCGCCGCGATTGCATCAGTAAACACACGTGAGATGACGAGGAGATGAAGCTCTTTGTGCTCGGAAGAAGTGCGCCGGACGAGCATTTTGAGCACTTGAACCCACCATCCATTTTATGCTAATGATACATGTAACAAGAATGAACTTTGACCCCCAGCTGTTTATTTTTTTTGTGTGATTGTTACAATTTTGACCTACTGTATTGAGGTATGGGGAAATGCATGCAAAACATAAATTATATTTTTTTGGAGTGGTGGGGAAGAAAAGAAAACATACGAATAATCACGAGAAAGCCATTTAGAGAGCCGACAAATCCATTATTTCATCAGTTAAAATTTTTGAAATGTTATGATAAATATTCATGAAATTTTGCTGAAGGCTCACAACAAAACTTGCCAATCAATATTCAGAAAATATTTGAAAAAAAGAGAAAAGCAAGTTAAAAGCAGGAGACTAGACTGATGGAACTTTGCGTTTCTGTAAAAAGAATCCGTTTATGGAACAATCTGAATAAAGAAACTAAAGAATCCAAGTAAAAACAAAAAAAACTAAATCCATTTTAGGATTAGATTTGATTATTATGCCAGCGTCATCTTTGTTGTTACGAATGTCAATAATTAAATTGTAAAATGAGAACAACGTCATGTGACTGTGTGACCAGCTATCACACATCATTTTTGTTTTGTATAATTTTATAACAAAAACTCTGGGGAGTGGAATTCAGATTTGTCTTAATTTCATGCGATTAATTACGATTAAAAATGTATATATATATATATATATACATACACACACGTATTAGGGGTGTCAAAATTAGCGCATTAATTTAAAGTTCCTTTAACTTTGAAATAAGAAAATAACTGCACATAAAATAACAAATGGATAAACCAAAATAAAAAGTAAAACAACTAAGAGTGACAGATAAGAGTGAAACGAATATAATAAAACCATCAAAATAATACATTATTGAAAGCAAAATGAATAAACGTCCCGTCTGTGCGTCCCCCACAGACGCAAGCTATCAAGATAAAAATCGGCTTTTATTGTGGAGGAGCACAGCTTGTGAGCACGCCACCGTAATTGTATCATTAGCATGCGCTAATCAGCGCCACCCGACGCTAATCAAGGCCTCGGGAAGGCACCCGATCCCTTTCTTCGTCACCGATTGGGCCGCCGGTGTCGCCTTCCACGTGTGGTGGGACGGAATCGAGTTCGGGAAGCCGCTCTCGCGTGACCGTCCGCTGTTTGTTTAGGCCGCCTAATCTCCAAGGTGCTTTCTTCACCATTGTGGCCTGGCCCTTTCTTTAGGTTACTCAATGGAAATGGATGGGGGGGGGGGGGGGGGCACTCCCTGATCCCTCTCTAGGGGCACACACACTAACCCTGTAAATTGGTGTGTGTGAAAATCTAGTTGAAGCAACTTAATCCAGCAGACAGACTCTCGGCTCCTTGGCTCATCAAAGCGGTAGCCGGGACAGATTTTAATCTCGGGGTGTTTGTTTGTTTGTGTGTGTGTGTGTGTGTGCGTGTGTGTGTGTGCGTGTGTGCTCAAGAGCTTTGTCGTATGATAGCTGCCAAACGCGGCTAACATTAGCATGATTGTCATCAGCGAGGTTGGTTCCAGGCTCACCGGGACAGCGACTCCTGCGGAGGCGCCGGCCCACAACTCAATTTGAACAAATAGGAAATAAAAGAAAGAGTTGGTAATTATATGGACTCAATCTTTGACCGTACTTGACATGAATTTTAGCCATCCAAACATCCAAAAGAGTCAAATGAATTAAATCACTCCGTGTCAGTGGCACGATTGCAAATTTCTCTTTTCATCCCGCCAAACCAAGCATTCCGACTCAACTGGTTTCCCAGCATGCACCGAGGCCGTTCTCACACCCTCCGCCATCTCATTAACGCCTCCTCTATCCGACCATCAGTCCTATTGCTCTCCTGAGAGTCCTCGCTGGGAAGAGGGACCCCCAAATGGTCCTCTGGAGAGCGTCGGCATCCCGGCCGACGAGGAGGGGAGGAAAAAAAGGGGGCTCCTTTCACATGCGCGCAGTTGGAACGACGGAGGTGGGCGTGGTCATTGTTGGCGTTGTTGCCGCTCTAATTGGAACAGAACCGGGCTGCTCTGGCCGATAAGAGCGGCGCGGCCCGGGAGATACGCCGGGCTGGAACAAAAGGGCAGACGCGGCACGAGCGTGGGAATGATCCGCGGCCCGATGCTCTCAGGGTGTCACGGATGGGCAGCAAATTGCTCTTTACGCGTCCATTGTCTCGTGTGCACTGTTTGGGAACATGACTGTGCCTTTTTGGACATGGAAAATCGGTCCAAAACGGTTACGGCTGAATAGAATTCCGCAGTGGTACCTTGACTTAGGTCGGGTACACATATAAAGACAATTTGGCTTTTTTTTTTTTCCTCCCGATTTTGCCACTTCCCGACCAAAGACGTCATACAATCGAGAATCTTATGTCTTTTTTAGTCCCTCTTCTGTGCCTCTCTGAGAATCCAAAAATGTTTTTGTAGAAATGATTTTTTTTAAACATATTTTATTTGTACTAAATATATGTATAAAATATTTTTTAAATGAATTTGTGATAATAAAAAAAAGTCAGAGTCCAAATTTTTACATTGTCAATAAAAGAGAGACGAAAGTTGATTGTTGGTTAAAAGTTTTAATTTTTTTTAAAGATACTTAAATGTCCAAAAAGGAAGAAGAAAATCAGAATTACCATAAAACGTCCATGAAATTGCAAAAAAATAAAAAAATAAAAAATCTGAGAATTCTATAAAAAAAGGCAGAAAAGAAAATGTTCCAAAAGTAACCATACAATGTCCAAAGTCAAAAGAAGAAATCCCCCAAAATGCCACAAAAACATGTTCAATATTTCAGACCAAACATCTTCACGTGTGTGTGCGGGAAACCGTCTCTGTCGTGAAGCTGATCACACGAGGCTTTAAATGGTCCAAAAAATGGAAATTACAACAAGAACATTTCCTTTAAATCATGAACTTTGGCAAAGTGGCTTTAAAATGTCCTAAAAAGTCTTCGATTTGTTAAAAGTGGCTTTAAAATGTCCTAAAAAGTCTTCGATTTGTTAAAAATTTCACTTAACATTTTACAATGCCAAAAATTTGGACTGTTCGATACCAGTTTTGTTCCGGACCTATACCAGTACCAACAGCACTAGTACTTTTGACACGTAAAATTTCAGAAAAGAACAATGACAGATAATTTTAAAGAATGACTTATATAAATCCCGTTTTCCTTCAAATTGCATGAAATGAATGGCAATTTTTTAATGTCTGATTTTGTAGTTCCTGATTGTAAAACGTTAACTAGAGGGCAGCCGATACTAGCATTGATACCTAGAAATAAGGCCAAGTATTGGCCCAATACTGATATCTGGTATCAGTGTTCGCCCATCCCTGCCAAAAAGTCTTACATTTAATTATAAAGGGTTGAGAAAAAGGTCTTTGAAAGTCATTCACTGTTAAAAATAGATCTTTTGACGTCTATATCTGTCAATGGCAGTGAATGAGTTAAAAGTCTTTCAAAAATGGCCCTCAAAATTCTCAGTGTCTTCTTGAAAAAAAAACGTATCCTCATAAACATGAGCATATTTGACCTTTTTGGGTTTTAGGCAGCAGTCATGTCTTGGAACAATTTCTTCTCGAACCCAAAAAGTTTTTGCGCCCCTGCCTTCAATAAGTGGGTCACCTCTACCCGTTATTATTGTGGCCCCGTTTGACACGTTTTGGCTCGGCGGTGGCGTGGACGTGCTGATTGCTGGCGTCCCCTGTGGGTCCGGTTTGTATCAGGGCGCATTCAGAAGTCCCCGAGGAGCGGCGCGTCCTCCCTTTTTTGTCGGCGCTCGCAGGTCTTAACGGGAATATAAAACAAATTAATTGCCCCTGTTAGATCACTCAGGCGCTCACCCGGGGGACCAATGTGCTTATCACGCACGCACACACAAACACACACACACACACACTGGTAGTGGCGTTCCTGTGCTGCACATTTTGCGGGCTTGCCTCTTCCCCATCTGTTGCACCCCCCGCACCCCCCCCCCCCCCCCCCCCCACCTCGCCCGCCCGCACTAATTAGGGAGCTCTCGGTCTATCCCGTCTCCATCTGTCCCGAGCCGTCCCACAATGCATCGGCTGCTAGCGAGCGTTCATGCGTTTTTTTTATGGGCCCAATTGTGCGTTTTTTTTTGTTTGATTCTACTGTAAAGCCCCGGGTCCCGATGGCCTGTCTGTCACTTACGATGTTAAGTGAGCGTTAAAGTGCGTGTCAGGGTGGACTTTATTGCCTCTCTGGAGTGCTGTGTGTTTAGCAAGAATGGACAAAAAGAACAACAAGCCTGATTGATTGCTTTATTGATTAAGAGCTGTGTGGTCCCGAGTCATTAGTACAGTCAACGCTCGCTATTGGCAAGAAGTTGGGGAGCGAGCGTAGTGCGTCAACACAGGCTATATTTCTTTGAAAGTTAGCCTTGAAAAGCGTAAACAAAGTAGAGAAAAATGGCCGTTTTTTTATATGTCTGTAAATATGATTTTTAATAAATAAACATTTAAAATGAACATATGAGCCAACAAAGAACAATTCTTAAGAGATTTTGAAATTTGTATTTTCAGTGTTCAGCAATTTCACATTAAAATGAGTGATTAGCAAAGTGCTTTGAACATTTTAGTGCTAATAATTAGCGCTAAAATACATGTAGCTTTTAATTATTATTATTTTTCAAACTGTTCTGTAACGTTTTTTGTTTTTTCCCGGGAGCATTAATAGTGATCATAGGTAAATATTATTCATTAATTCAAGTCAATTTGACCTGCAACAGTAGGATTCATAATTAAATATTTGAAAAATTCAGCAGTTTATCATAAAATGTGCCAAATGAGCGATACTAAAGAGCGAGTGCTTTTTTAGCATTTGACATTTTCTGTGATTTAACAAAATGAACGATTTGGAAGGACAATTTTTACAAAATGTATTTGTTGTTTGAAGTCCGACGTTAGAGATGCGTACCTTCATTGTAGTACCGCATTGCGCCACAACATGCAGGGCAGCACTGAGCCTTGACTGAAAGACATGCAGCGTAATTAAAGTAAGAAGAAGAGGCAGAGAAGGTCCCCAGCTAAGCTCTAATAATTGCCATTCCGAAGCGCGCATTCAGTACGTCTGTGAGAGTTTAGTTTTATGCTGTGTTTGTTTGTGTAGCAGCTCCTTTGTCATCTAAAAACGGTTCCGCTCATGTCGTGCGTGTCGCCATGGCGGCCTCGGGCACGCTGGCCGGCGTCCGCCGTTTTCTTGGCAGCCGCCGAGCGTCGTTAGTCTCCTACCGCGCTCGGTTTTGTGCGGGTCGAGTGGACCCGCCGAGAGCACAATGACACCAAAGCGGGCTTTTTGTTTGCAGGCGGAGGAAGACGGAGGGCCCTCTGCGCCGTTTGTAAGGAGGCTGGCGAACACTCATGGCGCTCATTTAGCGCCCCCGTTGTTCCTTTGCAGCCCCATTGTGTGCTCAATTGACTTCTTGACCTGCAGCATCAGACTGCCCGATGATCTTATCTTGGCTAAAGTCTGCTCCCAAGTGTCAACACATTAAAAAAAAAAAGTCAATAACTGAAAATTCACATACATTCACATTGAGTTTTCATCCATTTTTTTACACATTGCTTTCATTCACAAAAGCATAAACAGAATATTCCAAATCCCCAAAATAAAACCGCCTGACTTGGTTACACAACTTATTGAAAGATAATTGTTGCCTTTTTAATGCCTTTTACTATTTATCTTTCATTTGTTATTTCATTTGTTCTTGAAATTTTGTGGTTATGATAAAATCCAGTTGAAAGGTAGTTAAAAAAAATAAGAAGCTAAAAAATATGAAATCATATTTTTATTACTTGTATTTTTATTTATTTAATTTGTTCTTGTAATTATGATTTTAAATTTTTTATTGTAATTCAAGTTAAAAAATTAAGAAATCTTGCCAAAGGAAAATGTGTATCGTGCACATGCACTACAAATAATATACATACAATAATTACATTAATTAGATAAATATGAAAGATTTGCAAAATAGTGCGATTCAAATGACACTTTTAAACATTTCATTTTAGTTTGGTGTGTGATTTATTATGAAATATGATTGTTTAAATTTAGATAAGTAAACCAAGTTAAAAATGATAAATTATGAATATGCTCACTGCAAATCTTATATCATATTAAACAATATTATAATATAGATTACGCCCCTTAAAGACACAGAGCTCAGGTGCACAGTTGTTGTGTACGGTAACTAATTATACCACATAAAACGAGTTCATTTCCTTACTTTCTCTTTTACTATGTTTTTTATTATACTTACACATTACAGTGCTATTTTCCATATTTAAAACATGTAACACAAAGAATATTGATTGGCTATAGTTCAAATAAATTGATTTGCGAGCTTCTTGCTTCTTCATCGCGTGGTCAGTTTGAGCGAACTTTGAATCCCCGCAGACCGCCGGGAGCGAGCCGCTCGCTCCAGTCGTTCTTTCATTGGCCCCCCAGCAGGACTAAACCTACGTCCCCCTCCCAACCCTTAGCTATGCAAATGTCTGTAAATACCACCCGCGTGTGTGTGTGTGTGTGTGTGTGTATACGGGCCCCAGGGGGCTAACGTACCCCTGTAATCAGTGTTTGTGTGTTGTGGCCTGGGGTGCGAGCGTGCTAATCAAAGACATTCTTGTGCGTCACTCAAGCGTCTCCAAGTGAAAAGATCCAGACCTTTTAACTGGCAACAAAAGTGAGCCCACCCCCAAGTGAAACTGTCCAACCAATTGTAGTATACTGACTACTTTGACGTTGTAGCAAAAGCGTCATTACTTGTGTTGTCCCATGAAGAGAAAATATTTACCAAAGCAGTTAACTGATTATTGTGATCTGTTGTTTTCAGCGTTGCCATGACAACTGCGGCATAGAAAGTCCAGGAACTTGTATTTCTTGGTACTTCCAAGCAGGTGATGACAGTTTGGGGATCTCATAGCGAAATGTCCGAGAACCCGTGCATAATGTTACAGTGACCTCACATTTAGTGTGTGTGTGTGTGTGTGTGTGTGTGTGTGTGTGTGCATATTTAATAATTTTAGCTTTCACTTCATTAACTCATTCAAACCCAAAAAAATTTAAATATGTTTTTCAATACTTTGTCCTACACTCCCCAAAAAACGTATTTATATATATATGTTTTTTATGTTAGAGCATACAGAAGGCTTTGATACAGATTCTAACTGGAAGAGGTCACTTAAAGCAATGGTAGTTATTACACAACCGACCAGCAGGTGGCAGCAGAGTATAAGAGTTCAACCAGGGCCATGTTGCAAAAAGCTATTTTCTTCACTGTTTTCAGCAGGTTTGAAACTTTAAAAATTACTGCAAAATGGAAACGGATACACATATTTTTTTTTCCTGATGAAAGAAACCTTTCTTTTTTTCATGTTTTATAGCAATAGAACACAATATTCTATGGGCCTTGCAAAATCAGTCAAAATCCAGTAAAACATCCAGGAGCGAAGGTGGTTGCTTCAGTGAAAATGGCTGAGAGTGAATCAATCAATAATAATTGAGATACATCATAATAATCTACTTGGTTTTAAAAGGTACAATCTTTATTGAATTTTCATGTGTAGGAGTTTGTAATTGACTCATTTAAATTCAACCCCCCCCCCCCACACACACACACACATACACACAATCTTATGTATGATGAACCCGTAAACCAAATTAAAAACAAATTGTGACTTATTTTGAGAGCGAAGACTACAGTCAACTTTCCCACGCATCCAAGCTGAGTTTTTTTCCTCCTGTGGATGTTCTGTCAGACTTCCACGCAGCATCCGAGCTGCCCGCCTCCTTCCCCTTCCAACGCGGCTAATGAGCCTGATTATCAATCTAAACAATAGTTCGAATAATTGCGCTGTTAAAGGGGGCGGGGGTGTGGGGGGTAGTCATCTCCCAGGCACTTCCTGTCTGCGTCTGACGGACGCTCCGGCTGCTTCCTGCTTCCTTGTCTGCTGAGTGGGCGTACAGGAAAGGGGCGTGGCACAGCGCCATGACTTAATGACATCACATCATGCTGGTGTAATCATCCGCCAGCAGCGCAAAGCAAACAAGTGTGTGAAGGCTCCTAATTAAAAAAATCACAAGTTAGGGCACTCATAACTAACAAATCAATGAAAAAAAAACACAACCCCAAAAATGACTACTTTCTTATGAACCATTTTGTTGTGTTTTTGATTCGTTGATACATTTACGCAGTGGTACCTTGACTTAAAAGGGCTCCATCTTAAGATTTCTTTAAGTTACAAACCGAGCCCTCAAAAGAACCAAGCAGACGATCACGAGGCTTTTTTTGCGTCATCAAACAAACCCGACGGTTCTTCTGTCAGCCTGAGAACCAAAACAATAGAAGACATCGCACACTTTTTTTCCTTTCTCACACTTGGAGTGGTGTTGACACTCCAAACTGGCCACGCTGAGCAAGCGGCCCGCACGGCCAAACTGCCGCGCGAGCGACGTTTGAACCGGTTTGCCGTCTTTCCCTTCGCCCCCACCGGCCCCCTTCGTGGGAACGACGTTCCGTGGATGTGGCAGGTTTTTTTGCGTACGTCGGGATGCAATCAAGGAAGTTTCCATAGACATGTGCAAACATTTTATTAGCTCTTGCATTTTAGCTGCTTTTTCATTTCATTGCTTTATTTGAGCTTTTTATCAAACAAACAATTTTTTAAAGACTTTTATCAAGTGAATTAAGAAATGTGATTCTTTACTTTAATTCCCGCAAAACAACTGTCACGAAGCCAACCATTTTCACTCATTTTATGTTAAACATTTGAAATGATCATTTATTCAGGATCATGTTTAAATGCATGTTTTGACAAAATTTATTGTTTTCCCCCCCAAGAGGAAGCACTTAATTTCATATTACAGCGGTCTTTCACTATTTCACAGTTCACTTATTATTTTATTTGCGTCCATTTATGCTGCTATTTTTGTCCTTTTTTTATATATATATATTTGAGTAAAAATTTTTTTTCATTCAACACAATTTATTATATATTTTTAACAAAATATAGAATAAATAAAATTAAGAAACAGGTACCATTATAAGTTTTAAAAAATGTTGAGTGTTAGCGTCTCATCACAGGTGAGCTATTTTTAGAACAGACCACAGTAAGGTGTGTCCCCCCCCTCCCCCCAAAAAAATAACTAGTACAAAAACAAGTTAATTGAAGGCAATTAACTTCAACAAGGCTGCGGTGTTAACACAACTCTGCAAGATGAGCTCATTAAGGTGATGGAGTATTAACAGTTGTTGAAGAAGAAGAAAAACCTTCTACGTCTACTTTGCGGAAATTCACCTTTTGGGCGTGGAACATATCACCCGCGGAAAGTGAGGGAACGCTGTACCTGTAAAATAAAAATAATATTTATATCTATTATTTCTGTAGAACTTAATGCTTGGCAAAATACTCCCACACTTGTCTCTCAGTCATGTTGTATTGCTCAACATACTTCCTTGACACCAATTTTGTACTTTGCTATTTGGGCTGGGCTTTGGAGGCATTTGAGAGAAAATACACTTGTAAGCTGCAAATTGGTGAATTTTTCAATGAATAGCAGACAATGTTATACATCAAGTGAAGTAAATGTACTTTGGTTGCAAGCTTTTTGTCTGACCTCGGCCATCTTATGTACACAGAACATTCCGGTATGTTGTCATTGCGTCTGACATGTTTTCTGTTCGACACGCTTGCGCTAACAAATGTGACATCACACCTTTTACGGACAGTAAGTTTCACCTATTGCCCCGCCCCTCCTCCTGCCATCCTGTCAATCATGTGTCAGCGTCGCAACGCCGACTCGTTCCCCCCACGCACAAACCCAAACAAACATTCACGCGCTCGCCGTTTCCAGGAATGCCGACCGGCTTCCTTGTCGCCGACATAATGACAGGACGGGAGTCGCGCTAGCTCATTAGCGTAATCTTGCAATTAGTCACTGGTGATTGGCGCAGCTGACGACTCGCAAAGAGTGGGTATATTGGGCTGTCATTTTAAGATGCAAATACATACCTTAAACATTTCTTGACAATAGTATGTTACTAGTCTAAACATGACATTCTGATTAATATTACATTTGTGGAATAAGTGTTAACGAAGCAAAATCCTGCCGTTTTTATCCATCCCAGGGGGCGGCCATTTTGCCACTTGGTGTTGACTGAAGATGACATCACAGTTGCTCAGGGCTCAGACAACAACCAATTACAGCTCAGCTGTTTTCCGAAGCTGAGCTGTGGTCGGTTGTTATCTGACACTGTGATGTCATTTTCACTCGACAGCAAGTGGCAAAATGGCCGCCTTCTGATATTGATCAAAACTGCTGGATTTTGCTGCTTAACTCGTATTCCATTAATGCAATATTAACCGGAATACCATGTTTAGACCAGTGGGGCTGCATAGAACATATTATTGAATAAACATTTTTGGGGGGGGGGGGGTTGACTTCCACTTTAAGCAGAAAATAAATACAACAATAAATAATTAATAAATAAATATGCAGCCTCAAAAGCCTGTACAAGCTCTCCTTTTAGCATTGCAGTTCCATCAAGTTCAAGCGCATCACTCGGTGCTCGGCTAGCTTTAGCATTAGCCTCGTTAGCCCGACCAAGGTTAAATCTGCTGGCTTTTGATGAGCTCTGTCACAGAACAATGTGGATTTCTTCATGTACATTAACCTTGACTTATGAAATTAATAAAAAATGTGACTGAGCTCATAACTCAATGTACTCGTATCTCAAATTATGAGTGACACGAGATACTGGGCAGATGCTATAACCTTCGACAAAGTTGGCATGAGGTGTCGAGTCTGAGCTATTTTTGGATCTCGGAAACATTTCGAGGCTGAAATCCGTGCGAAATGGAATATATGTGCGTGTGGCACATTTGTTGGCGCTGCGTGGGCATGCCGTGTGTGTGTGTGTGTGTGTGTGTGTTTGTGTGTGTGTGTGTGTGTGGGTGGGTAGTTTGCAAACGTGCGTCAGGCTCCCAACCACCACACCTATTTTTAGAGCCCTGCCAGCTTAAAGCAATAATGTGACTGGTGGAAAAAAGAGGCACACCTTGTAGCCAGCGACCAATCACTTCCTCCTCCACCATGCACAGATCAGTATGTTTACATTTTAATACATACAGGAAGGGAGTTAAAAAAACAACAACACTTAATAGCATTTTTTTCTGATTGCGCAAAAGTGTTTTCCTACTAGTCCTCCAGTTAGCAAGTTAGCTTGTTTGCTTCGCCAAATTGTCCATAGATTTTGTCAAGCATTGTTTTTTGTATTTTCAAAATAAAGCTTCAGGCCAGGATGCACACGGGTGGAGTTTGTAAAAAAAACAAAACAACACAAAAAACCGGTAGTTTTCAAGCCACAACTTCCGCCCGTGTTTGGCACGTCAGCCCCTCCTACGCCGCAGCTCGCTACACCGGGAATCATTTCAAGCACTTCAGCCTTTTCAAAGAAGAAGTCAGCTTCCTGAACAGGAAGTTGTGGCGTCAACTAAAAGAAAATCCAGGGGAAAATAAGTAGTCGGGCATTTAATTTCATGTATGATTGTAAATGTAGCTCGAACAGGTACCTCCACCTTCAAAATAGAACAAATTGTATCCACATTTTTCATGTTGCCTTTGACAGCAACCCGTTTAGGTAACAAACAAGTCAGGACTTGAATTTAATCATCCTTGAAAAAATAACTAGAACAGAATCAAAATAATACTAAAAGTACAGTCGCCTATGACAGCCTCTATTTGCTTTGATGGCAGGCCCGTTTAGGCAGCAAACTCATCAGGAATTGAATGAAATCAAATTTATGATTGTAAATCACCACCTTGAAAATAGTGAATGTATGTATTCCAACTCTTCGTTTGCTTTGATGGCAGCCCATTTAGGCAGCGAACTATTGTGGTCTTTGGAAACAGGACACCCCAACTCCAAAATAGAGTAGCCTAAATAATTATGGTAGTGACTTCACCATGAAATAACATCATTTTGTTTACTTTTTCCCCCATCATTTGCCTAACAAACATTTGACACACACTGAGTACTTGTTTATACCCGACTTGGCAGTTTTGTGCGTGTGCGCGTGTGTGTGTGTGGCAGAAAAAAAAGAAAAAGAAAAATAATACCACTATCAGTCCCTGCTGGTTGATATTTCATTTACCAGCAGGGATTGTGCTGCCGTGCCCCTTAAACACCGCCTCCCACCACCACCAGGCCCATCACTTCTCCGCCACCACCTCAGCCTTGGTGTCCATCAGTAGCCCCCTCGCCCCCATGCCCCCCCTGCAGGTGATAACAGATTAAAGCTATTCCATTTCATGCCTCAGGCTCCCAAATACAATCCATGTGCACGAGGGCTCCTCTGGGCCCTGTGCACCCCCCCAAACCACCCCCCCCGCCCCCCCAACCACCCCCGTCGCTTCTTCAGGCCCTTGTGCCCTAGCGGGTTGCGGCCGCACCAGTCCATTGGGTTAAGCCGCCAAGACGGAGGCCATTGCGGGAAATGACTCTGTGTGTACGGGTGTGTGTGTGTGTGTGTGTGTGTGCGCGGGTGTGTGTATATAATAGGGTTATGTCAGCTTAGACGGGTCTGTGTGCTGTATTTAACAGCCTTCTCCTTTTCACTTATTAAACTTGTGAAAGTATCTCTCAAGTATAATTGTGGCCTCGTGAGCACGTGTGCTAAAATGCTTAGCTGGCAGCCCGTTTAGGCAGCAAACTAGCTTAGAATGAGTATTTAATTTCTGATTGCAAATATAGTCGTCATAGGACTGCCCACTTTCAAACGAGTCTGTGTGTCTACATTTCAACTTGCTTGCTTTGATGGCAACCTGTCGAGGCAGCAAACGAGTTGAGAATTGAATTCTAATTCACGAATATAAATACAGCCGGAATACAATAGCCTACCTCGAAAGTGCATGTATTGTATTGTAGATTTTTTTTGCTTAGCCAGCCCATTTAGTTTTAATTTCATAAAATTTAGGATTAAAAAATATAGTTAGAGCACTACAACCCACCTCCTAAAAAGTGTGTATTTCATACAACTCTTGTTTGCTTTGGTGGCTGCTCGTTTAGGCAGAAATCTAACTGGGAATGAATGATTTTGTTGTTGATGTTGCTCATTTAGACAGCAAACTAGTTATTTCTTTAATTGAAATTTCACTCATTAAACCTGTGAACACATGATTGTGACTCAGTGAGACTGTGCGCTAAAGCAGACACCCCCCCCTCGCCCCCTCCCCGCATCCGACGTCTTGTTCCTTGGAGCCAGGAAGTGTCCGGCAAACTGCTTTGCCGCCCACATTCCTGCGCTCACAGCAGCGGGAGCGTCTGAGAGGGAAATGAGAGAAATCGAACCCACAACACTTCCTCAAACGTGGACTTCCTGGACGCAGAAAAAAGGACCCCCTCCTCCATCACCCACAACCCAAATAGAGCTTGTACTGCATGCAACTTGTATGATTCCAGCTGGAAAGTGCACGTACATTTCTGTCTTTTTTTTATTTATTTGATGGCTGCTAATTTAGTCAGAATACTCGTCGGGCATGACTGAATAGTGCCCCCGTTTGATTGAAACCGACACTGTTATGCTTATTGATTACAATAAGTATAACAAATCGACTTGTTTCAGCTGGATTAGTCGTCGGAATTGCTCTTATCATGACTGCATAGATCACAGCCCGTTTAGGCAGCCAACTGGTTGAATCCATCCAAACACCCAAATAGAGTATGTAAGGTATTTCAATTGGACTTCTTTAAACGCCAAACATGTCAGTAATTACTGGTGTTTATTTGCTTTGAGGGCAACCCGTTTAAGCAGCAAGTTTTTTTTAATCTCTCCACTCTTACACCCAAATTGCAGTACTTGCAATTGCAAACTGTGCTGACTTCAGCCGGATAAGTTGCACACCACACACCTCACTATAATTTGTTTGTTTTGATGGCATCCCGTTTAGGCACCCAAGTATGTTGAAATCCATTAACCGCAAATAGTCGCATTGTCCAACATTGCTTATTTCAGCTGATAAAGTCCAACATACCGAATCTTGCCTTCATTGAGATTTTTTTTTCTGTTGATGACAGCCTGTTTAGGCAGCAACCATTTCGTGCTCGAATGAGTAATGCCTCCATTTGGACGCCACACAAATGTTTCATTGATCCAATTTTACACCATTGCCAACGTTCTAATCGAATAATCATGCCTGATGGGTAGCTTTATGGATTTAAATGGCAGTTTGAGTGTGCGTTTGTTGCACTTGGCTTAAAAAAAAAAAAAAAAAAAAAAAACTCCATCAAACCTATTTTCTGCTTGTCGCAAATTCTCTCCACAACCCCGTGAGAAGGTTAAAAAAATTCCCTCTGCAAATGAGAAGCGGCGATTAACGGCGGCGTCTACGCGTTACATAGAGAATCGGCATCGGCGACAAGTCGTATGACAAATATACATTTAGCAGCAAAGCCCGGATCATCTGCGATTATTCCTTCTTTTCGCCCATTTTCACACATTCAAGAGGAAGTGCTTCTCTCTTCTTTATTGTACGAGCAAAAAGTTCAGGCAGCACCAAATTTATTTGGAAAATCCGCGAGTGCGCGCGCGGCTTAGCCGGACTCTTTTTGCACACAAACAGACCTTGATGTTGGATTGGGATGTTGTAACTGATTCAAGGAAACGGCCAAGTGGAGATTGCCGCGGCGTATCTGGACGCCGCACATGGCGGCTGTTGCGAGGCGGCTTCGTCTCGTGCGTCGCCGGCCCAACGATAAACCGGATTAGCGGATTATTAGAGGAGGTGTGTAAGCGCGCCGTTTGTGTTTTGCGGCGGCAAACGCGTTCCCTTCCTTCAAAATTGTCTATTTCACATCAATGCCGCCACTTCCGCGGGAGAAATTCTAGCGACTCGTCGATCAGTCGACTTTATGATTCCACTTCCGATGTTTAAAGCTACGAGACGACTCGTCGGCAGTCACGTGTCGAACCGATCAATTGATGAGGTGGCTTTACAACTCCACATTGTGCCACAAGTTTGAAGTGGAATAATTTTGTTACTTGGCAGTGTTGCCAACTCCCCAGTAAGGAAAGTAGCAATTGGCTGTCCTGAAAAGTGAGTCAAAAACATCCTAAAGAACACCAGAAAAAAGTCGCTTTTGACAAAAAAAAGTCGCCAAGTTGGCAAAACTGACTAATGACTAAATATTTTGAAGTTTGTCTTCCAAGTGGCCAATTTACAGACGGCGTTGGTCTTGCTGTTGCCGGACTAAAATGCTTTTGTTTGTTTGTTTCTAGCCGGTCTGTCAAAATGTCTTCACATGAAACATTTCAAAAAAAAGGTTTAGGGACTGCTGTTTCTTGAGTAAAAATATCGATGATGTCATCGATTAATCAACTTTGCCTCTACTTTCATTCCATTATAAAAAAAATCTTTAATCATTCAGACCCTAATCTATATGAATATGAAATAATGTATCCATTATTTCAAATTTGCCAGGATGACATATATTTTTAAAGTATATCTTGCTGCTGTGCACTGCTGGAACTAACAACATGGCTGGGAGCAGCAAAGCGCTAGTTTAGTTGCTAATTGTTAACGTCTGGTTGCTATATTCAACCATTTTTTTACCATTTTCAAAAAGCAATTTTAATTCCTGCTAAGAATCGTGGAAGGAACTCAAAAGAAATAGAGCCCCAGTGTTGATCGCTTGGCACCATCTTGTGGCATCTTGGCGCCAAGGAACTACATTGAAGTGAACTAAAGAGTTTCATTAAGACAAAAGTAGTGCTTTGCTCGGCATCTTGCAGCACATTTTTTATTCTCTGCTGGTTATCTTTGTTTTATTGTACTGACGGTTTACTTGCGGTGTCCTTGGGTGCCCAAAACAGATGCCTTTAAATAAAATGAATTATTATTATTATTATTATTATTAGCCAATTGTAAAGATTTTTAGGGTTCTATATATCTATTTGCTGGATGTAATCAGGAGATATAAAGATCACGTTTTGATCGTCGTCTGAAAGCGATCCAGGTCAGATTTTATTTTTTTTTGCGGGGGGGAAAAAAAACGGAGATTTTTTTTTTTTAAGGCTGTATCACCGAGCTCGACATGAAAATGAAGTCATTAGCCTAACGCCCTCCCCTCGTTTTCTCTCCGCGCTTTCAGATCTCACCGCTGTCGACGCGGCGGGCAATTTCCATGAGGACGCGAGAAGAAAGCGCGAGGAGGCGTCGATGAGCAGGTAATGGAGGCTGATGAAAGCGCCGGTGTGAAATGGACCATCGCAAGATGTGACGGGGAAGAAAGGGAAACGCCACGGGGGGGGACGACACGCCTCCGCCTCCGCCGTCATCAGCGCAAACTAAACACCAAGCGCTTCAATCACTTCCGCGTTGACGTTTTGTTTTCGCCCTCTTTGTGTATATTTCAACTTATCTAAACACACTTTTTAAGCTTTCCGACACCAAAATGTCCACTAGCTTAACGCGAAGGGTAATACACGCGCTAACAAATTAGCATTGATGTTACGCTAACACAACTCACTACTACCAAATCCAACAAAACAAAAATGAAACACCAAAATGTTGCTGCTGCTGTGGCTTTCCGTATTCAGATAATTAGATGCGCGACTGTCCGATATTAAACGTTCTTAAAACTGGCTTTTAAATTCAAACAAGCCGCCTATCCGAGGCACCTGTACAGTTAAAACTCACATACTCGCACGCAAACCAGACTGTCAGTTGGTGGTCTGTCCCGTCTGCGTGAGGTGTGCGTCTAATGACACCACAAAACGCCAGCTGCGCGCCAAAGGCGGCGGCGGCGGCGGCGGCGGCGGCGGCGGCTGTGTTTCCTCTCCACTTTTTTTCACCGAACGCCACTCGAGGAGGAGAACTTGGTGGTCGTGTGGAAGTGCGCGCCGAGCAGGTGCACAAAGGAGGCATTAGGAAGTTATTTGTGTCGCCCCCGTGTTCACTTTTCAGCGGAGCACGCCGCACTGTTTATCGGCGCCGCGACAAAAGGCCGGATTAGGGCGCCGTAATCCCTTTATGGATGTCACCTGTCATCTTGTCCTAATCACCCGGGAAAAACTTTAACCCCGCCGCCCGCTATCTCCATCTTGAACGCGTCTCCTGAGACACCTGCGTGAAACAAAATGGCGGCAAGGCCTGAGTCATGAATAATCCGGCGTCATCGGCGGGAAAAAAGGCTCTTACCGGCTTCCTTATCTACTAAACGCATGTGTGTGTTGATTTCACGAAGGAATAATTGGATTATTGAGATTATTCAAGTTTGACTCCTTTGATCTAAACTTATCTGGTGACGAGGTGTCTTTTTATTACCTCCACCAAAGACTTTTGTTTGCGTCAAACTTCCTGTCTGCACTTTTGGGGCGGATTGACCTATTTTTTTTATTATCGTCTTTTATTTTTAATACATAAATAAAGGTAAGATGTGCGTTCACTAATGTTGTTGACTGCCTTCTGATTGGCCAGAAATAAACTTCTAGTTCGTGGTTTTAGCACCACTTCATTTTTCTTTTCAAATATTTGAGCTCCCTTTTCCATTTTTTGTTGACTTTCTTCCGGCTAAAACTAACTATTGGCTTTAGCGCCACCTGTTGATGTGGCATGTTAATGTTTGTGTTTTGTGATGTTTTTTTCCCCTCCAGTTGCCATTTTTGTTGTCTTTTCCACAAGTGACTTTCTTCCTGCTTCTGATTGGCCCAAAATGGACTCATTCTGTGGTTCTCGGCCCACCTGTTGCTTTGGCGTGCTCTTGTCTGTTTTAAATAGATTTGACATGTTTTGAACCTGTTTTTACCATTGTTGTGACTTTCTTCACGTTTCTGACTGGCTGTCGCGTCCAGGAGGAAGTTTTGGGCGCGCAGACAGGAAGTCGAGTTGATGCTTTTTTTTTTCCCTTCCTTTTATCAGTGGCGTCCATCTCGCAGCGATGATGGATGCACGTGTGCGTAATGCGGGCCGCAGCTGGCCATTAGTCAATTATGAAATTGAATCGTAACAATTATGAGAAGCCATAACGATTAACGCCGCATTTCCTCTTTTCATTCAGCCTTGATGATTTTTGCAGAGGGGCCTAACTTCCTTATCTCTGCCCCCCCCCCCCCCAACTACCCCTCTTCGTCTTTCCCAAGCCTCGTATTCCAACTTTCCATCACTTTCTCCCGCCTGCTGCACTTCTTTAAAAGTAGATCTCATTAGGCTTGTCTGGCCCCCACATCACATTAAGCCCCGCCATCCCGCCCCCCCCCCCCCTTCCCCCCCACCCTCAACCCCTCGGTTCTGGTTCTGCCCGGCCTGAGCACTGATCCGGGCCAGCCACTGAGGAATCTGATAGGGATAAACCAATTTGCGGTGCACACAAACATCCCGGCAGGCGCACGCCCCCGCCTCGGCCCCCGGCCCCCCCCTCGCAACCCGGCCCGGCTCCCACCGCTCATTTAAGATGACGTTCGGAGAGGCCGGCAATTAAGTTTTAATTAGGTGGGCTAATTATTGCCGGCCAGGAAGTATCAGACGCCAGGATGATTGTTCTCTGGCCTGCGGAGGAGGAGGAGATCGGACCTAATGGGGGTGTGAGGAGGCAGGCGGGGGTTGGAGGGGGGGGGGGGGCTCTCCTTTTACACCCACACATTCACACACATTCCTCCCACACACATTAACACTGACTTTAATCTTCAGTCCCAAAAACTTTTCTACTTTGATCAAATGAAAATAAGAAACACGATCAAACACAGATTTGTTTTTTTTATTTAAATTTATTTTTCGTATTTTAGTAGTTAATGACCACTTAACACCGAATCACACATTTGACGTCAAATTATGAATGAACTTGTTTTTCCCGTTATATATGTAATTTTACGGAAAAATACTGCATCAGCAGAAATACTGTATTATTGGGATACAAAATTTGGCTACATCAGACTACAAAATGGTGTCTGTATTTGTTACGTTTTACTTCAAACTATTAATTAAATAAAAGAATGATGCCAAGTTTTCTAATATATTTTGACATTTTTTAACTGACAAAAATGAAAGAAAAATGTATTAAAATAAAGCGTTTTTAGTAGTTATAATATTTTTTAATGGGAAAATAGTTTTAAAAATGTTTTTGTTATTAAAATATATTGATAACTCAATTGTTAATTTTTTTAACATAATTTAAAAAAAATCTATTTTTCAAATCTTTAATGTTAAAAAACAGATACCACAAAAATCCTTGACAACAAGCGTTTGTATAAGTTTTAGTGTCCCCTCCATTAAAATCAACACAGTCGTTTTCTAAACTGCCGGCGACAAAAGTGACTACACCCCTATGTGAAAATGTCCCAATTGGGCCTCAATGAGCCATTTTCCCACCCTGGTGTTAGTGTTACAAGGTCTCAGGTGGGAATGGGGAGCAGATGTGCTCAATTGGCTGTTATTGCTGACACACACTCATTGTTGATGTAGCGTGATGTAACAAAATCAAACAGCGGCATTAAAGCCCGTCGCCATGGAACCCCTCCCCACCGCCATAGACTCTATTAGTAAGGAGGGGGTTAAGGGTGCGAGGGAATGGTTGCCCCCGACGCCCCTGACAGCGTCCTTATCAGCGCCTCGCACCGAGCTCCCCGCTCGCACCCTGTACTCTTGCCGCGGCCGACCATCAGTGATGTCAGTGAGCTAATCTGCCGGCCAATTAAAAAGCAGAGATGTGCGGCTGCCAACGGCGGCCGTCTCATCGCATTCCAGGGAAAACGCCGCCTGCTTTCCCCGCCTTTTTGCTCCCGTCCAGATAAAGATTGCCGGGATGGGCACAGCCTGATGAGCTTGGGGCCCTGAGGTGAGCTCGCTGGGGGTGGGAGGGGTTTATTCACTATATGTGTGTGCGTGTGTGTGTGTGTGTGTGTGTGTGTGTGTGTGTGTGTGTGTGTGTGTGTGTGTGTGTGTGTGTGTGTGTGTGTGTGTGTGTGTGTGTGTGTGTGTGTGTGTGTGTGTGTGTGTGTGTGTGTGTGTGTGTGTGTGTGTGTGGGTGGGTGGGTGGGTGGGTGGGTGTGGGTGTGGGTGTGGGTGTGGGTGTGTGTGTGTGTGTGGGTGTGTGTGTGTGTGTGGGTGGGTGGGTGGGTGGGTGGGTGGGTGGGTGTGTGTGTGTGTGTGTGTGTGTGTGTGTGTGAGAACGAGTGATGTGTGTGGAAAATCTTAAACGCTGCCAGGCGACAAAGGAAGACAAAAAGGCCTTAAGGAATAAAATGCAATTTGGTCGAAATTCACAAGAAGCCTGTAGTGGGCGCTGCACTTTATTGCCAAGGTTATTTTAGCTGACAAAAACTAACAAAATCACTCAAACTAAAATTCAAGAAACCTTTTTCATTAATGAAAAAAAAGAAGGAAAAAAAATGTTTTAATTATTTTTTTTAAACTAACTGAAACTACATTTTGCGTTTACAAAACCAACTATAATTGTAGAGAAAATGTTCTTCGTTTTAGTCTTTGGTAATTCAGCAGCCAATAGAAAAGCACCGTCAGATGACGTCACTCATTTCCAAAAATCAAGCCATCATTTCAGTCGCCTTCGTTTTCTTTGGTTGTTGCAGTGTAGTTTACTGCCCCCTACAGGACTGGAATAGAACAATATCTATCGGACATTACATAAATTAACACAAAATCTATTTATTTATTGTTATAAGTCTCCTTCATTTATTTATTTTTTGTCATGTGGTTTACTGCCATCTACAGGACGGGAGTGTTACATCATCTGTCAGAATTGTAGTCGGTCTGTCAAAAACGAACCCTGTCTGTCATTCAGTCCCGAATACCTAACCCAGCGCTCGACCCGTACCCAAATTGACCTCAAGCCTCGGGATTGTCAACAAAAATTCCAAGGCAAATCTTCAAATCTCAAAATGTTTGAAAAATGGTCTGATTGGCTATTACTGTCGTTGTGAATAGACTGTAGCTGCGTACACACACAGTCTGTGACCTGCGACTTGTTCCGGACCCGGCTCGCCATTTGCAGATACCCGCTCGAGGTGTACCTTCCACTTGTAATCCAGTAAGGGCTGTTTGTGCCGGCCTGTGATGTTTCTCGACCTGGCTGGTGGTTCGAGGGAGTGTGGGGGGAGTGTTTGGCGGCCGCAGTGTGGCTTGATGGGATGAGTGGTGGTCCTGTGGTGAAAGAGGTGGTCAGTTCATGACCTGGTCAGGAATGCGGCGGTGGCTCCCTGGACTTTTTGCACCAGCAGGAAACTCGAAACCGCAAGTAGAAAAGGCCCGTCAGTCACCTCTGGGCCTTTGCTGGGGAGGCCTGTCGCTCACACGCACGCACATACACACGCGTGCACCAAAATGAAGTCTTGATTCTCAAAAAGAGGTCTGGACTTGTGGGGCCCACCAAAATGTCCCCACAAGGACAAGTCGGTACCTACAAAGATTGTTAAACAAAAACACACACACACACACACATCTTACATGTAGCGGCAAAGGAGTCACTGAACAGAATTTCATGTCAGAACTTAAGAAGCAACGATGAATTTCTGAGCTTGACTCCACTTGGTCTGCAAGTGTGTGTGTGTGTGTGTGGGGGGGGGGGGCTTAAGGTCCGCCATGCTGAGATGGGAGCAAACAGAGTTGACAGCTTCCTTCCTCATGGTAAACATTGCAGCGCCACTTAGACACGGGTCAGGGACAAGAACCAAGAAGAAGTCCTACCACCCCTACCCCTTGCACCCCTTGCACCCCTGCCCCTCCCTCTACCTCACCCCTCCTTCTCACCCACCTCAAGAGGGGGATGTACAAACCTCTCCAACAAGCCTTTAGCACCACTTGAAGGTTCGAGCTGGCGTTCTAATCCAGAACCCTTTAACACTTGCACACACAATTTTGTATGTTTCGGTTCACGTCGCTCAAATTATTGCTGGCAAATATCAAAATGGCTCAAATTAGACCAGATGAGTATTTCAGGGTTTTGGTTGGTCTGGAATGGAACATTTTAAATGCCACTTGACTCGTTGGTTACACCCGCATCGTCCAATCAGAAGCTGCCTTGAAGTGTGCAGTTGTATGACATCTGCAAAGAAATATTTTCTTTTGGGAATCAACTTGGTTATATTTGTCAATTAATTCTCATGAAATGTGTTGCAGTAGGTTTGATTTGAGGTTTCCCGTCATTTTCAAGTCATTAAGAAAAAGGACATAATAATTGCTAGGGAATGTCATAAAGCAGCTTATTAATATTTTTATTAGGGGTGTCAAAATGTGTGTGTTAATTTTGAGTTATTTAAAATTTCTGTTCTTTTTTATTTTTATTTTTTTTTTACGTGTGATTAATGAGCGGCCATTACTTGGAAAGCCTGTACTGGGGGAAATCCAATCGCAACGCAGCAGAAACATCCATGTCAAAATTTAGCAGTAATAAATGTAATAATAATCCATATATTTGTGGAGACTGGGGTCAAGTTGTATTTTACAATTTTAAAAATTTGCAGAATTTCACAAGTTACTTCATATGAAAAGAAAAACGCACTTAGCTGTCACCAACGCCTTCCAAATGCAATTATGCCATCTAGTGGCAGAAAAAATGCCCTCAACACAAATCAATATCACTCGTTTTTTACAGTACAGTACTTTTTTTTTTAAACTAAATTTTATGAATTATTATGAAATAACTGTATCAATGACTAAAAACACAGCCATATTTCTATTAGTTTAACTTTTTTTCCACTTTTATATTAACAAGAGTATGAAAACATATTTTATTATGCATTTCTTTGTACATTTAGAACAGATATATAATTTGCGATTAATATTGATTTAACTATTGAAATCATCATCAATGGAGATTAAAAATTGTAATCGCCTGACACCCCTAATTTTTTTTTTATTATTATTATTATTATTTACAACCCACTACTAAGTCACTTTATTAGGGACACCGAGCTGAAACAAATAAGCCCAGATTCAACGCTAAAATTCAACGTGCATCCTGTCTGCCATCTTAAAACATATCGCACACACACACACGCCATTTGCCTTATTGATGTGTGTGTGTGTGTGTGCGTGCAGAAAAGATGTTGACACCAGCCAATTTTGTGAAGGCACTAATCTCACAAGTGTGCGTTTCTCACTTCCCTGCATATCATTACTCATGACACACACACACACACACATACACACTATTATTCTCTGCAAGAAGTACACACACTTTCATTGGGGCTGCAGGATTAAAAGGAAATGAGAGGCAGGCATGAACAAAAGACATTTTTTGTAAGTGTGTGTGTGTGTGTGTGTTTAATGCTGGCAAAACGTCAGCCAGCCAGCTTAATTTTGCACCCCCCCCCCCCCCCCTTAGCAGCCACCTCCTTTTCCCCTTCCCCAAGCGTGGCCACCACACTAAAACAGGTAATACACACACACACACACACACTCCTCCTCAATGTACTGCCGTGTGTGTGTGTGTGTGTGTGTGTGTGTGTGTGTGTGTGTGTGTGTGTGTGTGTGTGTGTGTGTGTGTGTGTGTGTGTGTGTGTGTGTGTGTGTGTGTGTGTGTGTGTGTGTGTGTGTGTGTGTGTGTGTGTGTGTGTGTGTGTGTGTGTGTGTGTGTGTGTGTTCAGTTACACGCTGGAGAGGGTTGCTATGGCAGAACAAGAGGGAACATGTCTCCATGCCGCCAGGTGCCACCAACAGTTTTGGTGTCAGTCCAATTTGGTGGCATTGTTTTCATCGAGCGTGCGTGCGTGTGTTTGGTACCTCCGCGCCAGATGCGTTCAAGCACGCGATCTTTTTTTTGCAAGCGAGTGTTCCCAAGCATACAGTTGTCCGAAATGTCTTGACGGAATCAAAAAACGGACTTCCTGGCTGTTTTTGTTTTGGAGTGCCTCTGCGGGGCGGGAGTCTTCATTTGACCCCGAATTGCCGTTGTGGGCTTTTTCTTTTCTGACCAGAAAAGAAACGTCCCCAAAATATAGCTGATGGACAATTTAAGATTAAAGGCTCTCGTCCAGTGGCGTCCCAATCCGCCATCTCTACGGATGACTGCCATGAGGCCAGAGGACACCCTGAGGTCACGCGCCCGCCAAAGTGCCGGCACTTGTTTTCCTATGCGGGATGAGGAAATCAAAGCGGGAGTTAATTCCCGCCGGCGTGGGAATGTAATGACTTGGCCTGCTGAGCTGAGACGGAACACGTCTCCCAAGGTGTCGTGGATGGCAGCCTTGAGAGAAAAGGTGTACGCAGGCAGAGGTTTTCTTATCCTAATGAATGAGGAGCCTTTCATCGGGGGTCCTTATTGAGTCATGGCGCCCCCACAAAAGATCTTTCTTCTTTGCGGAGTGCGCCCAACATTTCTTACACTTACTTCCTGCTCCTATCTGGGAGCGCCTGCTCTGCTATTCATCTATTCCCGCCGCATCTCGCCTCGTGCCGGCCGGGCCATCTTTTCACCGAGCCCCCCAACCCCCCCACCCCCGCTCCCTCCACCTCGCGCCTCGCTAGGGGGAGCTCATTCTTAGCCCCACAAAAAACGTCCGTCACGGATTGCCTCGCCGCCGTCCGCCTGTGAATTAGCCGTGTGATTACACTGAGCTCCAGTCGCTGCTCGGATTAGCGCCGGCTCCCGCTCGGGCCCTCTGATTTTGGAGAAGCCCCGGGGCCCGGCGGGGACCAGGCGGCGAGAGCGTGCTAGCGGGCTAACGGTTGCCGCAGAGCCGCGTGACGAGGCGATGGGGAAAGGCCAGCCAGATAGCGAGGCTGCCAGGAAGCTGCGGCGAGGACGACGGTGGGGGATCGCATTTTTGGAGATGCAAGTCGATCCTTCTGAGAGCTCAACTTGGTTCTTTGTTTGCATCATGCGGTGGCGAAATGTCAGTGGGTGCGTGAAGGCATCATCTCTACCCTAGGGATCTTCTTATGGCGGAAGTTTTAACCTTCAACCCTAAGACTGAAATGTTATATGTTTAGAAAGTTAGCTTTTTGCTCAAAAACCTGTTGAGGGACAGAAATTAAAATCTACAATCTTGTATCCTACCAAACTCCAAGTATTTTTCCCAGGTCAAAAAAAGGTAGATGGATGTTCCCGCCTGAACCACACGGTCCAAACACAATCCTTCAGATAGTTCTAGACTTCACTCGTCCGGTTTCCATCCATTTGTTTCAAAATTTTTAAGCGAATTTACTGAAAATGCGCAAAAACGGACAAATGCGACTTGCCATCTGTTCTTCTGCTTGTGCAAGAGAAATAACCGTGTCCGGTCGATTCCCTTCTCTAAACCCTCTAACAACTAAGAAGAATGTCTGCGTTGGATCAAACTTTGTGGAAGACGACACAACCAGTTGAATCCCTCCCAAATTACCAGAAAAGTGCCTGCACTAAAAGTAATGTTTTCCATTGTTGTTTTTAGCCAAAGGCTAACGATAGCTAACCGGGTAGCTAACCGTCCGCGCGTTGGTTGACTTACTATTTACTCTTAATGCCAACAAAGCATTGAAACTATGCGGTAATATAAAATTCATTCTTACCCTGCTTGACGGGAACAATGTCCCAAAACTTCGGTTTTGCTGACGAGCAGTTGAAGCGAGTGAGGCGTGCATTTCCTTTGTTTTTGTGAGGGAGTGACGATACCCTTCACGAAAGAAATTAAAGCCCCCCTCTGCTTGCTTCGAAGAGAAAAAAAATCGGCGTCTTGAAAATACCTGACCGAGAAATCACACGTTGCCATTGCTGTGTATGCAATTGAGCTCATCTTGACCCGGTAAATGGCTCGTCCAGTTCAGTCGTAATTCTTAAGTCTTTTTTTACAGGCCTTCAAACCTAGCACTCTCCTCTGTGGGCACAGATCGAGACCTATTGTAAGAACCCTTACGTATCCCTCAAAGACCCTAATGTTACCTTCAGGCAATTATTTACTCGCATTTGACCAAAAAATACATTGGCATGTTTCCAAATTGTCAAACTAAGGCTATCACGATTGGAACTTGATTTGTGGTTGGTTGGGAAATTGCGGGAGAAGAAAGCCACGTGAGGAAGCAGCGCCTCAGGAGGACTTGAAAGCCCCACGGACGGGATAATGAAGCAGTAAAAAGAAAATCGAGAGAGGTTCGAGTCGTAAAGCCAAAAAGCACCAAATGGTCCTGGGTGCGTGCGAGCGATTATTAAGCTTTGCTGCGCTAGCGTACAATAAAGATAGCGACTTATGACTGAGACCCGTTTTTTTTTTCTTCTTCTTCTTTTTTTATATGCCTTGCAAGAACGAGCGTGGATCCATTTGGAAGCGGCGTTGATTACCTTGCGCAATTTGGTTTTTGTGAAATCTAAGCAGAATTTTTAATGCTACGCGGCGGCGGCGGCGGCGGCGCTCAATAACGTGACTGATAAGCGACAGTGCAATGGCCTGTAAATCTGTGACTGAAGACATGGCGGTTATCTCGCCGCCCTTACATCCTCCCTCTCGCTGTTCCCCCCCTTGGCTTTTTTTTTTTTTTCTTCTTCTTCTTCTCCCCGGTGTCTCATAGCAACGCGGTCATACGCGCCGATGGCCGGCGTTGGCCATCCTCATCCTCCGGATCGATCAGACCCGCGGATGCATTTTTATCTGCCGTTTCCGCTTCTTGTTGTCCTTTCTCATAAAAAGCAGATAAAGCACGCTTCATTAGAAAGGGTCGGTGTGTGTTTTGTTTGCGCTGCCTTTTTATGCCGCTCGGTTACTAATAATGTTAAAAAAGGACACACGCGCACGTACGGGACGAGATAAGGCGGATGCATTATTTAACACGGCGGACTAATGGGCCAGATTGTCCCCCGCAACAATTGAATAACATCAGTAGATAAGAGGCGAGCCTCTTAAAGGATGGGGCCTGCCTGCGGAAGCCAAGATAGCGCCGGGCCGTGCCCACCAGCAGCAGGGGGCCACAAAACACCGGAATGGCTCGCCCGGGGTCCGCGGCACCGCAAGTATTGACAGGAGAAGAAGAAGAAGCAAGCGGTGAAATCAATACGGCTGCTCGCTATTAATCCGCTATCTTTGACTTTTCATGCTAATGGCTGCAGTCATCTGCTAAAGTGGCTTTCAAGTGCTTAGAGGGCACACGATAGCATCTTATCAGCCGGCTGGGACGGGGTCTCGCTCCGCAACCTCCTTGTCCGCATCGAGCTACCCAGGGACTTGGCTGGCTTCACTTAGCGTGTCCTTCAACGCAAATGTCCCCGTAGCCTTCGACTCGTCTTCCTTTTCATTCTCATTTGTCTTTTCCATCACCTTCCGCTTCTTCTCTTGCGTCTCCTTTCTTTTCTTCATCTGCTGGTTTTCCTTTTTCTGCTCCTCGATTTTCTCCTTCTTCTTGTCTCTTACCACCTCCTTCTTTCTTCTTCCACTTCTTCTCTTCCGTCTCCTTTCTTTTCTTCATCTGCTGGTTTTCCTTTTTCTGCTCCTCCATTTTCTCCTTCTTCTTGTCTCTTACCACCTCCTTCTTTCTTCTTCCACTTCTTCTCTTGCGTCTCCTTTCTTTTCTTCATCTGCTGGTTTTCCTTTTTCTGCTCCTCCATTTTCTCCTTCTTCTTGTCTCTTACCACCTCCTTCTTTCTTCTTCCACTTCTTCTCTTGCGTCTCCTTTCTTTTCTTCATCTGCTGGTTTTCCTTTTTCTGCTCCTCGATTTTCTCCTTCTTCTTGTCTCTTACCACCTCCTTCTTTCTTCTTCCACTTCTTCTCTTGCGTCTCCTTTCTTTTCTTCATCTGCTGGTTTTCCTTTTTCTGCTCCTCGATTTTCTCCTTCTTCTTGTCTCTTACCACCTCCTTCTTTCTTCTTCCACTTCTTCTCTTCCGTCTCCTTTCTTTTCTTCATCTGCTGGTTTTCCTTTTTCTGCTCCTCCATTTTCTCCTTCTTCTTGTCTCTTACCACCTCCTTCTTTCTTCTTCCACTTCTTCTCTTGCGTCTCCTTTCTTTTCTTCATCTGCTGGTTTTCCTTTTTCTGCTCCTCCATTTTCTCCTTCTTCTTGTCTCTTACCACCTCCTTCTTTCTTCTTCCACTTCTTCTCTTGCGTCTCCTTTCTTTTCTTCATCTGCTGGTTTTCCTTTTTCTGCTCCTCGATTTTCTCCTTCTTCTTGTCTCTTACCACCTCCTTCTTTCTTCTTCCACTTCTTCTCTTGCGTCTCCTTTCTTTTCTTCATCTGCTGGTTTTCCTTTTTCTGCTCCTCCATTTTCTCCTTCTTCTTGTCTCTTACCACCTCCTTCTTTCTTCTTCCACTTCTTCTCTTCCGTCTCCTTTCTTTTCTTCATCTGCTGGTTTTCCTTTTTCTGCTCCTCCATTTTCTCCTTCTTCTTGTCTCTTACCACCTCCTTCTTTCTTCTTCCACTTCTTCTCTTGCGTCTCCTTTCTTTTCTTCATCTGCTGGTTTTCCTTTTTCTGCTCCTCCATTTTCTCCTTCTTCTTGTCCCTTACCACCTCCTTCTTTCTTCTTCTTCTTCTTTTTCGTCCCCCTCCACGTTCATTTTCCCTCTCTTTCTCCACTTTGTGCCTTTGCTTCTCCTTTGCCTTTTTGCTATTCCTATTCCTTCTTTTTCTTCTTCTTCTTTTTCGTCCCCCTCCACGTTCATTTTCCCTCTCCTTCTCCACTTTGTGCCTTTGCTTCTCCTTTGCCTTTTTGCTATTCCTATTCCTTCTTTTTCTTCTTCTTCTTCTTTTTCTCCTTCTTCCTATTCCGCTTCCTCTTCTTCCTCCTCCGCCTCTTCTTCTACTTTTTCTTTTTCGTCTTCGTCTTCTTCTTCTTCATCATTTTCTTCTTCCTTTTCCTCCTCTTCCTCCTCCTCTTCTTTTTCTTCCCCCGCTCCTCCTCCTCCTCCTCCTCCTCTTCTTCTTCTACTTCTTCTTCGTTAGTGATGTTCTGATGTAAAAGCATTTTATTTTTATTTTTTATCTATTTATTTAATTGATTTTGCCGAGCTGTGTGTTATGAAAAAGAATGTAAATAAGTGCGGCAAATAAATGTCATTTTTTCAAAATCAAAATCAAAAAATCTTCTTTTTCGTCCTCCTCCACGTTCATTTTCCCTCTCTTTCTCCACTTTGTGCCTTTGCTTCTCCTTTGCCTTTTTGCTATTCCTATTCCTTCTTTTTCTTCTTCTTCTTTTTCGTCCCCCTCCACGTTCATTTTCCCTCTCCTTCTCCACTTTGTGCCTTTGCTTCTCCTTTGCCTTTTTGCTATTCCTATTCCTTCTTTTTCTTCTTCTTCTTCTTTTTCTCCTTCTTCCTATTCCGCTTCCTCTTCTTCCTCCTCCGCCTCTTCTTCTACTTTTTCTTTTTCGTCTTCGTCTTCTTCTTCTTCATCATTTTCTTCTTCCTTTTCCTCCTCTTCCTCCTCCTCTTCTTTTTCTTCCCCCGCTCCTCCTCCTCCTCCTCCTCCTCTTCTTCTTCTACTTCTTCTTCGTTAGTGATGTTCTGATGTAAAAGCATTTTATTTTTATTTTTTATCTATTTATTTAATTGATTTTGCCGAGCTGTGTGTTATGAAAAAGAATGTAAATAAGTGCGGCAAATAAATGTCATTTTTTCAAAATCAAAATCAAAAAATCTTCTTTTTCGTCCTCCTCCACGTTCATTATCCCTCTCTTTCTCCACTTTGTGTCTTTGCTTCTCCTTTGCCTTTTTGCTATTCCTATTCCTTCTTTTTCTTCTTCTTCTTCTTTTTCGTCCCCCTCCACGTTCATTTTCCCTCTCCTTCTCCACTTTGTGCCTTTGCTTCTCCTTTGCCTTTTTTGCTATTCCTATTGCTTCTTTTCCTCTGTGTCCTTCTTCTCATCCTCATCCTTTGGCAGGTGTCCATGTTCAGGTCCTGTTACCTGACGGACTCGGTCCTCCCTGCTGGGAATATGAGGGATTCC
This sequence comes from Leptonotus elevatus, assembly GCF_054856555.1. Taxonomy (NCBI): domain Eukaryota; kingdom Metazoa; phylum Chordata; class Actinopteri; order Syngnathiformes; family Syngnathidae; genus Leptonotus; species Leptonotus elevatus. The sequence goes on from NC_141255.1 coordinate 1,891,777, forward strand.
GTGTTTGGGTGCCAGGCACTGGCAGCAGGCCTGACTCACTGATCCCTTTGGATGCCTTCCACTGGCTGTGGTCCCTGCAAGCCCCCCCCCCAGCACCCCCCCCCCCCCCTCCACCCAGTAGCCTGCGTCTCATGTAAGGCAATGACAAACTTCCCCCTGTTCCCCAACGACACTTTTCATCTCCATCGGGAAGTGAGCGTTGGTGTAAAAACCTTTTCTCCGAGGACCGCATACAGAAAAATGGAAGGACGCAAGGGCCGCTGCTGACATTCTTCAGCTTGAAAGTCACAAAACGCACTAAATGCGATCCTTCATGCTATTTCCGATTGGTTTACGACATCTTCATTTTGAGAAATGGCTTCATCGCAGCTTTTTCTGTAATAGTTAAGAAACCAAAAAGAGCGATCTCTACTAAGCTGTCGATCTTGAAAGCGGTGCCCGCCATTTTGGCTTCTGAAATGGATTTATCTTTATTCACTGGGGGGAAATGTTGTTGCATTTTTGGTTTCTTTGCGTCTTCGCTGTAGGCAGAATCCTCGCGTCTCCAAGAGACTACGTTTCAGGAAATCAAAAAGGTGCCATTTTCACATCATTCAAGATCATTCAGTCAACATAACACCACTTGAAAACCACCCTTAATCAAATCACTCACTAAAATCCGATCAGACAAAAGGCCTTCCACAAAAAACAAACGACTGTTGATTACATCATCTTCCCAAGCTCTTGTTCAAGAGAGCCATGAGTGATGTCATAAAAAAAATAAAAAAATAAAGAAGAAGCAGCAAATTTACCTTAGTGACTGACCCGCCGTTCCCACTGCACCAAAGCATTAGCAAGATGCTAACTCAAATGCATCCAACTTGTTTTCATTCATTCTTCTCCAATGAACATTCCGACTTTGAATCTTGAGGTGACGTAATGCTGCGTGGCGCCCGCGGAGTGTCATACGATATTTCTCCGATTGTTCCAGCGTCCAAAAGCGTTGATCAACTTGTTCTCGAGCCATTTTTAAACACTTTAAATTGATTAATAATACGTAAAAACAACAGATGACGTAATAGTGGTTTTGTGAAAAGTGACCATATTTGGACTTACAATGTTTCCTTATAACAGCAACAATATCGAGAGAATCTCTACGTACAACCAATTTATTGTTAATAGTGTTTGTTGTAGATGTCAAGGGTTTGACCCCCCACCCCCCCCCCCCAATCACCCTCTCCAGAAGCACACTTTTTTCCCCTTTTTTTCCCTGTAGCATATGCTATGGCCCTTGGGCTGTAAATTGGACACCCTTCTATAGATTAATACCGATTAACCCAAAACTACAACCCCCCCCCCCCTCTTTCCCCCCCTCAATGGAGGCCCAATGTTTGGCCACCGCCTTCAGAATTACGCCTCCTCTTCTATTGTCTCGAGAGGCTTTAGCGGCGAGCTGAGTGACGTGTAAAAAGCCCCTCCGCCCTCCGGACCCCCCCCCCTCTAATGAAAATGTTTTAAATCTGTGTGCCCGTATCAACTATTTGGGATTATCCAATATCTTTACAAATACAGCTGATTATCCCATTAAGCTGAACTCTGGCTATAAATAGTTTTAATGCTGATGTCGATTTGTGGGGGGCTGTCGAGGGGATAAGTGTTTCTTTTTTATTCTTATTATTTTTTATTATCAGGCCCCTCAATCCCCAGCCGAAACACTCGCAAGGGCTGTGTGGGAGCGCCTGTGGTCCTTTCTGTGCATGCTGAATATTGGACACTAATACCATTCTGCCTTCATTTCTTTCTTCTTCTTCAATTTTTTTTTTTTTTTTTTTTTTTTTGGTACGTCTCACCTCCAGAGGAAAAAGTCCGGCAGAGGACTTCTTTTATCCGCACTCTCTTCTTCATTCTATTGCATTTATTCATATTCAGCAGTCAATCATTTGTGTGGCTGGTGAGGCGGCAGGCAGCCAGAGAGAGAGAAATCCGGAGATTGCAGATGGAAGTGCTATTTTTTTTTTCATGTTCTTATCCTCGCGCATTTGAAGCGGCGATGTGGAAAAGCGCTGGGAGCACCGCTTTACATAGTGGCGCCCCCCAACACCCATCGCAACCCCCCCCCCCCCCCCCTCATCAAAAGCCGCCAATCGGGCCTAAATCAGCATGCAAAATGCCACTCAACCCTGTAGCCTTTATTAAAGTTTGCAGGGACTCAATTTGAGATAGCGATCGTTCCTATTAAAAAGCCAAATGTAAGATAGTTTTTTTTCCCTCTAAATCTCAGAGTGGAATGGAATTGTTAATCAGCATAGGCTGATGTGATTTCTCTGTCACAAATCCTGCCCTGGGCTCAGTGGCGCACCAGCTTTACCGTAACTTCGGGCTTAGCAGTCGCCACGGAAACCAGGGGGGAGGATTCGCATCGTGTGTGTGTGTATGGTGTGGTGTGGTGTGTGGGGGGGTTGTAGGTTGTGACAGGGTAGGGTGGGAGGGGGGCGAGGTTGGCTTAGCCCCCCCCCCCCCCCCCCGCCTCCTCCCCTCGATCTCCACCAGCAGCTTCTTGACAACAAGGCCTTGATTGAACAGGACACCAAATGGCCGACCTGTGACCACTTTGTCTTTGCACTTCCTTGTACGCTGCGCGGGGGCCGGAGCGAGGTGTGAAATTGGGGTCTTAACAGGATGAGAAGAAGGGGCCGCTTGGCCTCCGTCCTACCTGGCACGGCCCACTGTCGGGAGGCTGAGCCTTGGACCCTTTGCCCCCTCCCCCCAAACTCCCCCAAAAAGCCAAAATTCTCTGCTTCAGATTAACCTCCCGAAACGCACAAAAACACACAAAATATCAAGTTGCTGTCCGGTTTGAAACAAAAACAGACACGTCCGATTAAAAAATTAATAAATAAACGTATTGAATGAGATGAATGGCAAGATGCACAAATGCAAATGAAAACATGGAGCACGCATGACTGTGACGTAACCACATGGCTCCTACCTCAGTTGCTAGGCCACACCCCTTAAAGGCATACATCAACACACAAATACTCTCGTGCGCGTGCGTGAGTGAAAGCTTCATCTTAATTCCACTTTATAAAAGCAATTTATTTCGTTACCTTACGGATGTCAGTCGATGAATTGCATGATTTGATTAATTAAATTGTGATTAATCGCCAATTAATCGCACATTTCTCAGTTGTAAATGTACAATAAAAAGATCATTTTCGTGTTTGGATGTGCATGTCCTGTAAAACACATAAAAGAGCATAGCATAATGCTAACACACAATGCAAAACGTCATTGACGGGCTAACAAAAATTTGCTTCAGTTTTCACAAACCTTAAGAAATGAATATACACGCACATCATTTGACAATAATGGCGTATATTCTTCCTACTCCGTCATATTAATGAAGTTCAGTTGCGACTTTATTCTTTTATTCCGTTTTACGACCGCGCACACGCATGCGTCTCCTCCATGATGATGTCAGAGATCATTTGTCGATGATTGACAGCTTTGGCTTCTTAATCCTGCAATGCATTGTTGCCAGAGCGCTTTTTTTATTTAATTTTTTATCATCGGCGAGGTGGCACGTGGCTAAAGCGTACATTTATTTTCTTAATTATCCCGCTGCGTGCGTTTGCAATCAGAGTTTTTGACGAGCTCGTCCATTAGCCGCCGCCGCTTCTGCAATTTCTGGGTGGCTAATTGAATGTGATTTTAATGGCGTGTGTGTAATCCAACGCTGCAGCTGCATGGCGAAGGTTGGATGTCAATGGGGGAAATCATCATCATCATCATCATCATCATCATCATCGTCCAAGTTGTGTTTGTGATGTGCGCATCAATCACTCTCTGGGAACGATGATGTTTCAAAAAAAAAAAAAAAAGTGACATCACCACAATGTCGTGGCTAGCATTTGAACAGCTAGACACCATTTTGCGACATCACTGCCACATGGTTGTTTTGTTTTGGGGATGTGGGCTACATTGTGGCTAGCTGAGGGTTAGCATTGATCGCTAGGTCCGGAAAGTAAAAACCCTGGCACAGTTTGGCTTTAGCCCCAGGTGCTAACTAGCTCCCTAGCTACCTCCCAAATGCTTGTTTACCTGCTAGGATTAAGGGGCTTAAGCCGAACTGTGGCAGGGTTTTTACTTTCAGGTGCTAGCTAGCTAGCTCCCTAGCTAGTTCCCATGGTGTTTGTTTACCTCAGGTGCTAGCTAGCTAGCTTCTTAGCTAGCTCCCATGGTGCTGGTTTACCTGCTAAGGAGCCAGCTAGCTAGCTAGCTAGCATTAGGGCCTAAAGCCAAACTGTGGCAGTTATTTTTTTACTTTTCGGACCTGGATTTGCGACCAGCACAACTGCAGTTAGCTCTTAATAGAGTTCGGGGGATGGAGGGAGTATATACAATATTTTAGCTGGAGGTTTGGATCAATCAACAATTTATCATATTTCCGATTAATCAACACCAAATCGTTGGAATTTCAGCCTCTCAATATTAAATATTCTCCGTTTTCCTGTAATCTGCCATGAAACCTGTCTGATTATTTCTGTTGAATCACATCTGCTTTGCTACTCTGGGAAACAATTATCAACATTTTTGCAGATTATCTGACGGACGTTATGAACCAAAGCAGTCAGTGAATCATAATCAATTTATGTCCATTTGAAATTATAAAAATAATGGACAGATTAACAAGGTAGTTTGACTTTTTTGCGTGAATGATGTCGGCTTATCATCTGAATGGATTTTTTGTTGTTTGTCAATCGCAGGTTGCAGTGTTGAAGCGTTTCTAATATTTTGCTTTAGCGACATGAAAGTGTGTGCTTTAGCATGCCGGGTCCACCTCGCATCTTTTGTCTCAGCTCGGAAGGCAAACACACGCGCACACGCGACTCCCCGCCTGGGGGGAAAAAGTCTTTGGGCGCATTTCCTCCTCGGTATGATATGTTTACCAAATACCTGTTTAGAATGCGGCGGCGATGGCGGCGGCGGCGGCGGCCGCGCGTGTGCGGTGGCGGCGCGCGCGCTCCCCTCCGGCCCCCGCCGTAAATGTGGGTATTATTTGTCAGGCCTGGCAGTGTCTCCAGGCTGCTTCAGAGAGATACAAGGAGGCGAGTGATAAGGAGAGCATCAGAAGGGCAGTTAATTGCCTGCAGTCTCCGGGAGCCGGGGAATATTTAAAATCTATGGGATTAAAGGCAGATTAAAAAGTGCAGAAGCAGTGGGCCCAATGGCGCTTAAAGATTGCAATCAGCAAGGGTAATGGGAGGAGGGAGGGGGGGGGAGGGAGGGAGGAGGTTGGGAAAACATGAACCAATGGAGGGGGGGTGGGGGGGTGCGAAATGACAGATAGGAAATTTAGACGCCCCGGGTTCCATCTTGTAAGCACGATTCATCTACGTGTAAATCGCTTTTTTCCCCCTGCTCCTCCTCGTCGGAGGCCGGCGACGCTCGGCGACGGCGTTCTTATCGCACCATCGGCGAATTAAAAAGCGCCGCTTTCCCCCCCTGCGAGGATTAAGAAGCGTGATTTGAAGACGGCACCAAAATATGACTAATAAAAATTTAAAAAAAAGGCCACGCTGTCCAAAATGCGCTGGAAAAATTGTCACGTCATACGAGCTAATGAGTTTATCTTGGACCTTTTTTTAAGAAAGGGGCAAGATCCCTAATTGTTTCTTATCTAAACCTCAGCGTGTAATCCTGTTAATGACCACACCAAAAACATCGTATTCTTCAAAAAATATATTTTCATGCAAAACTATCGTATCAGACAGTCTATCGAGCGCCAGCGCTAGCATGCTAATGATCTTATCTCGGACTTTCATCATTTTTTCAGAAGGGCAAAATCTCAAATTGTTCCTAATCTAACCTACAGCAGGTAATCCACACCAAATATTATTTTAAATGTCAAGTCAGCTGCAGAGCTAATCATCAGGTTATCATTAAACACAAATATTTTGGCACTTTTACTTTACAAAATCCACAATTGTTCCTAATCTAATCTACAGAAGATAATCCTCCTAATAATCCTAAAGACCACACCAAAAATTTATTTCTTCAAAAAATATTTTGTCAATTCAGCGATTCAAAACAGGACCAAAGCTAACATGCTAACAATGTTGTTTTTTTCAAAAATGAGCGAAAAACTTGGGCAAAAAAAAACTGAATTTGGACCTCTCCAAAGTTAGTTCCTGCAGTCTAAACACAAAATAATCCACCACAGCTAACGTGCCATCTTGCACGATCTTCTTTTTTAAAAGACGTGCGAAATCCACAATTGTTTACAATCTAATCCACAGGCGGCGTCATCAAAATCTGCTAAAGAAAAATATATGTTTAAAAAAACAACAACATTTTGCCGTCGTCATCTATTCCGCCCTTTCAAGAGGTTTGCCTTTGGTGGAAAGATTAGCCTTATAAATTATGCATGGCGGTAATCCGAGGCGGCGATAGAATCTTCGGCGTGTTGCAGGGGGGCATCGCCGCCGCCGCCGCCGCCGCCGCCGCCGCCGCCGCCGCCGCTATAAATATGAAACAGATGTTGGTGACATTTGAAGAAAGTCCAATTGGACTCACCAACCCACCCCACCACCAAACCCTATCGCCATCACAACCCCTCCCCCCCTGCCGTCCCTGCTGTTTAATCCCATGCTTGGTAGATTGACTTTCTGTATTATCTGTCAATAAAAGGGAAAATTATGAATAATCAACTTGAACTGACGTATAAATTTTTAATGATGCATCATTTGTCTTATTTATTTATTTATTTATCCATCCATCCATTTTCTTAACCGCTTAGTCCTCACAAGGGTCGCGGGGCCGCTGGAGCCTATCCCACCTGGCTTCGTGCAGTAGGCGGGGTACACCCTGAACTGGTTGCCTGCCATTATTTATTTATTTATTTATTTATTTATTTATTTATTTATTTATTACCATGCGTGTGCAAACTAGAGACACAAAAGCAGTTTTAAGAATCGCCCCGCTAGCTTAATGCTAACGCACAATTGTCTCTTCTTCATTTGTCTATATGACTGTTTTAAACAAGCCACATGGAGTATTTGTCCAATTTTCACTTAGGGGTGTACTCACTTTTGTTGCCAGCAGTTCAGACATGAATGGCTGCTTGTTGACGGCCTGCAGTGCAAATGTAACGTGTAGCTGCATTTTCACCTAAATTTCCAGGAACTTCTCTAGTTCCTGGTCCAATAACATAATAACAATAATACTTACTTAGAATAGTTCATTATTAATATAATGTTTCTACTAATAAATTAAATATAAATCATTTATATAATATAAATAACAAATAAGTGATTGTATAGTTATCATAATACATTAATAATGTAAAAAATATATATATTTAAAATTAATTAATCAATTCATTTATTTATTAAAATAATATATAATGAATATAATTATTTATAAACGTAATCCTTATTATAAAAATTAATAATTAATGTTTTTTGTATGTAATGTATTCCGTGTGTGCGCGTGCGTGTGTGTGTGTGTGTGTGTTGACCTGTCAGTCAAAATGGAAGCGTGAGGTTTTATCTCTTTGGCACACGGGGCCTCGAACCTAACCTTTTCCTCTTCATCCTCCTCCTCCTCATCCTCACTCCCAGTGATTGTGTGTATGTGTCTGCGTGTTACCTACACACTGATGTTTAGCGAGCGTTGAGGTGGTCACATGGTTCGGCGTGCTTGTCAATGCCAGATTGATACCCGCGCACCATCCCACCCCCGAGGCTTCTGGGTTACCTTGGCAACGGGTGCCTGCGTGGTTGAATGACAGCCCGTTTAGATTTATGAGGTCATCTGATGTATCTTTCACACACACACACACACACACACACACACACACACACACACACACACACACACACACACACACACACACACACACACACACACACACAGGTGAGGCTCTATAGGGTTGCCTTTAATAAAAAAGGACTCTATAGACAAGTCACATGTGCGCATACACACACACAGTGTGCGTGTGTGTGTGTGTGTGTGTGTGTGTGTGTGTGTGCGCGTGTGTGTGTGTGTGTGTGTGTGTGTGTGTGTGTGTGTGTGTGTGTGTGTGTGTGTGTGTGTGTGTGTGTGTGTGTGTGTGTGTGTGTGTGTGTGTGTGTGTGTGTGTGTGTGCAAAGGAGCAGTCAGATAAGCAGTAATTAGACAAGGGGAGGGCAACAATTAACCTGCTACCTCCCACAACACCAACCCCCCCTTACCCAACCCACCCACTACGCACACACACACGCACACACACACCCTCAGGCCACGGTCTTTCAGCAGCATGATGATAACATGGAGTCAGGGGCTGGTCACATGGGTCATGTCCTTGTGCTGCTCTGTGTGCGTGTGTGTGTGTGTGGGGGGGGGGGGTGCGTGTGTGTGTGTGTGTTGACAGCACGCGGCATTAAGGGGTCTTAAAGTGTTTGTTTGCTAACACAGTCTCAAGGCGTGTGTGTATGCTTTTGTATGTGCGTGTGTTTGTCTTTTTGTATGCATGTGTGCGTACGTGCGCAAATTCAAAATGTCCGCTCCCGACAGGTCAAAGGCAGGTCAAAAAACGGCGCGTCTTCGTCATCATCATCATCGTCTTCCTTGTCATCAGAAAACACGCGTACACGCACAAACACGCAGCCTGCATTTGATTTATTGTTTCTGGAACTTTCACCTTTTGGGGGGGGGGGGGTGTCCTTCCATCCCCGCCGCCTGCCAATCATGTGCCAAATGCTTGTCAGGAGTTGAATGATTGCGGCAACATTCCAAACATTTTGCCGCTCTAACAAGGTGTGTGTGTGTGTGTTTGTACGTTTAGGAAATATTATCAAAAATTTGGGGTGTTATGGGAATATTTTAGAATCTATGACATCATAGAAAACTTTCAAGTTGATATCATTTCATTTTTATAACAATTTTCTGATTAACCCACCCCTGTGGAAAAAAAATAATAATAATGGCTGCCAGTCATGATGTAGTTGTCAGTTTTTCCCATTGTTAAACAGTTTTAATAAATAAATAAAATAAAATGTAAATAAAATAAAGAAAATTATATTTATAGCCAGGCAGGCATTTAGTCCTTTTATAGCCATTTTTAATATTATTAAATAAATACGATTACATCATTGAAAACTTTGAAGTTGATTTGATTTCATTTTTATCACAATTTTCTTAAAATAAAACAAATAAATAAAACCAACAATTAATGGCTGCCAGTCATAATGTACTTGTCAGTTTTTTTTTTTTACAAATAGTAAAATAAAATGTAAAAAACCCCAAAAATGTGTAAAAGTTTCACCTGGAGGTATACTCGCTTTTGTTGCTCGTCATGTGGAAATGAATGGTTGTCAGTGGACATTAATGTTCTTTCCCCCCACCTTTTAAAACATTTTCTGTAGTCAAAAGCGCAGAAAGAAAATAAAAAATAGTACTTCACAAAAGTGAGTAAGCACCTTCACATTTTTGTCAATTTTCATTTAGGGGTGTACTCACTTTTGTTGCCAGGGGTTTAGACATTATTGACATGTGTGTTGTCATTTTAAAGGGACGGGAAATGTTAGCTTCTGCGCGAGCTGTCAACGGCAAAAGCCATTTTAAATCCCGTTCCAAACAATTAAATGTCAATTTTTCACATTTTAAAACTAAACATTTTTTTAATGCTCAAAACGCACATAAAAGGCGATAATTGAAAATCATGCTGGGGGGGGCGGACGACTCATGCATTTTCTCTTTCTTTCCTTCCAAAAAACGTTACTTTGAAATTGTTTTCCACTTTGTTGACAATGAAAGGTGACTGTCAAAGTTTCCTGGGGGGGTTTAGGTGGTTTTTTTCCTTTTTATTATTATTATTCTGACTTTGTCTGTGAGCATAAGTCGTGCGCGTGTCAGAATGTTTGAAGCCTTCTCATCCTTCTTCCCCTCCCAGTAAAACAAACATTTGACGGCTTTTGTGGAGGCTGTCTGAAGCGCCGTTCAACAAGGCGGCGGCGGCAGCGTGTTGGCGGCGGCGGCGGCGGCGATGGTGGCGGATCTTTTGGCGTAATCACCTTGACACCCGTCAAGCGGCGGCGTGAAACAATACTGGCAAAATACTCGCAAGCGCACATCAAGCGGCTTAGGGGCGACGCCGCCTTCGCCGTGACGCTGATTTGCACTTTCATGCAAATAAGCGCTTTGTAGTCTCCGTATGAAAAGGTCTTATTAAATCTTACTTTGCATTATTCGCCCATTTTGTTGGGGAGGGAGGGGGTGGGGGTAGAGCGGTGGGGGGGGGGGGGGGGTAAATCTATCAAAGGCTTCACAATTCAATAACTTGTTTTTTGTTGTTCTTCTTATTTATTCCACATTTTAATTAACTTTGCGAGACGTTTGAGGCACGGCGGCGAGCGAGGGCTTTCCGACTCCTTCAGATCTTCTTCGCGACTCCGCCGGCTTCTTCGGGGGTCGGCGAGGTGTGAAGGTGACATTTTTTAGAGTCGACAAAAGCAGCGAGTGTTGCATCCATTTTATTGATTGTCAGTAAGGGTCGAACCGATTAATCGACGAGTCAACAAATAGCTAGCTAGCCATGTGTTTATCTGTCAGTAGTTATTGAACTACAGTAATTCATCAATTAGTCAATGAGTCACGTTTACTACTCCCCATCGACATTTAAAGCAACACTAAGGAACTTTCAGTTTACGTCGATTATGGCGACGCCATGTGGACAAAAGCAGTAATGTTACGCCTGACTACAAGAGGACAAGCGCGTTGCGTTGTTTTTGAGCTCACACCAGCTAGCGCTGACATTCAAATTGACTTCTGTAATTGTAACGATCGAGTAAAGGGGGGACTAACGTATGCCATCAAGCAGTCAGCACATTTGTAGTTTTTTGTGTGGCGGTGTTCCTACCACCCTCCTCAAAGTTGCTTAGTACCAATAAAAAAATTATACAGGCCCCCCACAGGCCATGGCAAAGGTACCATTCAACACAAGTCAATGAGTCAACTTACTACTCTACATTAATGATTCAAGCATGAAATCGGCTAATCACTAGTCATGTTTGCCAAGTTTACTACTCCAACCGATTAGTCGACTAGTTGCTGCGTGGGCTTGAACTCTCAATATCGATGATGGGTCTGAAGCGTATCCTCTGTGATAAATGAGGTTTCAATTAGGGCAGGGTTTAAAAAAAAAAATTGGAATAATCGATGATTCAATTTTCCGATATCAATTCATTAAACCATGAATTGAATATTTTATATATCTCTTTTTCCCATAAATTAAGGAAATTGAATTTTAAAGGCCAAACTTTTTTTTTTGTATCTTACTGTTTTCTTGAAATTTACTGTTCACATGAATTTCTTACTTTGACTTATTAAGACCATTCAGAATATTTTTTATTCATATTTACAATTATTGAATTAGATGATAAAAATATTTTCATCTCATCCTTGCCGATGTCAATGTTTGTGTAACATAACACGTGTTACTTTCATTTATAAACGCATAATTTACTTTGGGATTTAATATTTGTGGAGTTTTTATCATGTCCTAAGAAGAATTGATGTGAACTATAATTAATCAATATCGGATTGGACTGAAGTGAATCAAAGCGAATCGGGGGAAAAAACAAAATCGAATTGAGCTGAACCCTTGTGAATCGAAATCGAATCAAATGAGGAAATTAGAATCGATATCCTGCAGCGCTAGTTGCAAAACATGTCTATAATTCTTGATTTTTATGTACTGCATACCACAAACATGTTATTACGACACCTCAGAACTCTTTTAATTATTTTTTGGGAAAAAAAAGTCTCCTTTTACCATAAAACGACTTGCTGATGTTTACACCAATCTCTGTGCCCATTGGCCTTGTCGGAGGCTTTTAAAAGAGCTAAAACAACAAAGTGTAACACCTTGAGCACATGACCCGGGGCCACACGTTCCTGTCAGATGGCGCGGCGTAAAAGGGGGCGAGGTAACGGGGCGGAGCTTGCCCGTGCCCGAGCGTCGGTGTCGGATGTTGGCGGCGGCCCTGTGAAAACAGCGCTAAAAGCCTGGCGCTTTCAATTAAAACATCCATCATGGATTAGTCACACAAAAACATACCTAAGAGTGCTGCCTGGGACTTACAAAGGGCTTACAAATCCCACCTCGCCGCCTCGGGCTGCGGCGGCGTGCGCGCGTGGTGTCCTTCCACGTTTGCTCATGTGTTGCGTCAAGGCTGAAGTGAGCGATGAGTCAAACAATAACCAGCGCCGGACACGCTATTTTTAGCTCGGACGAATGGCGTCAGACGATCAGAGTGCAGCGAGACAACCTATCCCGCCCCCCCCCTCCCCCCACTGGGGTTTGGGGGGGGGGGGTCCAGGCCATCCCGACTCTCACACTCCCCAGTTGAGCAGGGGGAGTGTGAGAGTCGGGCTGGCATCATCAAGATCCATTAGAAGCATAAATGATGTCATAGGAACGATAGTAGTGATGTCATAGTTTGTTTTTTCAACCATTAAGTTGCTGTCGAGCGCCTCATCGTCTGCTGTGAGTGCACGCATGTTGGAGAGGGAAGATTGAAAATTGAGAAGAAAAAATATATAATTAGAGCAAAAATAGTCTTTGTTTTGGTCTTTGTCAATTAATATAATAAATAGGAGTTCATTTTAAATAATTAAAAAATGTATTATTGAACTTGAAACTTTTTTGAGAAAGAAAAAACACAAAATAAAATCAAAGCAAAAATGCTGAAATTCAAACTACAATATTTATAAAAGTAACAAAAACTATAATTAGAGCAAAAATGGTGTTTGTTTTCATCTTTGTCAATTAATATAAAAAATAAGCTTTCGGGGTTCATTTAAAATCATTTTTAAAAAGTACATTTTTGCTGAACATCTGCTGACAAATACTCCATATATGAAAAACTAAAAGTAATACTAAATCCAATAAAAAAAGAAAAAACAAAAAAATATATAATTATAATCAAAAATCCCAAACTCTTATTGGCAACCAGTCCATTGTTTGTCTATATGTGCCCTGACATAGACTGGCGACCAGTCAGTTGTTTGTCTATATGATGGTGAGGCGTCTATCCTTGAGTTCTGTTATGGCCTTCAGTCTACTAGCGCGATTACGTGCAGGCATGGCGGCCATCGCTTGTTAGCCGAGGAGCAAATCTTTGTTCCCAACACTGATAAGAAGCTAAAGTGCTAACGCTCCCGCCGGCGTCCGCTCCTGGGCCGGCGTAATGAATATCAATGGCAGTCGATACGGGCCACGGCGGTCCCGCCGGGCGTCCTTCCTTTCCTCGCTGGCTGTCGCATGGAAATGCGGCGCTAATGTATGCTAATGCTATGTAAACACAGCCTGATCTGAGCGCGAGACGAGATTGACGCCAGTCGCGCAAAGCCCGGCGAGCGAGACGTCGCCCGTCAGCGCGTTTATTTATCCGAGGCGTGTCGGCCCCACAGCGCACAGCGAGATGGTGCTTTGCGGGGACGGCGTCCTGCTCCGTGAATAACAGACACCGGGCCGGCCCACAAATAGACAAAATGCATTAACGGTGGTAGTCGTCGTTTTTTGTTTGTTTTATGGGGAGAAAATGGAGGAAACCCAACAGAAACCCCAAAATAATAAAATAAAATTGGGGTGTCAGGCAATTACAATTTTTGCATACACAATTTTAAACTAATTATTATTATTATTATAAAAGTGGAAAAAATTTAGCTGCAACTTTTAGTTATTGATACAGTAATTTCATAATTCATAAATTTGAGTTAAAATTAAAAACATATACTGTACTGTGTGATATTGATTTGTGTTGAGGTCATTTTTCTGCCACTAGATGGCATACTTGCATTTGCAAGACATTGATGACAGCTCAGTGCATTTTTTTTTCATATTAAAAGCTATCTAATCTTTAACATATATGCATTATTATTAATTTTATCACTGCTAAATTTATCGTGGACGTGTCTGCTGTGTTGCGACTGGAATTCCCCCAGTACAGGCTTTCCGAGTCAAGGGCGCTCATTGATCGCGCGTTAAAAAAAATAGTGTTGTTAAAGGAAATTTTAATTAACTCAAATTAACACACTCATTTTGACACCCCTAATAAAAATATTTTTTTAAATGGAAGAAAAAACTTCTGCGAATATACAGTAGTGTCTGTGTATTATGTGTTATGCTGCCCCCTGGTGGCCAAGCACGCAACAGCAAAAAATGTCCATTGAATTAAAGCATTAAAAAAAATTAACATTTATTTTAATAATTGATTAATCTGTCGATTTTATTTTTCATTCTTTAAAAAAAAATAATAATAATTTCCATGAGGACATTCTTTCAAATTGACATTATCGCTACTTTATCCAAAAATTGTCATTAAAATACTTTCCATGTCAGGAGGACTCGAGAAATCGAAACAATGTTTACTATTCAGGCCACAAAATGTCTGCCATGATGTGATGACGCTTGCATTTTGTCTTGGCGCGACGTTGGCACGTTGGCGTTCTTCGGCCGAATCCAACAAGTTGCCGATGTGCGATTAGAAGTGCAAGTGCGCGCACGAGGCAGGTGGCTGCTCACCTGCACTTGACACCCGTCAGGGAGTTATCCTCGTGCGTGTGTGTGTGTGTGTGTGTGTGTGTGTGCGGTTTATCAGTTAAGTCCCAAACAGGGAAAGTTCATCCTCTGTGTAGATGCTATCTGGCCGTGTTGACAGCCGCGAGTCTCGGCTAAGCTGCTGTGCCGAGCGCCTGACAAGAACGCAGCGGTTTTGTTTTTTGTTTTTTTTAAACTGCCCCCCCCCCCCTCCTTCACCCCAATTAATCAGCGCACCAACTGCGGAATTCCACGAATCTCCAAGTGGAGCGACCGGTTGGGCCGGCGTTCATGTAACAAACACCTCCGTAACTGTTTTTACTTGGCGAGCTAAACCTCCGCGACATTCTGTACCTGTTGGCGCACCCCCAGAAAACATCAAGACAAATTGTTTAGATTGCAATCTAAATATAATACCAGGCTGCCATTATAATGTTAGTCTGGGGCTACGCACACCACACAACACATTTTGCTGCCACGCACCAGTAACGGTTTTGAGTCAAATAAACTCATCTCTCATTTCAAGCATTTCAAGCTTCGGTGCACATCAAAACTAAATTGTAACGTAAAAGGCAGTTAACAATACACGCTTTTCTTCCCACGCACCACTTGTGGGCAGATAACGCACCCCCAGTGGTGTGCGTAACAACCACAATTTCGGAATCTCTCTTTTTGCTGAAATAATTTGGTTTTAAACCAATCCAACGATTTAAAATTTGGTGCACCCCAACTCCCTTGTGCACACCCTGGAAAAAAATAAAAACAATCATCACAACAAACCCGTCACATTTTTAATCTGAGGGTGCACGCACCACAGCTTTTGATATACAGTACAATTGGCGCACCCCCTCTAGCCCACAAATCCACCTCAAAAAAGAAAACATATTTGGCTAATCTTAATTTGTGCTAAAATAAACAAACAATCTCATTTGACATTGTCTGGCAGCATTTCACGATTATTTTAATTTTGGCGCACCCTTTCAACATCCAGACATAATTGATGCACCCCCTTCTCTCCAAACAAGTCCCAAGACCACATGTTCAGAACAATCCTGTTCTACGGAATACTTACTAAGTTAATTAAATTAATCCTTTTATTGGACTTTCTCTGCCAGTCTTTCCCTAACATTTCAAGTCATGCTTCCCAGAGTTGACGCACCCTCTTTCCCCTGAAAAAAAAAAAAAAAAAAAAAACTCTGTTCATAGTCTATACAGGCATTTAATCACAAAACATAAAAACACCACCATCACGTTTAATCTCGCACCCCCTGGAGGGTGCACCATCACCTTATTATCCGTCTGCCACCGCCCCAAATTGCCGTCCGGCCGAGACGCATGAATGCACGCGCACAAGCGCACCTCTTCTCCTCACCGGGCCACGCCCCTCCTCGAGAGTCGGCGTACAGTCGGGGCGGGGGTAACCCGACCCTCGAATGCCGCAATTAGGTTAATGGTAGGCGCCGCCCGCCCCCCGCCGCCCAACCTGGAGCCCCCCCCCCCCACTCCTTGGCGGCGGTGGGCGGGCGAGGACCGGCGCGCCGATGACAGACGCCCGGTGGAGCGGTCGCGGCCTTCCGCTCACATCAGCTGACAACGGGAAGACGGAATTGATTTGAAATCATACGAGTACGAGGAAGTGATGAGTCAGCAGAAGTCCACTTCTTCGAAGCTGATCTCTCAGCATGTGCGTGTGCGTGTGTGATGCATCATGACTCGTGTGTGCGTGTGTAATTAAAGTGTGGAAAGATGCACACACAGTGTTTTTCCCGCTTAAGAGGCTTAGCGCAGTACCTCCGGCCGCCACCCGGATATTTCACTTATTTTGGGTTAAAGTCTCTCTCGCTTAAAGAAGAGGGGAAAAAATTACCACGACGCAGCACATTTGGATGCCCCCGCCCCCACTCAAACCCCCCCCCCCCCCGTCACCCCCGCCATCCACTCCATCTTCAAACCACTATATCCAATTTCAATTAGCTTATCTTTGCCACCTTTGTCGTCTTGCCGCTTGTCAGCCATTCCAGGCTTTCAGTCAATGAGGCTGGATGGGGAAGGGGTGGGGGACGGTTCCAAGGGGAACTCCGCACTCAGGTGGGCTGCAAGGCGTAACAACGCAGAAAAGTCAAATACTGTTGTGTGTGTGCTTTTGTCTTTGCTACATCGTGGGGCCCATAACCGCGTCTTTTTCCAGGTTTAACTACCATTGTGGGGACATTTTGGTGGTCCCCACAAGTTCAGACCTCTTTTTGAGGGTCGAGACTTGGTTTTAGAGTTTTAGGTTTGAATTGGGTTATGGTTGAGGTTAGGATAAGGAATAGGGCTAGGCAATCAATTTTGATGGTTGGGGTTAGGGGGAGGGGCTAGGAAATGCATTATGTCAATGAGATGGCCCCACAAAGATAGTAAAACAAACGCGTGTGCGTGTTTGTGTGCGCGTCTGAGGCTTCCTTGTGTCTTCTGGCGCTGCAGCGTTTGTTTGAAATGAAAATTCCCGAATGTTTGAGGGATTACAGCGGATTGGCAGCAAACTATCTGCACACTTGTCCTCTCTGTGTGCGTGTGCGCGCGCGCGTGTGTGTGCGCGCGCGTGTGTGTGTGTGTGTGTATAACAAGTTGAAACAAAACAGCAAAAAAACGGACGTCTCGCATCGCCGCTGCGTCGTCATCGCCGCCATTGACCTTCCATGTCTTCTGACTTCACACACACACGCACACACAAATTCTACACACACACACACACACACACACACACTTCATGGTACCTTCATCCTCACCAATGGCGCAGAAAAAGCGCCGTCACGCTTCATTGGCCGTGAGAGGACGTAATTGTGTGTCCAGCTTCAGGTCAATGTCGCTATTTTGTCTACCTTGCGTGTGTGTGTTTCTTAACCACACCCTCCACCCCACCCCACCCCCCCCTCCCTTGTGCTGGCTGCTCATTCACCTTGTACATGAGGGGGAGGGGATGGGGGTGGGGGGGTTCAGTGGAAGGTGATGTTATGCTCAAAACATACCCGTGTGTCGGGTCGACCGGCCCTAAAACATCAACAATAGCTTTTATTTATTTATATGTATTTAAATATGCGTGAGGCCGGTTGGAATCGGTGCGTCAACCACCACCCCCCCCCCCCCTTCCCCCACCTGCGTGTCTTTTCGTCCCGTATTTGCTATCCTGGTTTTTGGCTAAACACGTGTCGGCCACTTTTGAGTTGATAGTCTAAATACCTTAACAAGTTACTTTAAGGCCTCATGCCGGTCGCACTGTTGACTGACTTAATGCCGTAATTCCTTCGCCCACAGTCGTTTCCCTGCAGGCATTGTCAAACCTAAGCCAGTAAATACTTGAAATGATTGAAAGGGGGGGCAGGGGCCGCTCGCTCGCTTGCACGCACGCACGCACGCACACACATGCGCAGGTGAGGTATGGCCCGAATGTGCGTAAAATCTTGTCAAGAAGAAGCCGGCGTCGTCGTTGGCCACTTGTAAGGTAACAGACGATCGCGACCGAGCAGCAACGCATACAAAATCAAGACAATTTCAACAATCTGTTAGCTTGTGAACATAAAACACAGATTGCAAACAATCATTCAAAGAAAAGAAGCTTCCACTCCCAGTTAATCTAAAACCAAACAAAACAAAGCGAACTTAAAATCGGATTAGCATAGTGCTAACAAACCATGCAAAACGCCGTTGACAGGCTAACAAAACTAGCATCGATATTGCGCTGGCCCTTTAAGCAACAAAAACAAAAGCGACTTTAAAATCGGATTAGCATAGTGCTAACAAACCATGCAAAACGCCGTTGACAGGCTAACAAAACTAGCATCGATATTGCGCTGGCCCTTTAAGCAACAAAAACAAAAGCGACTTTAAAATCGGATTAGCATAGTGCTAACAAACCATGCAAAACGCCATTGTTAGGCTAACAAAACTAGCATCGATATTGCGCTGACCCTTTAAGCAACAAAAACAAAGCGACTTTAAAATCGGATTAGCATAGTGCTAACAAAAAATGCAAAACGCCATTGACAGGCTAACAAAACTAACATCGATATTGCGCTGACCCTTTAAGCAACAAAAACAAAGCGACTTTAAAATCGGATTAGCATAGTGCTAACAAACCATGCAAAACGCCGTTGACAGGCTAACAAAACTAGCATCGATATTGCGCTGACCCTTTAAGCAACAAAAACAAAGCGACTTTAAAATCGGATTAGCATAGTGCTAACAAACCATGCAAAACGCCGTTGACAGGCTAACAAAACTAGCATCGATATTGCGCTGACCCTTTAAGCAACAAAAACAAAGCGACTTTAAAATCGGATTAGCATAGTGCTAGCAAACCATGCAAAACGCCGTTGACAGGCTAACAAAACTAGCATCGATATTGCGCTGACCCTTTAAGCAACAAAAACAAAGCGAATTTAAAATCGGATTAGCATAGTGCTAACAATGCAAAACGCCATTGAAACATTGCATCAAATATTTGATCACAAACAGTGCAGCGCTTTCGGGTGGTTACGGAATGAATAAATCTTGTGTCGCAAGGCACCACTGCATAATTTCTATGAAGTTAGAGACCTACTTTGCCTCTTTTCCTTGTTCTTGATACTTTGCTGCGTGTCTTCCAGCAGAGCTCAGTGCTGCTCTGGCATACTGTGGCACAAGGTGGTATTACAACTCTTAAGTGGGACGAGCATATGATGTAGCAACCAATCAAAAACAACCGCTTCGAAATCTTTGCATGACGACGCGTCTCATGAATTTTCTTCCTCTGCTTTGGTTGTCTTTTGTTCTCCACCTCAACGGGTCTGATGTCACACGGAAAGCAAAACTGTCATCACCTCCAACCCAAGAGATTGCAGGAGAAGCTTTTGATTGGGAATTCATTTTATCTCCCGCCGTGTCCAATAGGACCCCCCCCCCCCCGAACCAAGCACCCCCCCCCCCAAAAAAACCCTCGGACTCCCCGCGTCCAGCAGCTAACCGCGAGCGCGGCGCGCTCATCTCCATTTGAAAAAGTCTGTCAAATTCTCTTTTCACGGCACCCGTGCTGGCGCTTTGTCGGCGGCGGGATGAAAGGCGACACACCGCAATCGGACGGCGGAACGTGGCCGCGCCGCTCGGCCGCAAAGTTATCAGCGTGCCGCTCGCTTGTCGCATTTCCATCACTAAAGCCGCCGCCCGCTGAGCGCCTGCGCTTCATTACATTTTTCGACATCTTCACACATCAAAACCCGACCAGCTGGAACATTTACCTTCGTTTGGTAAAGCTTGACACCTGCTTTTATGCAATCATTTCAAATTATTCCTGACATGACATCCGGAATGTATTACATTTTCATGCAGTTTTGTTTATTCGGTAGAGACCATGTTCTTTTATTTGCTGTTTTAATTTTGACTGCAGCTCGTTTAGGCGGAAAACTTGCTAGCTGCAAATTGCTCCTTTTCTTGTAAAAACAAAACAAATTATATTTACAGCTGCACATTTTTGTGCAATCTTTTTAGTCCTGCAGTAAATGTTCCACACAAAAAATAGGTCCTTTTACTGTTTTCATTTTGACTGCAGCCCATTTAGGCGGAAAACTTGCTAGCTGCAAATTGCTCCTTTTCTTGTAAAAACAAAACAAATTATATTTACAGCTGCACATTTTTGTGCGATCTTTTTAGTCCTGCAGTAAATGTTCCACACAAAAAATAGGTCCTTTTACTGTTTTAATTTTGACTGCAGCCCATTTAGGCGGAAAACTTGCTAGCTGCAAATTGCTCCTTTTCTTGTAAAAACAAAACAAATTATATTTACAGCTGCACATTTTTGTGCGATCTTTTTAGTCCTGCAGTAAATGTTCCACACAAAAAATAGGTCCTTTTACTGTTTTCATTTTGACTGCAGCTCGTTTAGGCGGAAAACTTGCTAGCTGCAAATTGCTCCTTTTCTTGTAAAAACAAAACAAATTACATTTACAGCTGCACATTTTTGTGCAATCTTTTTAGTCCTGCAGTAAATGTTCCACACAAAAAAATAGGTCCTTTTACTGTTTTAATTTTGACTGCAGCCCATTTAGGCGGAAAACTTGCTAGCTGTAAATTGCTCCTTTTCTTCTAAAAATAAATACAAATAAAATTTATGTTTACAGCTGCAAATTCTTATGCGATCTTTTTAGTTTAAAAAAATCATCCTCTTTACTTGCTGTTTGAGGTTCAACCACAGCCTGTTTAGGCGGAAAATTAGCTGCCTTGAAGTTGCACTCTGTTCAGAAGAATTTACTATAATTTT
The DNA here is from genome assembly GCF_054856555.1 of Leptonotus elevatus. Classification (NCBI taxonomy): domain Eukaryota; kingdom Metazoa; phylum Chordata; class Actinopteri; order Syngnathiformes; family Syngnathidae; genus Leptonotus; species Leptonotus elevatus. The sequence continues at coordinate 1,912,614 of NC_141255.1, forward strand.
TTTACATACGGCTAATTCAGTTTTATTTTTAAAAATGTTTCGGCAGAAAACATTTGTTCATTTTTATTTGCCATTTTATTTTGGACTGCAGCCCTTTTCGGCGGAAAATTGGTTGACTTTAAATTACACCCTTTCCTGGCTTTTACAAAAATGTGCTTTCCTACAATTTGTTTTTTTTTTGTTCAAAATGCTCTCACAGAAAAAAAGTTGGTCCTTTAATTTCGACCGCAGCCCATTTAAGCGGTTAACTTACTGGCTGTCTGTGTTACATATACACTACATACATGTGAGTGTTAGTGAAAACCTTATTTCTTCACATGAATCATAACAATTCAAGAATTGGGATAAGTGACTATAGCCGCAGGAGTGCCACACCCCCAACGCGCACACACACACACACACACACACACACACACACACACACACACACACACACACACACACTCTTTAAATGCTAAAAGCTGCTAATGCAACGAGCGTACTATCGAGAAAGGTGCTGGATAACAAAGAGCAAGATAAGTTGTGCGACGACTGAACAGCGCTCACAAAAAGTCCAAGTTAAAGCCCCGGAATTGGCGGATACGTAATATCGAACCAAAATCCAAATCCGACGTTCCTTCGACTGCACGTGTGGCGCCTTTTGTCCGGCGGATGACATATTTTTACATATTTTTTATGATCACTTTTGTTGTTGTTGTGGAGCGAGGACAACTTTGTGTAATAACGTGGGATTATTGTCAACTCATTACAACACTGGCATCGAATAATGTGCGCCGTATCTGCTCCTGTGGCTGTTCCTGTATTCGCAAGACTTGAGCATTAAAGTTGTTGTACAAGTCCCGTTCATCATTTGAATTCCTTTCACGATTCTTTCCGTCCGCCTAAAAGTTGTTTTCACCAAAGGCCTTTAACCGGATCCAGACGCGGGGTTTGTGTTACCGGCGGTCCCGGAAACGGCGCGCCGGCTCGCCGCGGCATGAACGCTTCCCGTCTATTCACAAGGCTTCACCGGGACCGCACCAAAGGGAAGGAATTAGGACGGGTATGATCAGTTGTCAGTCAGTGTTCATTTTTATTTAGTTTTACTCTTTTGACTCCGTTTAATTTAAGTTTTAGTCATAATTTAGTCATCTGCTTGCCATTTAGTTTTAATCCGATTTTAGTCGTCAAAATCAAGAGCAATTTTAGTCGACTAGTTTAACAATTTAGTTGTGTTTTCCTTCAGCATACTTTCAACTTTTATACAGAAAATTATAACACACCTATTTAACACGCAAGGCATATTTAATACAACGGTGTCTTTATTTTTTCAATGAATCATGTTGAATTGAAAATAATAGTTTTAGTAATTGACGAAATTGTTAGTCAATTTTAGTTATCGTTATTGTCTCAATGAATGGCTTCTATTTTAGTTTTAGTTTTATTTTCGTCTTCTTTTTTTTGCAAGCCTTTAAACATCTATTTCAAAAATGACATCAAATTTTGTCTTTTCTAAAACTAAAATAATGAATGCTGTCATTTGGTCAAAAAAGTGTCTTCTGGAATGAAACCCACTTTACCCAAATTGAGTTCCAGTTCAAGTTGAAGGGATCCAGTAAGAAACAAGGATTTAAAAAATAAATACATTAATTCATTAATGACATTAAATTCTCAAGGCTTTTATTTGGGCAAAATTGGCCCCAAGCACAAATGTAATCTTTTATCTCATCAGATTGTTGGAAATTGGAAATAAAGACAAAGATCTTTGGGCAGTTTCTCTACATTTGCTATAATATAGATAAAATGCTTTAAAAAAAAAAAAAGAAAAGTGTTGTGGACAAGAATTTGGGACATTTGTCGGAATGTGGCTCCATTATGTGAATGTGACTTTTCCCGCCGTTTGTCCTTCCCCAAAGCAACCCTTTGATAGCGAGGCAGAAGGAATTTGCGGTGGATTATTTGCCGGACCAGGGAGGACAGATTTGGCCGGCCCACTTTGAGGATTTCACCAAAAAGAAGTTCCCGGAGGAACCGGGTCAACGCTTAGCGGGACCACTCAAAATTTCGAAGGTCGGATTGCCACGTCAGAAGCTTTTACAAAATAAAAAAAATAAGTGTAACTCAATTGAACTTGATAACTTCATAAGCAAACAATAAGTTGAAAACTTAACTTGGAGAAAAATAAGATACATCAAATTTGTCTCTTTTGCAGAGGTGGCAAATCCAGGTCCAGAAAGTAAAAACCCTGCCACAGTTTAGCTTTAGCCTCTGATGCCAGCTAGCTAGCTCCCTAGCTAGCTCCCATGGTGCTCTTTTGCCTGCTAGGGCGCTAGCTAGCGAGCTAACACCTGAAAGTAAAAACCCTGCCACAGTTTAGCTTTAGCCTCTGATGCTAGCTAGCTAGCTTCCTAGCTAGCTCCCATGGTGCTCTTCTGCCTGCTAGGGTGCTAGCTAGCGAGCTAACACCTGAAAGTAAAAACCCTTCCACAGTTTGGCTTTAGCGCCTGATGCTACCTACCTAGCTAGCTCCCTAGCAGGTAAACGAGCACCATGGAAGCTAGCTAGCTAGCTAGCTAGCACCTGGGGCTAAAGTCAAACTGTGGCAGGGCTTTTACTTTCTGGATTTGGATTTGTTATACAGGTGAGGCAGGATATTTCAGTGAAATATTTCTGCACATACCTCGGGTCAAAAGTTTCCACCATGAATAAATGGCAGCAGGCAATTATTTTTGGCCTTTCATCGGACGGTAAACGAAGCCAAACTTATTTCAAACCTTGTCTGCTTCTTAGTGGAACTTAAAGTTCGCTGGTCCTTTTAAAAACAACAACAAAAGTTGCCAACACTGACTTCCTTTCTATTCTTTTTACTCTGATTGCAGCCATTTTGTTAGGGTCATCATCAATTTTAACCTTTAATGTCAACTCACTGCTAACATTTGATAGAAGACGAAAAGAAAAGTTCAGCAGCTGTCATTTGATGAATAACATTTGGGAAAAAAGGTGGAGGAAGTTTGAGGGTACAAATGAGGCGCGGGATCCGCACGGGGTCCGCGCCATGTCCGCCATCAAAGGCTGACGACGCCGTCTTTTTCCTCTAATTGAATTCTTTATCTTTTACTTTGGATTCTTTTCTCATTATTTTTCCCGCTCTTTTACTTTCTGAACAAAACAAAAAGAAAAGCAGCATTGCCAGTGGCAGGCGGAAAATCACAAAATAAGTGCGGGAACTCGACAATATTTTTTGCCTTCATCATTTTTGTTCTGATTAATTATCAGTAGCGGCTGCCGTACGACACGCTACAATTTGTGCACCAGTTGAAACGAAAAAGTTCAAAAGGAGAAAAAAATGTCAGTGTGGCGAGACGCAAGGCTTAATTGTTAGTAGCAGGTGAGTAGTCACCGATACCAAACCCCAATACCACTATTACTTCAGATAATTTCACCGACCGACGTAATATATCCCGATATGGCATTCTTCCGTAAAATTGCCTAAAATGCTAAATTTATATTCTTCTAATTTGCAATTTGTAGTTCCTGATCGTAAAACAGTCGCAAAAAGCCGCCACCGCCGCGAGTACGGATACTTTGAAATAAGACCTGTTTTCGGACCGATATTTGCTACTCAACCCTAGAAAAAATGAATTATTACAAATATTCTCGGTAAAGTTTTTTTGCGTGTCTTGTGTGTGTAGTGCAGGTGGCGCTGCGGAGTTCAAAAGACGACAAGTTGTCGTCAAAGTTGACGCTAATAAAGCAAGCGTTGACATTTATCGAGTCCTCGCGCGCGCGTCGGACTTAAGCTCCTCGCCGAGGATACTTTGAAGTTCAGAAAAAGCAACCTGGACGTGATTGGTCGTCGTCGGAGGCGGGCCCGGCGAAGCCGTCGCTGCTTTTCATGTTCACAGCATCCCGCTGCCTTTCATGTGCTCGCTATCTGGAATTAATTGCTTTTCCAAAGCGCTGGTGAACGTACCGCACGTTACAATGTTTTTTTTTTTTCTTCTCCCTCCTGCGCTTGTTTACCGTTTTGCACGCGCTAATGCTCTTAGCGCTCCAACGCGACTCAACGCAACCGGCTTGCGCGCGACGCCGCAGATGTCGACGGCCAATCAAAACGCGAGCTCATATCGCAATGTCACAAGACCGACGCAATGTCTCGTTTAAAAATATGACGGCAAATATTTAGTTGTCATTGTTTTTGAGGACTTCTCACTTCCAAGTCGGTTTGTTGTTTGCTGGCCGGCAGAATCTCGAGCGCTGGAAATGATGCTCTCGTTAAAATGACCAGCTGACAAAACCGCGCCCAAATGTACCTTCATGGCTGACACCCGTTCCTTCCGCACTCAACATGACAGCCATCCATTTTTAATCTTTAATTTATTTATTTATTTATTTTACAGAAAGTCTAGGGAAGTGTGGAAATAGGAAATTGACCATATTTGGGCATGCAGTGGAGGATTTTTAATATGAATGAATTGCAAGGACAATCTGCAGGTGATCAAATGAGGCATTCGTGTCATTTGCAGTCCAAACATTCGTCTGAGCGCGATACGGCCCGCAGAGAAAACGAGACAAATTCCTCCCGTGTTTGAACATACTTGGCCAGCGACGTCGATTGCGATGTCGCTAGCGCACGTGCATGTGGTTAGCGGCGGCGGCGACGTGACGTGAACGCATCCCCTTCCTGTTTGGCTCGTCTTAGCGCAGGCCAACATTTCGGGCGCAAACTCGGCCCGGGGACGCTTTTTTGTCCATTTTTGTGCAAAAGGCGGGCTTGGGCTGGGCTGGCGCCGGCCGCGTACGTCTGCGCGACGCCACTGTCGCTAATGTGTTTATACAAGGACCCTCACATTCCACGCTAAGAGCCTCCGCTAAGGGCCTCTCGCGCACACACAGGCTCATTCTCAAATATCCATTGTGGCATTATCCCATCGCTCCGGCGAGGAAGAGGGGGGGGTTCGGGGGGGGGGGGGTGGTTCGGGGGGGGGGGGGAGGACATCCATCATCGGCCGCTTGGCCCGTCACATTAGCGGGGACAAGTCCGCTTCGGCTTCTGACAGCTAACGTTTCCGTTAGCTAGCCAGCGGACGGGCTCATCTCCGCTATCCGAGCGTCTTGATGAGCCAAAATCAAATCGATAGATTTCAACACCAGCAAGTACATTACAACAAGGATTCTCAAACTTTTCTTACCACTATCATGAATAAAATGTGCATAGTTGGCCTGAGTGTTGATCAAATATGAAGCAGAGGTTTTATTCCCAAAAGGTATATTTAATATTATTGTAAGCGCAATTATAACAATAACACTGTAATCCAATTCCAAAAACGCATCCCTTTTATAAAATTATTATTATTTTTTTCTTCTTTTTTTCTTTTTTTTCTCTTCTTAAGAGCTCAGTATTGTTCATTCGGAAATGTCATCATCATTGCTCTTTTTTTTTTTCTTTTTTTTTTAAATATATATATATATATATATATATATACACACATATATACATATATACATACATACATACATACATTTTTATTTTTTTTTGTGTGTGTGGGTGAGTATGTGTATGTGCGTGCGTGCGTGCGTGCGTGCGTGCGTGCGTGTGTGTATTTGTTAGCTCACCAGAAAACCTATTAGAAAAAAAATCTCATACCGTTCACCTAAATCGAACACCAGGAGACCCGAGGGGACCGAAGAAAACCCTTTTATAAAATTATTTGTGCAAGACAATGTGCAAAAAAATGATGATTATTAATCTTTAACGTGTCAAAAATTTTACAATTTTTTCATAGTGAAGCAGATGTCAATACAATTGATTTTAATTCTGCTTTTGTGGACGGATGACAGAAATGGCAGAATATGGAAATTCCAAGGATTTAGACAATTCTAAATGAAACAAAATCTTTAAAGGATTAATCAACATCGAAATAGTTATTAGAAATAGAGAAATAGCTACTTTAAAAAAAACAATTTGTTAATGAGTCTTTTAATTGTTGCACCTCTAAATTATTCCGTTAAAATGTATTGCACAAAAAAATTACATCAAAACAGAATTTAAATAAATGTTTAAAGACAAACCCTTCTATCAGATTAAATGCAAAGTTATTGTACTTTAAGTACCACAGAACTGTGCTGAGTAAATGCACTGGACTGGATTACAAAAACCGTACGGGCCGCAGGAACATGATGCACAGTTTGAACATTTAGTTCAGTGATTCTTTTGTTTACCACTAGAGGGAGCTAACCTGCCGCACGCCACTTTGACAATCACGGTCTTGTAATGTCATTTATCAGCAATTCTTGGGTACCAACCAAAGAAATTGAAGAACCTGTTTCATGTACGTAATTGTTAAATAACATAAAATCAGATTTTTCATTTTCCCTTTGCTTCTATTTGTAATATTGGTTTTGCTTTTTCTTGGCTGTCTTTACAAATAATGTCAAAAGAAGTGTTTCGTTTGCTTTTTGTCCTTAAATTAAAAGTGAGGCAAATCCATCTGGCTTGAACTATCACAATTATTATTATTTTTTTACGTATAAATGACAGGAATGTCAAACGTGAGATTCCAACTTTGAACTCTGAAACTGCGAGGCGGACGTGCTCACCACTAGGCTGCCACGTTGCACGCTGACGCACAAATCCGTGTGAGGAAATTAACTGAAAAAGGTTTATTTCTTCGTCTTTTTTCTAAATACTTTTCAATAACGCGCCGCCATTGAGCCGTTGTCGCGGGCAACAGATAAAATGGCAGCCGTGGAGGTGAGAGTCGTAAAAAAAAAAAAAAAACAAGCAAACAAACAAAAAAAATGGTGGAGATCCGTCAGCCATTGTACACGCTGACACGCTAATCCGCGCAGGTGTTGTCGCGCGGTGTCGGGGCCCTTTTCGGCGGCGGCGGCGGCGGCTTTCGGGGCGCACGCCACTCCGGCGACGGCGGATGCGTGTTTTTTCACGCCGGCTCGCCGTCAGCTGTCACTTTTACAGCGCCCAGATCCCCTTACAGCATCTTTGTCGCCATTGTGCCGCCCGGAGAGCTCCTTTTTGGAATGCCAGGTGCCAGTGGGGGGGGGGGGGTGCAGGTAAGCCCCCCCCTTGTTGCGAGGTGTCAAGTGAGAGACTTGATTGTCTTGTAGCGGCGCTGACACGTTAAGAAAGCGTGTCAGACGCTCTTTGGAGGTTTGTTTGTATTTGAGGACGCGGCGGCGGGAGCTTACAAAAACCGATGATGTGTTTACCTTTTTCCCCTCAAAGCGTGTCACACATCAGCCTTATTAAATTTGCAAGAAAAAGAATAAGTGTCGTCAAAAGCTTTATCTGGCCTTTTTGTGTCAGGCCGTATCGCGCTACACCGGAGGAGAAAGAAAAAAGAAAAAGATAAACAAGGCCGGATTTTTCCCCCCAGTCCTTTTTAGTTGCGTTTTGTTGCGTGTGTGACAGCCGTCAGAGATGCGTTATTGTGGGATGATGGATCACTTGTGTAAGTCTTAGGAGCCAGCGGTTGCATATTTACATCAAAGTGGGCAATATTGCCTCTTATTTGTTCCGATTATTCTCACAAGTCCTCCAATGCTCTCATCTCGACAGCATCATGATGGTTGTTGATGTTTCATTCCAACTTCTGACGCAGCGCTTTCCTGAGATCCAAGTGACCGCGCTTTGAAGTTTTTCCAAGTACAAGCCGTCCTTCGGCCAATGTTTTGCTTGCTAACTATTCTTCAGAAAAGAGGCTATCTTGAAGTTTCCTGCCACAGTAAACAAAACAAAGACATTTACACAAACAACACACATTTGTCTTTGTTAGCTTAATGCTAATGCGCAATGCAAAACGCCATAGACGGGCTAAAGATTAGCGTCGATAGTCAAGGAGTTGTAACGGATGCTAGAACACAAACAATATATAACATCAATATCGTGTATAATAACAAGACTTAGGCACATATTCTTTATCCTCTTCTAAAAACAGCAAATATTACTGCATCTTATTACTTACAGTCGTTGAGAAAATCTTCATTTTTACAGTATTACACCAAATGAGAGATGCTACTTTCTTCCATACGAGTACTCCGCCGAGTTCCATTAATATAATGCCATTTTGTCTTGTAATGTGACAAACATTCGTTTTATTTGAATCATCTGAAAACATTTAAATAGGGCTTGGGGCAACTATGCTTTTAAGGGAGCCATTTACAACTAAAATCGTTTAAAAAAAATAATACATAAATAATAGCAATAAAACCTTTCCATATCTCATTTTTCTTTTGCAGAAATGTGCTATTCGTGTCGTTTTTGGTTGTGGATACAGAGACCACACTAATCCAATATTCATACAACTTAAAACTTTAAAATTGTAATTTTAAGTGCCTTAAAATAATGTATAAAGCCCATCAGGAAATCTTACCAATTAACATGCAAATCAAATAATTCAATAAATAAATGAACGGGAAAGTGAGTACAAATTAAGAGGAACAGTTATTTTTTCCAAACCCAAATACAGAACAAAACAAAAGAACGATGTATTTCAACTCAAGGTGTCAGTTTGTGGAACAATCTGGATTATAAAACTAAATCATCTCAGTCTATTTGTATTATTATTATTATTTTTATGTACAACAGCACAATTACTGGAAAAATATATCAAATATCACACAATTATCTTCAGAATGCTTCATTATTAGGACATGAAATAAGGATGACAAATTCACCTCCACTAAACCAAAACATTCTTGAGCTAAGAGTTGTGACTTCCTATTTGGTCACTGAAATGTTTTATAATTATTTTTTTTTTAAGGAAGTAAAGTTGTCCTCGGAGAGCCAATTAGAATGCAAACTTTGTCTTATTTCAAGCGTGGATCCAAGGGCACCCAGACAAAGTTAGAGATCAGTGCTGTGTCAGCGTTGCGCTTAAACCAGCTGCAAAGATTAATCACAGGGAAACGTGCGCACGCACACTCGCGCGCGCACACACACACGCACACGCGTGTATATCTGGCGCTCGCAGCGGTTCAAAGTGTGCTCGCGCTTGGAAACAGATTAAAAAGTGTCTATGAAGTGATGCATTGCAATTGTCATAGCGACGGTGCGAGAGAGCCTTTTTGCATAAAAATCCTTGTTGTTTTTTCCCCCCCCCCTCGCCGCGCTATCGGCGGCGAGATGGCGAAGTCACTAATCCTGCGCGTGGTCGCATTTGCATCGCTGGCAAATAAACAAAAGCCACACATTTTTCATCCGCACACTCTAAATTGCACGGGGGAAAAGGGGGGGGGCTGTTTGACGTACAGTTTATCGCGGGGGTCACCTTCACCTGCCCATGTTAGTTGAGGAGCTTCATTGATACAAAAGTAGTGCTATGGTGCCATCTTGTGGCATTTTGGTGCCAAGGACGGGAGTTGAGAAACTTGATTGAAAACAAAAGGTAGTGCTTTGGTGTCATCTTATAGCATCCTGGTGCTAACTATGTTGAAGTGTGTTGAGGAGCTTCATTTGGACAAAAGTAGTGCTATGGTGCCATCTTGTGGCATTTTGGTGCCAAGGAAGGGAGTTGAGAAACTTGATTGAAAACAAAAGGTAGTGCTTTGGTGTCATCTTATAGCATCCTGGTGCTAAGTATGTTGAAGTGTGTTGAGGAGCTTCATTTGGACAAAAGTAGTGCTATGGTGCCATCTTGTGGCATTTTGGTGCCAAGGAAGTGAGTTGAGAAACTTGATTGAAAACAAAAGTCATCTTATAGCATCCTGGTGCTAAGTAACTATGTTGAAGTGTGTTGAGGAGCTTCATTTGGACAAAAGTAGTGTTTGACACTATGTTGTGGTAACCATTTTTTTTTCTTCTGCTGCCATGGCGTGTTGTGGCACAACTGGGTATGACTCATAAAACCCATTTTTAAAAAATCCCTGGCGCTCGCCAGGCTGCTAAAAATGAGCCCCGAAAATCAATCATCTTTTCATTGCAGGAGGAAGAAGAGGAGGACGAAGAAACAGAGTGTAGCAGAGGTGAGTACAACAGCAGCAACATCTGTCCTGAAATTCAAAGTTTGTCAAGTTTGTGAGACAAAAAGTGCTTAAAGGCTTGAGGCAGGTCTGGACTGGCCATCTGGCGTACTGGGCAGATGCCCAGTGGGCCGGCCTCTTTTGGGCCCGATGCAGTGCACACTTTTCCACAATTTAGAAGGACCAGTCCATTAATCAGTTTTGAATATAGATAGCAAACGGAACTATCAATAAACATCAGTGGCAGAACTACATGTTAGGCAAGAGCTGGGCCGGGCCGGGCCGGTGGGCCGAAGTCAAAATGCAAAGGCCCATTTTTTTGGGGCGCCAGTCCAGCCCTGGATACAAGATAGAAAATCACATTTGTATCCTTAAAAATGTTTTTCACCACCTTTCCTGGTTTTGCCGTATCACTTCCGAGACATCTCCGATATGAAGCATTTGTCCGAAACGGGCCTCGTGCGTCTAAATTTGAGTTCCCAGTCGAGCGACGTCCCCTCTGACGCTCGCACAATGACCACAATTTGCCGGCGCAGTGTGTTCAGCGTGACCCGTAAAGACCGGATTAGCCGAGCCAAGATAGCCCGCTCAGATCAATGCAACTTATCTGCTCCGCTCCTCCTCGCTTTGCGGATGACACCTGAAGCTCGCGCACGAACCCTTACCGGCCCGCGGAGCGGCGCTGATAAGAGCGACCGCCGCCGCAAGAGCGAGTGGACCGGTTTCGTTCTCCGTCCATCTCAATTTCCGGCCCCCGCTGCGACATGCCGTCTCTCCTTTAAGGCGTCACGTCATGTTCGCGGAGTTGAAAATGTGAGGAGGTGCCCCGCGCTCGACCCGCGGGTCGCGTGGTGGAGGACGGGGCGTCGGGAGCAGATGAGGAAAATAAACAGACGGGGGGGAGCTTTGAGGATATTCTATCTCAAGTCGAGTCTAAATATGTAAGCCGTGTAAACAGGCCCGTGTTTACCCGTCTGCGCGTCTCCGATTAATCAGCCGGTGGAGGGGGGGGGGGGGGGGGGCTGGGAGGGGGGCAGCGTTTGGGTGTCACAGAGGGTTTGGATGTTGGAAGTGTAAACACCACGAAAAGCTACTGGTTGCCACCATTTTGTTCTGCTTTGCTTGCACGCTGACTGATGAGGCTCGCTGCTCGCTAACGTGTGACGTTTGGGGTTCGAAGTAGAAGTTTATGAGCCCTAAAGTACTATTTGTCAGCAGAATAGAAAAGAAAATTGAAAAAAAGAGGAGTGCTACTAAAAACACGCCATATAGAGCAATCCAATTTTTTATTTTTTTGCTACTCCTAAATTAGAAATGAGTCAAAAACTATAGCCTACCAAAAAAATGTCCTGCTCTGTAATTATTTCATTTTTTCTACATATTTCTGGCGTAGGGCCAAAACGTGGTTGTAACGTTTCAGGACGCACTAAATACAAAAAAAAATGTCATCAAAGAGAACAAGCCATTTTCAACACTTGAGATTGGTCAATAATTCGTAAAAATATTACAGTTGCCAAATTGTGACTTATGAGTTTTTCGTATGGAGTTAAATCAAATCGATGGATTGCCAGTTTTCATATCAGGAATCAAGTATAATACTTTGTTCAATTATTGTTCAAGTTATTGTACAATGGGTAACAAAAAAAAATCTTGCAAAATTTCAACATTGTTCCTTAGGACATATAGCAATTTGAAATTTGAGCAAAGATCATGGAAGTTGATTCACATGATTTGCTTTGGTGGGCCACATAAAATGATGTGGCGGGCCGGATCTGGCCCCCGGGCCGCCAGTTTGACACCCAATTTTTTTTATTTTATTTTTTTCCCTAAGATATTAGCCACTACATTTTACAAAAGAAGCACTCTTCTAAAATAAATAAATAACAGTCTATACAATGATGCTGTATGTAAGGTCATTTTGTTGTAACATAACAAAAATTTCATATTTTCTAGTTCCAAAATATTGTTAGTTGGTTTGGTTGGAAATTAGCCTGAAATTGTACCCCCAACCCCCACCACCCAAAAAAAGTCCCTGGTCAAAACGGGCTTTATTGAATAACATATTATTATAACTTTTTACAAAAATCATATTTTTCATTACAAAATATTGTTAATTTTCTACTGCATCAGAAAATGAGTTAGAAGTTGGGAGTGGAAAAGCACATATTATTTAAAAAACTTTTTTCTTTCTCAATCATGTTGGTACTTTCCTACTCTCGAAAGTCTCTCGTATAAATGATGGAAAATATGATTATTATTTTTTACAAAACTGTTTGTGAAATGAAGTCATTCTAAAAGAAAAGACTTTTTGTACAAAATCAAGTCAATCTGAAGCTGAACTTGAACTTGAACTTGGAGGGCGTCGAGATGAAGAAAGTCTTTGTTGTACTTTGCTCCTAATGTGAGCTCATTTGCATAATTTCAGCACGTCATCGTGAAGCAGCGAAACAAAGTGCAGATGTAATCGGCCACACGTGCTTTTTTTTCTTTAAATGTCTGACATGAAAAGAGCCAAATCAGTCGAGTGATCAGCCGGCGCATTGAATTAAGGCGGCGGCATTGTGCGCGGCGTGTCGCCATTGTGCCGCACCTGCGCTGATAGAATACGGCGCCGCCATAAAAAAAAGGCCAACGTCACCGAGGGTCGCGGCGCTTTTTTTTGTTCCCGATTCTCATTGTCGGCGCCGGGGAATCGCTACAAAGCGCTCGGGATCAGGCCGGCTTTCCGGTTCAAGAGAGGAGCGCGCGAGCGCGCGGGTGCGGGCCTTTGGATTAGCGGCGAGCGCTAATCAGCGTTTGTCCCACCTGAAGTCTCCGCGCTCGTCTTCACCTTCTTTAATTTAATCGATGCTCGGCGTAAGCTGGCCTTTGTCGAGCCCGGACGCCGCCGTTCTAATCACTTTTTGACGACTTTGTCGAGCAAGTTCCTCTCAAGCGCACGCCGACCTTGTTGCGATCGCGAGGTTTGACTTTTATCCTTAATCCGTAACATCGTGTTTTGTAAACTTGCAACTAAAGTTTGCAAATATTCAAACGTTAAAAGTTTGGTCGCATTTTTGACATTTCAACAGATATTTGTTACGATTACAATCTCCGCTCGTGTCAAATGGAAACTTTGTACAGAAAACAGTCCAAATGTGTGATTTTGATCGAAACCCCACAAATAACAAAAGGCCACATTTAATACACGGCAATTCAAATTTATAAAAAAAAATAATAATAATCAAAAAATGCTGATAAACATTCAATATAACATGTAACGTCTTTTAAATGAAGATATTATTGGCTAGCTCATCACCGATTTTATTTCAAATATAAGATCAAAGCCTAATATTAAAGAATAGAAAATGACGACACTAAAATCGAATTAGCATAAAATAGTGCAAATGTTTGTTGCGTGTTTTGAAGCCCGCCGAAAGTGAAGTTGCTAGCGCAGCAACGCAAAATGATTTGCGGCAAAGTTTGGGATTTGCGATGCGAGAAGAATGGCCGCCCGTCGCCCGGACGGGTTCTTGCCTTTTGACGTGTTTGTGTCGAGCTAATTCCTCGCACCTCCTGATTGTCGTCCCCGCGCCGACGGGTCTTAGCATCAGCGCGTGTGACACGCCGGCGGGTTAGCACGTCCAAAGCCCTTCATTGTGCGCGCTCAACTTTTAAAAAGTAAATCCATTCTGCTCTTAATTGCATGCCAGGCAGCATTTCGAAAAGGGGGGGGGGGGCTGGGGGGGCTAACGAGCCTCTCCTGAACAAAAAATGTTCGTCTTTGTGCGTTTGACAGGAGGAGGTGAGCTTTGTCTTTTTTAGCTTTTCCCCCGCTAAAATGTTAGCGACGGACTGTTTGGCACTTGAGGTCAACGGCGTGTCGTTGACGGGAGGGGGGGGGGATTAACGGAGCTCTTCTCCCCCCCCCCCCTTTTGATCGGGACTTTTAATTAGACGGCAGTAATGAAGGGGCCGCGTCTGCCCTTTGAAAGCCAAAGAATTCCAAGTTCATTTGGCTCGGCTAATTATCAAAGCCGCACCCCGGATCACACGGACGGCGTAATGAAGGCCGACGAGGGTTCCCCGAGATGTCGTTTTCGAAACCTCAAACCACAAAAAAAAAAAAAAGAAAACACGTGCCGATTTCCAAAATGTCGCCGTTTCAGAGCATTTTGCATAAAAACATTTGAACCCTGCCAGTGAAATCCCGTTTTTGAAGGACAATTCAACAATCGTTTCATTGCGGAATGCAGGACTCGGGAGCGAGGATGATGGCGGCGAAGTTGCCGGGACCGATTAGGGCCGTCTTAGGTTAAGGGAGGGGGCGTGTTGGGCAGGAGTGGTGGGGGGGCGGGGGTGGGGGGGGGGGGGGGGGGGGCAATATGTGAGTGTGGGCTGGAGGTTGATATACTGTATGTGCTATTTGTGCTATTTCGCTGATAGGCTGCGAATCAGGATTTCCTGCTCCAGCGCGCTTGGCCAGCTAAAGCCATCCGAGCGCGGAGGCGAGGCAAAGTGGCAACGCTGATTTACACACACGCGCGCGCGCGCACACACATCGTCACTTTTGCACAAGCTCATCAAATGTGTGTGCGTGTGTGCGTGCGTGTGTGGTGAAAAGAAACCTTTTTATTTATTTTTTTGGGAGCTCGATCCGATTTCAAGTATTAGAGATGAGATCTTGCTTGTCAGTCAATTTCTGACTACATGCAGACCGAGCTTGTGGTCGTTGACCGAAACTAACAACGAAACTACAAGTAACACTGAAAAAAGAGTTTTTAACGCTACAAAAAACGATGACGATTCTTTGGAAAAATAAAACATAGACAAAAAAAAAAACACATCTTATTTTTCTAAAACTAATTATAATAAAAAAAAATTATTGTAAGTTAATATCATACATAAGCTTTTGGGGGTTGATTTGCTAATCCTAATATTATTATTTCCAAGAAAATAAATTTAATGTGACCGTTGCTTCAAAACGTCTAAAAACGAGAGCATACAGAAAGTTTGATGCAGCCGCTTAAAGCAATGGTAGTTATTACAAAAAAAAACGCCCAGCAGGTGGCAGCAGAGTTAAAAAGATCAACCAGGGCCATGTTGCAAACAAGCTTATTTACCCACAGTTCTAAACAAATTTGTGAATAATGATGAAACTTCGCTATGTTCTAAAGCTTTTTGCTGCAAAATGGAAACTGATACAAATACACTTTTATTTTTTTTTTGATGAAAGAAGTTAATCAATTCTTTCTTTTGGTAGGTTCCATGTTTTAATAGCAACAGAACACAATATTCTGTGGGCCTTGCAAAATCAGTCCAAATCCAGTCAAACAGCCAGGAGCGAAGGGGGTTGCTTCAGTGAAAATGGCTGCGAGTGAATGAGTTAATAGTAAACTGAGAAAGAGGCTTTATCCATGCGGTGTCCAAAGTGTTTTGCAAAAGCTCGAAATTCAATTATTTGGAAGCTTTGTCTAATCAACAGATGCATTGCTGCCACATTTGTCGAACTGCAGAAACTTTGTTTTTTTTTCGTGTTGTATTGTGACCAACGTTATTCTAAAAGTGGAGTACGCACGCACGCACGCACGCACGCACGCACGCACGCACATACACATACTCACCCACACACACACACACACAAAAAAAAAATAATAATAAAAAAAAAAAAAAAAAGAGCAATGATGATGACATTTCCGAATGAACAATACTGAGCTCTTATAAAAAAAAAAAAAAATAAAAAAAAAAATAAAAAAAAATAAAAGTGGAGTAAATAGTCCTCGCGGCAATGCCGGATGAGTTAGCCCGCATGCTAGTTGCTACACTGGCTAGCGGAGGAGATCGTAGCGACTTGCATATTAAGCGAACGAGCAAGCCTTGGCTGATTGAAGACGCGTATACGGCCGCCATCTTGCGTGTGTCAATTCTCTTATGATCCAAGCCGCGTTGTGTCCTTTTACAATCTTGAAGACCATCGCGGGACTTGCTCGACACCAAAACCTCTCTGACGGGAAGGATCGATCGATGTATTGAGATCTATGCGGACGGCCGCTGGCTTGAAAGTCAACATATTATTTTTTTTTTTTTTTTGTGCTGTGCCGTCAGTGTCTGATTTATTAAATATGAACTAACTCAAGCTAACCTTAAGCCAGTCTGCAGCCGTTTTTCATCCAATGCTCAAGGCTTCCATCCTGGGTGACCGGGAGGAACACAACCCCCCCCCCCAACCCCCCCCCCCCTCCTCCCCGCCCCTTGAGCCAGCCCTCGGTACTCCTCCCCGCCCCATTCCCACTTCCTCCTTTCCGAACCTGACAATCCAAATGCGCAGCCTCTGCCTTTCAAGGCCGGCCAACAGGCGCCTTCTCCTTTTCTCCATCGCCGTCTGTGCACGAGAATGTGTGTGTGTGTGCGTGCGTGTGTGTGTTTGTGTGTGGTGTGTAATACCCTCATCCTCTCCAATCACCGCGGGCCTTTTCTGCAGCACAATTTGGCCACGGAGGCAGCCAGGGGGGCGCACGGGCCCGACTCGTACTGGGTCAGCCAAGCAGACATTTTCCCAGGAAGATTCCCAAACACGCACACACACACACACACACACGGTCAAGGTAGACGGTGAGCGATCCGTACTTGGAATATTTGCAGGAATTCCTCAATGGATTTCAGCTCAACAACATGAGAATCCTAATTATAAAAAATGAGAAATTAGTCTTATAGTTCCATGACATTCAAGTCAAAAGAGTGGTCACACTTTGTTGTGTTGTGGAGTTGTCATACTTTGTGTGTGTGTGCGTGTGTTTTGTGTGTGCGTGTTGCCGGGAGCGATAAGGTTTCAGATGTGAATCTCTTTGTTTGTGCTGTTGTTTCGCTCGTGTCGCACATTTGGAGGCAATTGTCTTCTACTGGATTCTTCTTGTATCTGCAAGCATCTCACACACACGCACACGCGCGCACACACGCACACGCACACGGCCGCGCGCACAAGCAGGAATATGTGTGTGTGTGCGCGCTGATAAGATTTGAGCTGTTTTTCTAATTAGAAGTTGCGGCAATTGTGATCATTATTTCCCCCTCAATTAAATGATAGTCTCCTGCACCGCCGTCAAGCTAATCAGCTTGTAATTAATGCGGGGGGAAAAAAAAGGCGCCCGCCGACCGCCGCTTCCTCTCTGCCGACCAATGGCAGCAGCCGCTGGTACGCAAAACATTATTAACATATTTGCCATCCGTTTCATTCCTTGTAATTTTCCAAAAAAAAGATTGGATCACAGACAAGCAAAAAATAATTCTCACCGTCCAATCGGCTTGTAATTAATGTGGTCAAATGGAATCCACTTTAATGATGATTATTTTATGGTCTTATTAATCATTGCTAAGCATCCAATCCAAACGCAGCGCAGAAGCATTATTTTAATTATCCGTCAATCTTATCAATTATTAGCGATTCATCGAACAATAGGATAAAAAAAGAATGTTTTATTTTCATCTTTTTTTTTCATATTGACGGTGTACAAATTGCGTAAACATTAATTAGGGTTTGTTTTCTAAAGTACACGCAAATATTTCATTTTGATTCAACACAAACCGAATCAAAGGACGACAGAAATTGGAAAATATTTATTGTGGAGAAGTTCAAGTTCGGGGGAAAAAAGTATCCAAACAAATTAGCCGATTATCAAAAGTAACCAATCACAGCGCAGCTTCAGAAAACAGGTGCGCTGTGATTGGTCGTTGCCTGAGCCCCGCGCAGCTGTGATGTCATCTTCGGTTGACAGCAAGTGGCAAAATGGCCGCCCCCAGAGATGGACCAAAAAAACGGCTGGATTTTGCTGCATAACTCATTTTCCACAATTGTAATATTAATCGGAATGTCATGTTTTGACGATTGATGTCACGTATAACGTATTATTGTCAAGAAATGTTTACGGTTGCCATTTGAGTGATTTTGATCATTTTATGACTTGAAGTCCGTCAGGCTGTGTTTATTTTCTCCTCTCTGAACCCTGAAACTTCTGAGGCAGTTTTTTTTTTTCGCAAAGAATTCCAAATACGTTTTAAAATGTATAAGTATGTTTAAACACAACCAAGTCATTCCTCGGGTATGAAAGTGTACTTAATTCGCCCGTTATGTCACTTTTGTTCTGTTTAAACTAGAAAGTGTCCAAACAGAAATCTTCCCTTCGGCTGCAGGCGCGATCCACTCTGCTTTCTTTCTTTCTTCTTTTTTTTTTTTTTTTTTTTTTTTAAGACCCCTGCGGACTTAAAAGCTAACGTTAGCTTATTAAGATGAGCCTGACGCATGCATATGCATGCGCGCGGGAATCTCCGCCGCGCGAATCGGCGAATCCTATTAAAAAATCCACCTGTGCCGCGAAAGCCGCTCAGGTTGAGACAAAAAGAGCGACGCTCGCTGGGAAAAGTAAACGGCCGAACAAAAAGGCCCCGATGTTCCCCGGAAGGAAGACGACGACGACGACGACTTTGTATCCAGATGCGAAGCGCCTCGGAACTAAAAAAAGTGCTGACTTTGGAGTTTGGAAGGACTTTTTGAATCCAGAGTCGGACGTTTTTTTTCTACCCATTCACGAGCAGCTTGGCCAATCACGAGAGCCCTTTCAGGAAGCAAAGAAGCATTTTTAATAATAAAAAAACTCCGATATTTTTTTTTTCTATCGTTTGTTGAAGCGTCGAGTCGTCCTCGCGCAATCCGATGTTCCCTCGAAGCTCTGTTGTTTTTCCTCCCGCTTTCTCCGCAAGGTCAATCGGCAGCCAGCTCGCTCTCAATTCCACGTCTTTTCCTCTTCATTTGTGCCGCAAAGCATTGTGGGGGGGGGGGGGGGGGGGGGGAGCGGGCCGGCGAGGATGATGAATGCATCCACTTGCGCTTTAATTAAAGTTGCCGGCGCCGCCCAAAAGTTGAAAATTGCGACGGTGGCGTGAAAGTGGGCAAATGATCAAATACAAATTCATTAGCGTTTGGAGCAGAATTGCATTCAGGAAATTAAAAGATATCCGCGCGCGCTTCACACTGCGGGGGCCACAGTGTCATTTAGCCCCCACCTAAAAGAAAAAATGTGTGCAAAACAGTGTGACTCTAATTTGACTTATGGGAATGTTGGAATGTCCTCCGGGACGCGCGCGGGTAAGACAAGTATTACAACGCACCGCAATTTATTTTATGTTTTATTTTTTAACAATCTGCTAAGACAATCATCGGGCTTTCCCAGTTTTCCACTTTCAGAGAGTACAGGAAACCAATCCCCCCCCTCCCCCCCCCCCACTGGAGTGGTTCGCGGCTGAGTGTGAAGCGGTTGGGTTGAGAAACAGCACCTCCAAATCTAAGACCATGTTCCTCAGTCGGATGGTGGATCAGTGCAGAATCTTGTAGTGATGCAGACTTTGTATTGGTCTGTCGATGAGGTGGCTCGGGCAACTGATTAGGACACCTTCCTGGTAAGGTGTTCCGGACACGTCCAACCAGGAGGACGCTTGGGGGGCGACCCAGGTAACGCTGGAGAGACTATATTTCCCGGCTGACCTCGGAACGTCTCGGGATCCCACCTAAAAAAATGAACGAAGTGGCTCGGAAGAAGGAAGTCTGGGCTTCCCTGCTGAAGCTGCTGCCCCTGCATATAAGTGGGAGAAAACACGCAAGCTCATTGGGAACTTCATCAGTTTTCCGGCAGGAAACCTTTCATACTCTTTCGCTCCCTGTTTCTATCCATTCGTTATCTACCGCTTCCGCTATCCGGGGTCAGGTGCGGGGGCAGCAGCTTTAGCAGCGAAGCACAGACTTTCCTCTCCCCCAGCCACTTTGTCCAGCTCCTCCAGCGGGATCCGTTCCCAGGCCAGCTGAGAGAGACGTAGTCTTTCCAGCTTGTCGCCCAGGATGCGTACGAACCAGATGCCCGAGCCGCCTCATCGTCCGACGTCTCTCACTGAATTCTCCTGTAATTTTACAAGATTCCAGCTTCCCTTTTCTGAAAATGTCTGCATTTGCCGAAACGTTTTTCATCTCGTTCAGCAAAAGCTCAACCGTACGTACAAGATTGTCCAATCAGATGAAAGGGAGCAGGTGTGCCGATTTTGTGGCGCCCGCTTTGATATGTTGCGATGTTGCCGGGTGTCTTTCTTGGGCGACATCATCATCATCGTTGTCGTCAAGGTGCCGGCGAGTGCCGCGACGCGGAGTTAATTAACGCGGCGGACGTCAGCCGCGGCAACATAATAGTACACCTCAGAAAAAGACTTGACATTGAGATGGACGGATAAGTCATTAATTGGTTTTCTTATTGCGACAATGCGAGCGGGAAGGTCAGGCCGACTTTGGCGGCGGGGGCGGCGCACGGCTTCATTATGCAGCGGCGGGGGCATAAAAGGGGGGCGCGCGCGGATGCAAAGTCGATGCCAGATAAAAGCAGAAAAGTAATTACACCTGAGACGAGGCCGTCGCGCGGACACGCCGCCGCCGCCGCCGCCGCCGCCGCCGCCGCCGCCGCCGCCTTGTCCCTCGCTCGCCGCGTAATTCCGACGGCGAGATGGACGCCGGCGATAGGGCGTGGGGAGGGAATACGGACAGATAATTACGCGTGATACTCGCCGCCGCGTGCAAAGGTGGGCGGCCAGATAAAACGCTCAGCGGAGAGTGTCGCGGGTAAACAAAAAGGGGGGAAAGGATACCAGATGGCGCGTGCGTTAGCGCTAAAAAAAAAAACGTCAGCCCGTCGGCTCGCGCTTCGCAATTTGGCCTTCGATTCAAATCTGCAAACATTCAGTTCAACCAATTTTAACCCTTTTTTTTTTCTTTTTTTCTTGTAGTAGCAAAGAAAGAAGTGGCTGCCGTCTTTGTGTGATTGAAAAAATAAAATGCTAACTTGAAAAGAAAGTAAGAAATAAATGCACGAATGAACAATTAACAGCTATTCGACGACCTAAAGATATTCACAAGCAAATAATCGTTTTTGCGCTCTTTCAGTTTTGACAGCAAGTGATGCCGTTTGAAACATCACAATAATGGACATTTACGATAACTTCTCAGAAATTGACGGAAGAGGTTTAGGGCCAGGGAGGAAAAAGGGGAGGAGTTTGGCAGGATTCTCACTTTTAAAGTCAACATTTTTACTTTAAAGTCAGAATAATAGTCGCGCTAATAAAGTCAGAAAATCTGCCCACCTTTTTTTTTCTCTTCACTGGCCCCTAACCTCTTCCGTAGAAATTTTGCGTAAATTTCCCTTCACAACCCCTCGCTGTAATGTCATCATTCTGTGCCAAAAATCCAAGCTTGCGCGCCTTCTTGTTTACACTTCAGTGTTGAATCTGACTTGAGCAAAAAAATTCTAATCAACTTTTTTTTCTTTTTTTTTCAAAAGCGACAAGCGCCGCTCAAAACCACTCATCCGTCAGCGGCGAAGGAGCGGCGACGCCTTGATTTCCTCTTTTAGCGTCCCAGATAAGACGGCACGCTGGCTTTTTTTCCTCTCGCGTGCGATAAGTGGCGCAGATACGACTTTATGGCAAGCCGCGATAAGAGCCGCGCGGCCACTCCCGCGGCCCGTCGAGGCGGCGCGAGAAGAAACGCGACCGAGGCGGCGTTTGTGGCGTCTTATCTGACACGCGGGGTCGGCTTTCAAGTCGTTTACGTGCTAATGGACCGCCAGGCCTCGGGGCCGTTATTGATTCGTGGGACGGATTTTGATCAGATGGGCTGATTATCGAACATTATGAGCAATCTTTCTGCTGAGGACGGCGCTTTCTCACGCAAAATGTACGCGCTGATTGCGACAGTTAGCGATGGGCTGCTTTGTGTGGCGTCCTTGCGCAATTTCTGATCTTTTTGTGTCACGTTTCTTCTGCTTTTACAACAAAAAAAACCCAAAACGTATTACATCAAGAGTGTCTAAATACAAATTGGGGTTTGTTTTGTCTCGGTGAAAAAACAAATGATTGTTAGCTTATTAGCATAATAATGGCATAGTCAGTTTCGATTTAGTGTAAGAATAATAACAAATAAATTGCCCGTGTAGATTCTTGATTTTACCGAATTTGTTTTTGGAAAATGAATAATGTAGGCAATTATGCTAATAAGGCTAACGATATTAGGCAACGCCGATAAGGAAAATATACAGATTGAGTCGATTTTATTTATTTATTTTTTCAAAACTCAAAGAAATATCCAAATAAATTTCAAGCAAGAACAGTGAAAATGTTAAAAAAAAATAAAAAATTTCTAATAGGTTTTCTGGTGAGCTAACAAATACACACACGCACGCACGCACGCACGCACGCACGCACATACACATACTCACCCACACACACAAAAAAAATATATATATATATATGTATATATATATATATATATATATATATATATATATATTAAAAAAAAATAAAAAAAAGAGCAATGATGATGACATTTCCGAATGAACAATACTGAGCTCTTAGAAAAAAAAGAAGAAGAAAAAGAAGAAGAAAAATAAAAAATAAAATAAAATAAATAAATAAAAAATAAAAATAAAGGTTGTGTGTGTTTTTGGAGGGCAGAATGAATTCAAGTTGAGCAAGAATATTTGATTTTAGATGTTGTTCGATTGCGTTTGTCTATTTCTATTGTTTTCTCTTCAATTCAATTGTATTATTTATACAATGTTCATGTTAAGGCTTATTAGTTTCACATACAAACAACTATTATATTATTATAATACATATGTATGTGTCTGTTCTGATCAAATCTGAGGTCTACATTAACTGTTAACATTTAAAGCTGATTTAAATAAAAATTCTTTCTGCCAATTCTGGGCCGTTTAAAATAAATAAAAATATAAAATAAATAAATAAATAAATAAGCGTCGTATAAAAAAAGCTAAATAAAAACGCAAAATAGATGAAACAAATCAAAGTAATTAAAAGCAAACCAATTCAGTCAATCTGACTGATTGAGTTCTTCCAAATCCATTTCTGTAAAGAATCCAATTGTCTCCTTTTTGCGCATTTCATGGCTGGCACATAAATAAAAATCCAGCCTTGTTAATAAATGTATTCGTGTCAGTGTCCTTAAATAAATGTACTTGTCAGTGCGGCTGCTTTGGAATTATGATGCGGAATTTATGAAAGCGTCGCGGCCGCCGCCGCCGCATTCATCTTGGTGACGCGGGAATATGAGCGCGATCCCAATCGGCGGCGCGGCGGAATTTATGGAGCGCCTGCAATCAGCTGGCCTTTCACAAATAAGTAATGGCGGCGCCGCGTGTCCTCCGAGCTCACGCAAACACGACATCCATCTTTCCTTCGCGTTCTTATTTCAAGCCCAACGTTTGATTTGGTCTCACCTGGAAACAAGCGCTTTTCGATTCTTCGGCTTCCGGACTCGTTCGTTTTAAGCAAAAAGGAAAAAAAAGTCATACTTGCACTTTATTGTTTGGATTTCGTGAGGAATCTGTTTCGGGGCGTTTGACTAAAACCATCACGTGAAATCGAAAGCAATGTTTCCCGTAGGAAATCGAAAATGCAATTCATCCGGATAAGTTAAATAAATGTTTTGTCTTCCACATTGCAAAATATTAAAAAAATATATATAAAAAAATAATAATAATAATAAAATAAAAGAGCAATGATGATGACATTTCCGAATGAACAATACTGAGCTCTTATAAAAATAAAAAATAAAAAAAAAGCAAAATCAAATCAGGGCAGTAGAAGCTTATTATTTTTGTGCATTCATCGCTGATCACCATGCATACCACAACCCGCACTCTCCATTTCAGCAGTTTTTTTTAAACTTCTTTGTTGAGCAGGCGTCGTCCGCACCACTTTTGGTCGATCAACTTGTCAAAGCCAAACGACTTGAACTTATCTGCAACAAATCGTCAAGTTCACCTCAATCGTCACATTTTTTGTTGGAATAAAGTCGAACCGAATGACGACACGTACGTGCCTGAGAAGTTATCATTACTGTACATCCAAATATGGTCAATTTCCTCTTTTGTCACACATCGATGTTTTCGCTCAGTTGTTCATTTTCACGCATTAGTAACCTTTTCATTTATTTATGTATTTATTTTGACCTGCGACCAGTCCAGGATGTCGTGATTCAATGTGTGACCGCCTTCCTGTCGATGTTTTTTTAAGTTTCTCCGTTGAAACTTTTCAAAGTTTTGCTAATGAAAGAAAAAAATCTAGTTAAGGATCTCACCGTTTTTTTTTTTTTTTTTGTGGGTTCCTAATGAGTCTTTTCTCGCTGCTTAATTAACGTTTTCTTTGTCTTTTTTTTTTTTTGCATCTTTTGTTTCTGTGTCCCCGCAGAGACGCCAACGTCTTCCACATCCTCAATTTTTGTCTTTCGTTTTCCGCATTAACGCCGATGTTATCTGCGGGTAATTACGAGAGGTTGCTCGCTCTCCCGCGATTTCCCGCCAGCGTCCGCCGCAGCTGGCCGGCGACCAATCGGTAGAAAGACTAACGAGAAAGGACAAGTTTCATGAACGACCTTGAATTTTTTTTTCACAATAAAGGAAGCCAAAAAAAAACAGCCGACTGAAGAATGACCGCAACCGGAGTTTGAAAGCCACATTTTAAACCCGAACACAAACTCAAAATTCGAGCTAAACCTGAACTTTGCTCATTTCAAATTCTATTCCCAAATTTGATACCCTGCTCAGGTTTGAAACACAAATTTGGAACCCAAACTTCCCATTGCTTCTTTTATACCCCGACTCCGTCTCAAAACCTTGATTTGAAACCTTACTCCTGTTTGATACCAATAACCAGGGCTTGAAATCCTAAACTTCACACTTCGGCTTTAAAATTAACATAAATCTTAGAAAAAAGAAAAGAAGAAAAAAAAAGAAGAAAAAAAAAACATAATTTGAAGCTCCAAACCCGGCTTTAAACTTTAAACTATCTTTCGATCTGTCTTTTATTTGGGACGTGTGTGAAATGACCGAAGAAAAAATTCCACATAAAAACACATTTTAAAATAAAAAAACAAATGGATGTACTTATTTAGTCCGAATAATGTTTACAATATGTTACTAGAGTAGTATAGTAGTAGTAATAATAATAATAATTAATGAGAAATATTGATAAATGCACGTCACTTGAAATCTTAACTCCAATCTTGTGGCATTTGGTTGAAAATCATCTTTCAGTCATCATTTTTGGACACGAATAGATTTTGCTGAATTTTTCTTTTTTCTTTTTTTTGGGGGGTCCTGGCAGTGCGCCTTTTATCAAAATCCAAAAAAGTGTGATTCTTGATTATGCCTTTTTTTTTCCTGCCAAAGCTTCTTTTTTCGCGTCAACGCTGTGAAACGTGTGAAGTTTCTCAGTGGCCACTTTTAAGAGACTTTTCTGCAAGGCGAACGCGCACCTCCCGAAACAGGAAGTGAATCACGCGAGGTGAGATTATTCTCACTGCAGCGACTTCTCGCTCTGACTGATGCGTGCGGAGGAACAACGCGAGCGCTTCTTCGATTAGGTTCGACTATGATGCCAATCATTTGGCTTTGTTTTGGCTTTTTTTTTTTTTTGCGGGGGTGCACCTTAGAAATTTTAGAAATGAGTAGCAGGTCCAATGTGGACACCTTTATGCTGATTTTGTAACGGTGCGCATGGGGAGAAAGGGGTGCGGCAAGTATCTCAGGATGTTCAAAGGGGTGCGCGGGTTAAAAATTTGGGAAAGGGTGCTGCAACTCTAAAAAGGTGTCTTTAAATTTCAAAACATATCAAGTCCACTGTAAGCATTTGATTTGACAAATAAATGGGGTGCGCCAACTCTGTTGAGATGCTGAAAGGGGCGTGGCTTCAAATTTGGGACCAAAGGGTGTGCCATGCCTGTCAAGATGCTGAAGGTTGGGAAAGATGGTGTGGCTGAGCCCTTGATGGACTTTGGAGGGTTGTTGTTGTGGGGGGGGGGGGGGGGGAAGCGCACCAACTACGTCAGGACGTTGAAGGGAGTGTGCAGTTTAATTCGGGGGGGGGGGGGGGTGGGGGGGCTTAAGGTGGTGCACCAATTCTGTCATTATATTGAAATGAGTAGCAAATCCACTGTGTGTGATGTTTTATTGTCGTACAGCGCACCCCTAGTAGGATGTGGTGCCTCTGCACACCCGTTGTGTATCACACTTGCAAGAGTTTCTCGTGTGGATTTAAACGTGTGCAATATCTCCACAATGACACGAGAAGCCTGCAGAGCTCATTAAAAATGCAAAGGTGTGCCGGGGGGGGGGGTGGGGGGGGGGGCTTCGCAATTACTCTATCCTTCTGAAAATAAGAACTTTTAAAAAAAAATGCGTCTTTTTAGGGTTTAAATTGCAAGAAATGAACGACGGGTTGTTTTTGTGCTTCTTTTTTTTCTTGCCAGCGTCAGAGTTGAAAGTGAACGATAAGATTTTTTTTGTTTTTAAGCGCATGAATAAATAAGGTCAGAAGGAAATGTTGCTGACCTCATTTGAAGCAGGAAGACGAAGTCTTGCTCAATTACTTAACTTGCTTTTGTCTTTTTATTTTTTATTTTATGGTTCGCTTACTGGAGAAAAAGAAACCATGTGGTAAAATAGATTGTATATTTATGATATAATATAATAAAATCAATATGAATAATAAATGCTGTAGATTTCTAAATGATCGACTTAAAAATTAGCGTAAAACAGGAACGAGTAGCATAAGCAAGCATATATAATTATCATGTCGTATTAATGTATACATTTCATTATGATTACATCATTTATATCGCAGTTTTTAAAATGTAATAATTGGTTGATTAATGATAATAAAGTTACAAACGATACGCTTTAAAAAAAAAAATGATTGTAAATGATTTCATTTATTGAAATAAACTCATTTACCGACGCTCGTAAATTATTTATGATATTTGTGCTTCATTTATGAATAAGCTGGCTTTGATGTCCCGTAAATGAAATGAAATGTTTGCCCAACTCAGGTACTATTATAAAATAATAATAATAATAATCTTGATTTTCAACATTTATTGATCATAATATAGACAATGATGTCCAATTGTGTATTTCTTGCACATGAATAGAATATTTGCGGCAAATTAGGCAAGGATGGAAAACTCCCGCCTGCTCTTCGTCGTGCGTACGGCGGCGGCGACGGCGGCGACGGCGGCGACGGCGGCGACGGCAACGGCCTCTTCCCGGGATAATTACGGGTGAAAAATCCTTGTCATTGCAGCGGGAAGCTCTTTAGGTAGCGATTCACCCCCATGAATGGAAGCCTAATTAATCCACTTAATCTGGCGCATGAGATTATTGCGCGCACGCACACACACACGGATGGCCTGTCCTCCACAATGGAGGGGTGCTGATAAAAATATATATACTGCTATTGAAAAGGGGGGTGCGCAGTCTGATAGTATTGAGGGGGGGGGGGGGGGGGTATAGATAAAAGTATATATTCCCATCCAAAGTTGTGTGATAAGGCCTTGAGCTCTCCATCACTCTGACAGGCTGCAATAAAAGCAAGTTCTCCTCCTCCTCCTCCTCCTCCTCCTCCTCCTCCTCCCGCGCACTCGCTGTAAATATGACAAGGTGCACTTCCTGTGATTTAAAAGGCCACTTCCTGTTTTGCGACGGGACGGCGCGCCGGCATGCCCTTGATGCGACGGCGGCGGGAGGAAAGTGTGATTCAGAGGCAGGAGAAGATTCCTAGAAGTTGACAACGCCTTCTCACTTTTTGCTCTGACGTGGCTTTCCACGTGAGCATGTTCAAGAAAACTGGACTTGACTGAACCCCTAAAACTAAAATTAAAACTAAAACTAAAAAAAAGTTAGAAAATTCTGCCCCTGTAGCCAGTTTGACCTCTCCATCCATCCCATCCATTTTCTGTACCGCTTGTCCTCACAAGGGTCGCGGGGTTGCTGGAGCCTATCCCAGCTGGCTTCGGGGCAGTAGGCGGGGCACACCCTGAACTGGTTGCCAGCCAATCGCAGGGCACACAGAGACGAACAACCATACTCACAATCGCACCTATGGACAATTTGGAGTGTCCAATTCACCTGCCATGCATGTTTTTGGAATGCGGGAGGAAACCGGAGTACCCGGAGAAAAGCCACGCAAGCACGGGGAGAACATGCAAACTCCACCCAGGAAGGCCGAAGCCCGGACTTGATCTCACAACCTTTTGCACTGGGAGGCGGACGTGCTAACCAGTCAGCCACCGTGCCGCCAGTTTGACCTATCAACATGAAATTTGCTAGGCTTGTTTATCATGAGCGGACCCACAAAAAAAGCCTCAAGAAGCCATGCTCGAAAAGATACAGGCGGTCGGCCATTTTGTTTCAAAGTGGCCACTTTAGGGCCATTCTCAAAGGTTTCTTCAAAAGGGAACTCCTTCGAAATATTTCGTCCAATGACTTACAAATTTCAAGCTTGTGTATTAACTCATTCACTGGCAGCCATTTTTGACTGAAGCAACCCCCTTCGCGGCTGTTTTACTGGATTTGGACTGGCTTTGCAGAATATTGTGTTCTGTTGCTATAAAAACATGGAACCCTCCAAAAGAAAGATTAGAGTCAGGAATCAGGAAAATAAAAAACTATTCTGTCTGTTTCCGTTTTGCAGCATTTAGCTAGCATTAGCATTAGAGGGCAACATGGCCCTCATGGTTGATCTCTTATACTCTGCTGTCACCTGCTGGCCGTTTTTGTAATAACTACCATTGCTTCAACCTTTCTCTGCAGTTAAGAGGCTCTAGCGTTTAAAAAAAAAACACATAAAAAACGCATAAATACGTCTTTAGTACTCTTAAAACATTTAAAATAGAACATATTTGAAGTTAATAGGCAGACAGTTGAAAAAATAGTTTCCATCTTTGTGTTGAGTTCTGTTGAGTAAATTCTGTTGAGTAAATTTGACTCAAAACAGAGTCTATTTAATCCCACTCTAAGCAGAGTGAAATTTACACTTGGACGAGAGTAAAATATATAGAGTAAATTTTATTCAAAGTATTTTTACTGTGTACAAGAAAATCGGTCTACCCCATGACAAAAATCTAGTAACGTTTTTTTCACTCCGAAATTCTAAGTGGACATTTTTTCAAGTACATTTTATTTTTTTTTTAACAAGTTACACAAGGGTTGAGGAACGAAGTGGCGACTGGCGGCCGCTTTACCACCTGAGCTGTGCCACTCCTTCTGTTTGCTAACATCCAAAAGGAGACCAATCATGGTCTCTCGGAGGTACGAAGATTCCAGCCTAAGCACTAACGCAAAGTGGGAGCGGCATGGCTCAGGGAGTAGATTAGCTGTCTCCCAACCTGAAGTTGTGAGTTCCTCAACCCTTGAGTGACTTTAATTTATTTTTTTTCCCCGAGTGGAAAATCTTTCATACGTTTTTTTCATGTGATAGGCAAATTCTCTCGTACACACTAAAAATATTTTACTCTCTTCCAAGTGTAAATTTGACAAATAGTAAGTCAATAGAATTGACTGCGAGCAGCGAAATTACAATATCCATTATTTTACATGAATTTGTGATAAAATTGTTCAAATGACATTCTCGTCCCTCATACTGTGTGTGTGTGTGTGTGTGTGTGTGTGTGTGTGTGTGTGTGTGTGTGTGTGTGTGTGTGTGTGTGTGTGTGTGTGTGTGTGTGTGTGTGTGTGTGTGTGTGGGTGGGTGTGGGTGTGTGTGTGTGTGTGTGTGTGTGTGTGTGTGTGTGTGTGTGTGTGTGTGTGTGTGTGTGTGTGTGTGTGTGTGTGTGTGTGTGTGTGTGTGTGTGTGTGTGTGTGTGTGTGTGTGTGTGTGTGTGTGTCACATGTCTTATCACAGATGAAGCCGGGGATCCATGATAAGGTCCGACGAGACCTTAAGAGGGTGTGTGTGTGTGTGTGCGGTGTTGATATTTGGGCCGGTGTTATCGGCAAGCACCCGGGTCGTCTCGGAGGCACCCGAGCTTTGACACCACTTGACACCTCTGGGACCGTGTCGGCAGGAGAAGACGCGGCGATAGCGGGAGATTTTCACTACCGACCGGATTCACTTCTGTCCACGTGTGCTTTTTCAAATAAACAGTACGTGGAAACGGAACCTTTATTGGGCGATCGAGGCACTTTTGCACCCAAATCACCAGCAAATTGAAGCGTTTTTTTTTTTTTTTTTTTTTTGTCTTTTCTCTTCCGTAGCTACCACTTCAACTTAATTGCACAGCTAAACTAGCCAGCAAAATGAAGGCGTCTGTATCATAAATAAGCAGCGTAAAGTGTGAAATGAGCGATTAAATTGTGTGTTTTGCCGAGCGTGCGAAATGCCAGTTCGTTGTTGATTAACACGCAGCGTGAACATCGTCATTAAAATACAAATCATTGAGAAATAGAACGTCGTTACGATAGCCGCAGATTTAAGGTGGGGAGAAGAAACACATAAATGGATTTGAATGGCGTCTTTTTACTGCCTTATCATTTATGACTGAGATTATTTATTTCATAACTGTGTATGTGAGAGAGGGCGAGAAAGAGAGAGAGAGAAGCATGGAGTGTAATTGTCATTCATTAGCGCCATCTAGTGCTGGAGAAAAAGTTCCTTCCTTGGAACTTCTCATTGATGAGAATCTTTTAATGCTGCGATGGCAACACCTGCTCCGTCGGGTCTGGTGGCATCTTAAATTGGGCCGTTTTGTCTCCCTGCTCATTAGACGGCCCGAGGAGGCTTTCGGGAGGTCACGTGACGACCGGCGGGACACTTTGCACTCTTGGATGCCGGGTCAAGAGGAGGCGTGTCGTATTCGGCCCGATAACAGCGCGAAATGCTGGAGAAATGTAGAACAAAAGAAGGTAAATGGATTTTTTGATATTTATGTGAATAATTGTTGAATTGGAAATTGGAATGCTTTCAATATTGTCATGAAATGTGAATGAGCCGAACATTTACAAGATGGAATGTTTTTGAAATGTGGAAGGAGCTCATTTGATGTTATGGTGGAATTTTTCTACGGTTTTCATTTTTTTGGAACGTGGAAAGTCATATTTTTTGAAGAGCTGAACACTTTAAGCTTGAATCTGTGAGAAAATGTGGGAGACGTGGCCTATGCTGTTCTGCCCGGTAACAGCGTCAGGTTGTGTTGATTGGTTCTGAATAAAAGTAGAAAAAAAAGCAATAAATAATCATCATGACCGCTTTATATTTTTGATGGGTTTTTTTGCACCCATGTACAGTACAAATGGGCATTTAAAAAAATTAATAAATAAAAAACTTAATGAGCGGCCCCACCACACATGACTAGAGCCCCCCCCCCCCCCCCCCCCTCCCTGAGGAGCCTCCATGGCGATGGTGATTATGTCACCACTTAGTCAACTAACTGACACTGATGGGTTTGAAATGCACTCTCCGTCCCAGCGGAGATTGTCACCCTAGCCAGATCACCCCTTCCCCATCTCCACTCCAGGGCCCCCCCCCCCCTCCTCCGCCCCGTTCCGAGGTCTGCCCCGGGTGTTGTGTTACGTTGGAGTGACGGCAAGGCCAAGTTCAACAGCTCTCAGTTGGAAGGAAGGCGGGAGTATGGAGGCTCTTGTAACATCTTCAAGTCCGCCCCCGCCCCCCGCCCCCCCCCCCCACCCTCACCCACCACCACTGCCACTATTATTTCATTACATTACATTTATTATGATTCAAGCATGACCCCAGTTTGTGTGAATAAGAACAAAAGTGCCAAACCGACACCTCCTTGAATCGGATCACGCCGTTTTTCGCCTGACCTAAGTTTGTTGCAAACTAATTGACTTCAGGTGTTTCAAGTCGTTTCTTCCCGCAACTTCCTGCCTACCTTCTTCCACCTATTTCGCCGTCCCTCCGCCCATTCGTCTCCGGGATCTCTCGGCCGTGATGTTGCATTGAAAGCGACAGGCGGCGTGCTTTGGGGAGGCCACCTCTGCCCCCGGCCCGGCGGCTCCGGTTACACTAACACGCCAACCCCACCTCAGCCCTAAAAGCCCGACCGCCGCGACCCCCCCCCCCGCGACCCGCCACCTCCGACCTCCGACCCGCTGGCGGTGTGAGTGTCACGCGCGCGCAGCTGGGACGAGGGGCCGGCGGGCTGCGCGGCTACCAAGCGAGGCGGAGATACGCATCGGCTCGCTACCGTGGTCGTCCCGGGCCGGTTGATTGGATTAACGTGGGAGGAAATGACGGAATAAGTGCAGCCACCTGTGTCGCTTCGCCGCGTGATGGTAATCTCGGTTAAGCGTCCGTACGGGGGGACTGCCGTCGCACTTAGCGTGACCTCGGGAAAAAACGCAGCGCGCCCACCAACCAAGTTTTATACCATGGAAAGAACCATAACTCGTTCTGCCAAGTTTTCAATCGGTTGAAGGACCAATCAAAGCAGCTGAAATCCAAGTTCAAAATCAAAACTACTTTTTTTTTATTGACTTGGTGTTGACTCGTTCCTAACAAAGTTCTTGACCTGACGGGAATTTGCCAATGCCAAGTCAAGAGCCAAGTTCAAAAAAAAGTCAAAGTTAAGAACCATATCAGCAGGTTTTCAAGAATCCAAGACAAAGCTAACTGCTAGAAACATGGGGGGGGGGGGGGGGGGGGTAACTCTATCCAAAAAAAAATTGAAGCCAAGGAAATTCTAACCATTAATTAGTTTTTGACTTGGTGTTGACTCATTTCTGTAATTGACTTGTCAAGAACCGTTTCAAGATGTGCACGTTCAATTTCGGAAGCGTGAGTAAAGTGGAAATTCTCTCGAATGAGCCGAATATGTTGACGTCTTTCCATTCTATCATTTTCCAGATGAGTAAATCCCGACGGAAGCTGACTGGTCAACTTATTGAAGAAGTTGTGATGACTTTTTCATTGTCTGCCGCTCGCAGTTGACGTTAAAAGCGGGGAACGACGAGCGCTTTGCAGCAAAGGGGGGCTCCGGGGGGGGGGGGGGCTTAGCGTCAGGGCCTCGGTCTACGTTTTGACTGTGAGAGCAATTAGGTCATTAGCGCGAGCGCCGACGTCCGGATTAGGCTCGCCTGGTCGCTTTAGCAAACAGGCCGCCGTAACAATAACGCCAGTAACAATAACGGCCGTAACAATAACGGCAGTAACAACGAGGCGCCAATGTGGTGCTGGTCCTCCTGGCTAATGTCCTTCACAGCTGGCTTCACATGTAACCAGCTGCCAAACGGCCTATTGTACACTTCCTGGGCCCCCCCAACCCCCCCGCCCTGTCAACCCCCGCCGCCATTGTTTGCGCCGTAGGAAGTTTGGTCTTTTCCGTCAGGCGGCGACTGACTTGAAGGACCCCCGCGACCCACGCATGACCCGCACGCACAATGTGGAGAAGCAAGCCAAAGAAATCCCTTCAAAAATAACTCAACGATGCAAGACGCACGTCAAGAACCAAATTGAAGTGAAAATCAATTCAAGAAGATAGTTAAGGATCAGTAAAAAAAAAAAAAAAGGGAAAAAACTGTCAAGAACCAAATTGAAGTGAAAATCAATTCAAGAAGATAGTTAAGGATCAGTAAAAAAAAAAAAAAAAAGGGGGGAAAACTGTCAAGAACCAAATTGAAGTGAAAATCAATTCAAGAAGATAGTTAAGGATCAGTAAAAAAAAAAAAAAAAAGGGAAAAAACTGTCAAGAACCAAATTGAAGTGAAAATCAATTCAAGAAGATAGTTAAGGATCAGTAAAAAAAAAAAAAAAAGGGAAAAAACTGTCAAGAACCAAATTGAAGTGAAAATCAATTCAAGAAGATAATTAAGGATCAGTAAAAAAAAAAAAAATTAAAAAAAAGGGAAAAAACTGTCAAGAACAAAAGACCCGCAAAACCAAGTCAAAAATGACATAAAAACTGTCAAAACCAAATCAAGAACCGATCAAGAGACATGCCAAGAATCAAGTGAAGAACCATAAAAAAAAAAAAAAAGTCAAACATTTACAACCAAATTCATTTTAACTCAAAGAAGCAGTTGAGAAGTCAACACCAAGTCATTAAATACAAAATAAGGCAAAAGTCAAAAAAACAGCCAAGAACCAAGTTAAGTACTCGTCAAACCTAAGAACGAGTCAGAGGCAAGTCAAAAAACCAGAACCAGTCAAAACCCGAATCAAGAGCCACGTTAGGAATCTGTAACCAAGTTCACTTCACTTAAGAACCCGAAAACCAGCGAAAGCGTCCGAGTCACTTCAACAGTTTTCCGTACTTGACTGGCAAGAACAATGCGAGCTCACGTACATTATTTTATTTATTTTTTTCTTAATGGTGTCGCATTTCTGGAGGTCGTGACGGGGATGGGGTGCGACAATGACGCAGGTGCGCCATTCAGCCCTCGGCTTGATTAAGGCCCGCCTGTCAACCGGCGACCCCGTGTAGTTGGCGTATTCCCTTACGGGGGCCGGCAATCCGAGCGGCCCCGGGACAAAAGGCGAGGCGGCCCCCGATGAAACTCCGGGTTCCAGCCCTTGGACCTCGAGGTCCTGCCGGAGGCCCAGGTAGAGCGGGCAGGTGTTCCCACTTTCCCTGGGAAGACAAAGTGAGTCCCAACTTGTCTCCATTCAGGGAATTTCATCAACTTGATGGACTTTATGCGAGTGTCAGGATGGAAATAAGGAGCGAGCGAGCGGGCGAGCGGGCGAGCGGGCGGGGTCATTCCCACAGCCTTTCCCCGGTAACACAAGCGCCACGTTTTGTTCGCATTTTGTTTGCCACAAAGATCCCATGTGTGTGTGTTTTTCGAGGCAGTAACGTCTTCTTCTGTCTTCACCTGAGAGACGCTTCTGAGACGATTGGGCCGTTTTGGGCCTGCGGTCATTTTGTGAGGAAAATTCATGTTTATTAGCCACGACCCTCCATCCATCCCATCCATTTTCTGTACGCTTGTCCTCACAAGGGTCGCGGGGGGTTGCTGGAGCCTATCCCAGCTGGCTTCGGGCAGTAGGCGGGGGCACACCCTGAACTGGTTGCCAGCCAATCGCAGGGCACACAGAGACGAACAACCATACTCACAATCGCACCTGTGGACAATTTGGAGTGTCCAATTCACGCATTCATGCATGTTTTTGGAATGCGGGAGGAAACCGGAGTACCCGGAGAAAAGCCACGCAAGCACGGGGAGAACATGCAAACTCCACCCAGGAAGGCCGAAGTCCGGACTTGATCTCACAACCTTTTGCACTGGGAGGCGGACGTGCTAACCAGTCAGCCACCGTGCCGCCCTAGCCACGACCCGACTTACATTTTTTGAGACGGACGATAAAACAATACTCACAGGCATTCGTTCCTTATCCTCTGCGAAGAGCGATGTGCTGCTGTCACCCCAATTTTCCCCAAATGTCACTCAAATCAGCAACAACTGGACTTTTTTGTCCACTCGCTGTCCCTGGCGCGGTGGCGTCCCCGAGACACAACATAAACGGCAACGGTCGCGC
This sequence comes from Leptonotus elevatus, assembly GCF_054856555.1. NCBI lineage: Eukaryota > Metazoa > Chordata > Actinopteri > Syngnathiformes > Syngnathidae > Leptonotus > Leptonotus elevatus. Next base: position 1,947,933 of record NC_141255.1, read on the forward strand.
GAGAACGGTCGTGACCGCGAATGTTGTCTTTAATTACGGCTGCGATTGGACGCCCGGGCTAACAAACACGGCGACATCAAAAGGTGCGCTTAGTGCAGCGGTCAGCTGGTTTTGCGCTGCTGCGCCCGGCGCGCCAAGGCAAACACGACGGAGGCCAGAGGCTTCATTCATTTAGGAACAGCCCCCCCCCCCAACCCCTGTGCCCCCACGCCGCAGAGGGGGGTTCAGCGCGAGGTTAGTCAAATAGAGCAAGCTCAGCCTGTGCACACTGTCCATTAACTGGGAAAACATGTGTGCCCATTGTTTTCATTCGCAGGCTAACCTCAACACCAAAATACACACAAGCCTCGCGAAATGACTCTAATAGCAAACATACAGAATATTTTTTGGGGCTATTTCTTGTTCAAGAGGGTTGAGTTGCATTAAGCAGACGACGGAATGGAAAAAATGTACTCAAAAGTTTCTCTTAAATTTAAATTTTGCAAATATTCCAAATGGGAAACTTGCAAGCGATGACACTTCCACAAATTCTAGGTCGTGTTAATATAAAATAAATGTATATATATATATATATATATATTAAAAAAAAGAAGAAGAAAAAAAAAAAAAAGAGCAATGATGATGACATTTCCGAATGAACAATACTGAGCTCTTAAAGAAAAAAAATAAATAAATAAATATAAAATAAATGATTTCAAGCAGCCACTAAAATTAGCATGTCCGCTTGCTAACGAGCCATATTTGAGCTTATTGAAATGAATCAACGAAAGCAGCTACAACAGTTAGCATGTCCACAACTGGTGAGGTTAGCTACCGAGGCAGCTAACTTTGATGAGATCGTATACATTTAAGAGAAGAGAGCCTTTGACAAATAAAAAAATAACCTTCGTATGTGAAAATATTGAACTGAATGTTTGCGACCAGCTGAGAGCATCTCAACAATTGTTGAAATCAATACAATTGTGCTACCGAGGCAGCTAAGTCGCTACATTTTACCAGAACTTTTACATTCATGAGAACGCGACCCCCCCCCCCCCACACACACACACACACACACACACACTCTTCAACGAATTCACTCAAACTACATTTTACATTATTGAATTGAATCTGTTCAACCAGCTACAAGAGTTAGCACGTCTACAAAAAAAAAAAAACTCACACTGCTTTTGTCTAAATGAAACTCCTCAACTCACTCCAACACTCGCACTTGTATTGCTTTTGGCTCGGAGAAGAGTTGCGAGTGAGTGAGCGTGACGGACGGAGCTGACTTCCGATGCGAATGCGGCAGTTCATCCAAAATGAATGCGGCTTTCGCTGAGCAAACAACGCTGTGGGAGCGACTCGTCCAATAACAGGCCCCGTCGCTTCCAATCAAGCCTGAAATATGACTCAACTGTCTGAGCGCCGCAAAAAGCAAACGCGCCGGCGACGGTCGTCCCCTCGTCCATGTTTCCCTCCCTCCGCCATCAGGCAGAACACGAGAAGTGGCTAACGTCACAACGTTAGCCAATAGTTGGTTCGAAACATGCACTACGCCTCCAAAAGTCGGAAAAATCAAAGTCACCTTGCCTAACGATGCTAAAGTGCTAATTATTAGCAGCAGGGTGACGGACCACCTGACCCAACAGAAGAAAGAAAGAAAAAAGAAAAAAGCTTTTTCTTCCCGTCCAATCAGAAGTTTGCGTGTTAAGACATCGGGATTACGGCTGTGAGGAAACATTTAGAGAGCAATTTGGAGGATTTGTCACCAAGACCAAGAAGAAGAAGATTGCGCTTAAAGTCCTCCCGTCAGGAAAAGTTAAGAACATTGTGGACACGGCACCGGATTAAAAAAAAAAAAAAAAAAAAAGAAGGGAGAGGGAGAGAAAAGAAAATAAGCATCATTTTTCTGCTGGCTGTCGATGAACATTCCCTATGTTGCTGACATAACCTTTGACCCCTCTAATGCATTAATTGAGGGGGGACCCTTTTTCCCCAACAGGCTATACATTTCATTTCCAAATGAACAAATAATAGAACATCCTTTCAAAAACATCAAATCAAATGCATTTCATTTGAATGACATTTTTATGTTCTATAGTCTTAGAAGGTTCGAAACTGCGAATGGACAATAATGTCTTTAAATATACAAAACAACATATTTAATACAAAATGTTTTTTTTTTGGTTTTTTTTATCTTTTCATTTGACAACAGACTGAAACAGAAAAGAAAAATATGGTTTCTATTTTGCCAAAACCAACTTAATGAAGAATGTGTCACAAATCATCTTCGTCATCAATTAGCTGCCGCCCACCGCAGACATAGCAACAACAAACCCACAACATTAACGCTTAAGAAACACGCACGCACACACGCACGCTCACGCACTCACAGCCATTAAGAGCCGAGCGGTCCCGAGTGGGCTTCTGCCGCAAATACGCGCCGTAGTCCCCCCGCCCCCCCACACACACCCCCCCAAGGAGATACCAAATGCATTCGAGAAATTAATGTTCACCCTGGGAGAAGCTCCCTGACCTCAAGATTTGACCTGTGTGTGCGTGTGTGTGTGTGTGTGTGTGTGTGTGTGTGTGTGTGTGTGTGTAGGTGTTAGTGAGTGAGTGTGTCGGCGTCTGTTTGTGAGTGAGTGAAAAGAGTGTTCATAATTACTTTGCTAACTTAGAAGGTTATGTGATCATTTTCATACCAAGTCTTCAATAGCTGGTGAAGCAGCATGCGGTTCTTTGGTCAAA